>NC_086233.1:51109873-51472373 GCF_036321145.2 Pelmatolapia mariae | reverse complement strand
CGTCAAACTGTGGAGGTAGGCAGCATCACCTCTACAAATTATTAGGACACTTCCAGTGATATTAGTAGCTTTTTTAATATGCATGCACAATCTGTGTTTTTATAGCAGACAGGTATTCTGTATTGTGCAATAAAACGAAATCAGTGTCTTTGGACCTGAAGTAACGTTTTCATTCACATGAACACTTTTAATGATGATGAGGTTTATTTTTCTTGTGTATTGTATCAGGCCGTTTACCCCTGAGAGTAACTTCTTTATGACTCTGTTTTTACTTTTTTCCCTTGTTCTGTTCGATGATTTGGAGACTACAGATGTTTTCATTGCTTGTTATTTCAGGAAATCAAAATTTACTTAGCGTAAATACTGCAGGCCTTTGCATTTCCTATCAAATGTTTATTTAGTATTAACAAATAGCTGTGTAATGGACTGCTTGTTTCTGAAGAGTCTCCAGCTCACATGTCTGTAATATTCTGCTATTAGCCTTTTTCTTGGATTTGAATTTGGCAAATTGTGTAACATAGTTGTGTTTAACCCTGTGATGGACTGGAAACTTGTCGAGGGTACAGCCTGCCTTTCACACTGCGATAGCTGGAAGAGTCTTCACAGGCTCCACAACCTTAAGACAGTTTAGCAGTTAAAAAAACCCCAAACAACAGATGATATTGATAAATAGATGGTTTTATTTAAGATGCTAAAATAAATCATTCATTTGCACGTGGCTATGTCTGGTCTGTATTGTGTTGATTGAAGCCAAACAGATCCTACAAAACTGATACGTAGCAGCACTTCTTTCTCTGCACCCTTGAATCCTTCTCTTACTCCAAAACTGGAATGATACTTGCTGTTTTTGTCCCTCATAATTCAGTCTACATCAGTTGAAAGTGCTCGCTGTTTTCTAAAAGTGAGCATGCCAGCTACAACTTGGTGTGGGTGTGCGCGCGTGAGCACAAAGCGTGCGAGCAGCTGCCAGTTTAGGATATGGTTGTTTAGGCTGACTGCCCATGCTAAAGAATTCGCATGAGTAAATATGGAAAGTCATAAAGTTTGTCGCTATATTTGATCAACCAGCCAGCCGTTTTAAACTGTATTGTTGTTTTCTCTCTTAGCGTTCACTCTAATTTTACTAAATGAAAGTAAAAGTATCTCTAGGATCCGTTTCTCAGCACATTTTCTTTTGTTACGCCACAGAACAGAAGTGTGCTGTGAAATCTGCCACAGATTTTATCCTCTGAAAGTTTTGAGCTCTGTGTGCACACACACACATACACACACCATCTTGGTCATCGTCTGCCTCCTATGTTCCTCTACCCTCAGGCTAGTCTCCAAAAAGAGTTCTGCCAAAACTAAACAGAGATCTGATCTTTCTCTCTTTTAATATCGGAATGGAACCTCCCGCAAATCTCTGTAAGCTGCTGATTTGGTTTCAGAGATTTGGCCAGCTATCTCCTCAGTATCTCCCAGAAAAAACATTGTCAATGTGTGGTCGGGATAAGCGTTGTTGGGATGAAGTGCAAATGAATGCCAGTGTGGTCGTGTTTGGACAATTTAGCAAGGCTGCAGAGGAAAAACCCTCCAAGTCATCTAAACACAAGGACTCGTAAACCTCCCAGTCTCTCACGGTCTTGACTTAGGGCTAGATGATAGACAGTCTCCCTGAGATGACTTAACAGGGATACTACACCAGAGTGGACAGGCACCAATGCTTTGTACCATGCAACGTTTTTATTCCCGCTCGAAACTCTTAAGTGAAGCTTTGTTTTTTTAACTACACCATGTGTTTATTTCTTAGAAGTGTATTTTTGTATTAGTTCCTGCTCTAGGCTTCTTCTCCAGGAACAGCTCCACCTGAGCAGAAACCATATCACCCACCCACCTCAGTTCCCACGTAGTGCATAAAGGCACATTGTTAAGAAACACAAAAAGGGTCTCTAATCAAATATAGATATGAACAGATTCGGCTGCAGGACATTGCAAGCATTACCTGGTCTACATTATAGAAATATTTTCAGGTCTACATAAAACACCGCTGTGGGTTCAGACCTTCTAGTCAGCACAGGACTCACCCAGATCAGAGACAGTCTCGTTCAAGACTTCAATTAAGGTCTCCACAGCCCTTGACTCATTTTCCACTCTTTAATTTTTCTAATGGCTGGGACAGGAGGCTGGGAGCAGCACAGTCAGCTCTGCACTGCTCATTAGCTCTAGCACCGCCGCCCGTGCTGCATTTAACTTAATAATGAGGCCAAATTAACAGCAGCCCTGGCCTTGCTCCAGGTGCATTGTGGGTGAGAGTGAGGGTTAGGAGGAGTAGGGGGAGTACCTGGCGGGCTTTAGACAAAGCAAGGCGGTAATGACTTGAAACACAACACATTAGGGCTGCCTCAGTAGGGATGGGCAATATGGCCAAGAAATGAAATTAGAATTTCATTTTTTTTCTTTTGTTTTTAAATGAACAGTTTTTGTTGTCTTTAGTTTTTGTCTCTATATAATTTCATTGATTAAAAATTGCTTTCTTTATTGAATTGGAATAAAGCTGTAACTAGGAGTGTGTGTTCAGGACAAAATTAATGCTACACTGTAAAATCTAATTAGTTCCCAGAACTCAAAAAAATTATGGAAACTCGTTGCCTCAAAAAAATTGAGTAAAGCTTAGCTAAAAATGACTAAGTTAGGACAACTTATTTATTTTGAGTACTCTGTACAAGCTCATTTGTTCCCAGAACTCAAAAAAATTGGATCAAGTTTACTTAAGATGACCAATTTAGGGCAACTTACTCATTTTGAGTACACTGTACAGCCTTGTTAGTTCCCAGAACTCAAAAAAATTATGGAAACTCGTTGCCTCAAAAAAACTAAGTAAAGCTTACTTAGGATGACTGTTAGGACAACTTATACATTGCAAGTCTGCAGTATTAAGAATAACTTGATATTTCTGACTGTACAATGCTAATTGTTTACCTACTGACAAACATTTCAAGTTCAACTAAATGAAAAAACAATTTGTGGTAACCTGAATATGATTAAAAATAATTAACAACAATTTTTGTAATGATGTTAAAATGAGCCCAACTTTTATTTTCAAACACAACAAAGTACAACAGCCAACATACTGGACACTGTTCTGCTGAACAACAAACAATTATGTTGCCATCGCTGTTATAATCTTACAATGAAACAAAGTCTCAGATGTAATTATTCTGAAAATAAGTTTAGGCCTACCACAAGTTTTTGTACTCACTTATATAATCAAAATAAAATATTTGTTGTTCTGTCACAAGTGCAGTCTCTAATTTAAACAACACATTTGTTTTTCATTCCAACACAGGAGCTGGAATGTTGTAATATTTTAAGGATGGCTTGTTTCCAGTCCAGGCATTACTGCCTGAATGACTGTCATGGATCGAGGTGATCCAAATGTAAGTGCAGAAGAAAGTCTTTAACTTCCCTTAAGTACAGTGGCAGTGGATGTGGGTTGGAGATGCAATGAGCTTGAACCTGCAGGCGACCATCTTCACTGACCACACCATCTGTGACGGAGGACTCATCTCTCCTGTTGTCCTGCAAGCAAACAATCATATTTTTGGAACATGAACTTAATTGCTTTCTTAAAACATTTTTTTTCTGCATTTGGTATAAAACAGACTCAAATTTAGACGATCTCAGGCTCCCTCCCCACCGGAGAGGTGACATTCAATGTCCCAATTGTCAGTCTGGATAGCCCTGACCACCACCCAACACACAATAATGTCATGAAAGCATCATTTTAAAAAGGGCTATGCAAACATGGGCAATAACTTTCATTCTAATGATGTGCAAAATGATTTGGGCACAAAACAAATTTTGCTGTTAGAAAACTTGCAGACTTCACTATATACAGTGTAGACCCTCTAAACTAAGTTTGAAGAAATGCAGACCAAACTGTTGTTGTTTGTTTACTTACACAGCATGTCTTGTAGAATTAACTGGAGTCACAGCAACAGCATAGTGCAGTCATATCTCAAGTCTAATAACAGAAGACAGGAAAAGATCAGTAAAGAAACAACTTCCCCAAACCAAAGCACAAATAAAACAATAAGTAAAACAGGCTGATCTAAAGTATGATTAAAGTTCTGCCTGATTAATATAAATGTCACTGACAGTTGCTAATATATTGGAAAACCAAAATACTTACCACTGAGTTGATGTCTTTCTGTCCAACAACAGGAGTGCTGGTCCCGAGCCTCAAAGACAGTAAGAAGCAAGCAGAGGGAGAAAAAACAGAACATTTTTCAGAAACTGATTTGATCCTTAATGGCTGTGCAATCACTGTAACATAGAGTTTGCTTATTTTGTTAAATAAAGGCTAGATTTGGCATTAATAGATGCCACAGATGTTCAAAAGCTGCCACAAAGCATAAAAAAATGGACGTCTCCGAAAACGTCGGAGCATTTTTGCAAATATGTGATGTCTTGATAAATCGAGCAGATATTTGAGCTTTACACAGCTACATTCTCGCCCGAAAATATCTTAAAAGTTTATTTTGTGACCCAGAAAAAGTAATAAGTTTTTTAGCCGCGCTCCTCCGCCATTGCCGCGCTTACAAGTACGCACAGGCTCCGACAACCGTGGCCGACAAATGCGATCCTCCTTTTCCCCAGACTACCCTTTCTGGATCACAAAATAACCTTTTAAGATATTTTCAGGCGAGAATGTAGCTGTGTAATGCTCAAATATCTACTTAATTTATCAAAATATCACATATTTGCAAAAGTGCTTCCACGTTTTCGGAGAGCTCTGTTATCCACCCCCCACACCCTATCCCACCCCTAACGGCTGCACCTCCCAAAGAATTTTGTCTGGGCTCTTATCTCACTTTTTTTATTTCAAACGATCAACAGAAAATTTCACCGACATAGTTTTATGTAAGGTTTTTAAGGCTGTGGTGTTAATTTTTAAGTAACATGAGCCCAGCGGCAGCAGCAATGCTAGGCTAACACTAACTAGCTAGCAAGATTTTAAACCTGGTGCTAAACTAAGAGAAGCCACAAAATCAGTTTGAATAAGAGTAAACATTTACTCACCAAGTCAGTGTATCAGGTAAAGATCCAAAGTAATGACAACAATAGTCTCTTGAGCTGACGCTTCTCCGGGTTTGCTCAACATATTCCATAACAAATGCTGGCACCGTGAACATGCGGACTGATCCGCGAGGGAGGAGGACGGTAGTCACGTGGCATTTTCAAAACACATCTTTCATCCTTCCGCCCAGAGAAGCAAAACTTCCAGCTTACTTAGTTTTTCTAAGTTAGGACAACTCAAATTAATCGAGTTTATCAGCGTTTTTGCATAAAAAGTACTGGTAAGTTATTTAAATTGAGTTCTAATAACAAATTGATAAAAATTGAGTTCAGCCTATTTAATATTTTTAATTAAACACAATATTACATTTTACAGTGTACTATCTTTTTACATTTGCCAAACATTGTAAAGAAACAAGAAAAACATGAATACTAATATTTTTACAACCTTTAGTCAGGTTGCATTTTGACTTTTGGTTGAGTACAAAGGGTCTCTACAGTGTTGCACTACATGGGCCACACCTCTTTACCTTTATTTTCAGGTGTTTTTAGTTTTATTGCCACAGGTGTATGAAGTCAGTCACTGAGACACACAGTCTGTCTTTACATTTCTGAAAAAATCATTCCAAAGAGGTACTTTTGGTAATATATTTGATTTGCATCAGTCTAGTTAAATACATCAATAATCATCATCTTTTAAAGAGTGTTTTATTATGGATTGTAGTCTTTCTTGTTACTCTTCCAGCAGCTATGTTCAGATCTTTTTAGCGCTAAGAGCCTTTTGAAGCTAGTTATTCCTCAGAACGTTCCGGTAACTTAGTTAAAAGCTAGTTAAAGCATTTTAAGACAGGAAACAACATATTTAAAGACTTTCCATCTGGATGAAGGAAAATAAATATTTAGACAGAGAGAAAGGAGCACAATCCTAACAACTGAGGCATTGCACTACACAACAAATTTAATGACTGGATGTTTTGCAAGCATACAATACAAGGAGTAAACAAAAAGTATGACATCTTCTAAAATAAAAATGCTAGAGAGCTCTTGATATAAAATGGATGTGAGTTCAAAGCATCTGCATCTTGTGGAGGGTTAGTACAAATACTAAAAGGACTGAACTTAATAAATTCATTTTTTGAAAAAAAAAATCCCTCTTTTTTTCTAGTTTCTAAGGAAGAAAACATACAAAATAGCCATAATCGTTGGACTTAAGGTTAGAATCTTACTAGTAAACACATATTAAAGCCATCTGGAACAGATACAGTGTGAACAGTCTCAATCAGTCTGCACGTTTAAATTTCTTTCTTGTGTCTGCCCAGATTTACAAGCAGGTGGTTTCTGGGAGAAAGAAATTCATGACAATTAAAACTACTTTTATTTATATTTCACCAGTGTTGTGATGACTGTTCTTCACTGCTTTAAAGACAGAAGGGGAAGTTCATATCTGGATTTGGTAATTATCACGTTGTGTAAAAATATTTGTAGCGTGCAGAGTGCAAAAAAGTTGAGCTGGATGGGTGGAGGAGGCATGTTTATGTTTACGGTCATTCTTCTGCTCAGACTTTGCCGAGGTGACTGCAGTAAAGGAATAAGTGCTTGTGAATTCAGGCAGCTCAGGAAAAAGTACAAACCAATCAAGGCCGTGGATGAGGGATGCTTTTTTTAGTTAATACACACCCTTGTTTTTCCTGTTTGTTTATTTTATTTAGTGCTGAATGTTTGGTCACCCTTTGTTTGCTGCATTTAGAGGAAATATTTGGCAATGTTGGAAGTGCCTTATGTAAGTGTTGTTAAACAGTCTTATGCATCTTTTACTGACAGTTTTGTTTGTTTTGTTTTAAATAAAATGGAACCAAACTCCCACATTCAATGGTCCTAAACAGGACTGTGCAAAAGTTTTGACACACCCTTTATTTCTCTTTTGCTTCCAAGGAGCCAGACTTTGTTGTATTTTTTTGAGTAGTTTTGAGTGCTCCAGGCTTTTTGAAGGTCTTTCAAAGTTTTGTTTTTTTGCTCATTTTCAGTCCAGTTCTTGTACCTGACCATTTTTGAGGAATGTTTGTTTGTTTGTTTGTTTGTTTAACTACTCAACACTGACATAGGAATCATTCAAGCATAAAAAATGATTCCTATGTCACCTAACTTAAGGAATGGACCTGTGTTGTATTTACACATAACAGACAGCTTAGCAAAAGAGCCAATTTTAAACTGTGTATTTAGGCACTTTGTTACTATTTCTTCAGTTGAAACTACTTTGTACTACTAATTTGCCCTTAAAACTGTGGAAGAACAAAGAAGCAGAGGCCTAGAAAACTATCTACAGCAGGTGAACAGTATCTGAAAGTCTTGTTCTTAAGATATACAATTAAAAAAACATGCATCTGTCCCTTTAGCTGATCCATCTACTGTTTGCTGAGCCTCATCAGAAATATTTTCTGTGAAATGGTCACTGTCAAGAATCCAGGGAATGGAAACAAGAAGAAAAAGCTGATTTATGCCAAATTACACAAGAACTTGACTGAAAGTCAGTGGCAATAGTTGTTATTGAGTGATGGATCCAAATGTAAAATACTTGCTTCAAATCATTGTCATTATGTATAGAAGAGATCAGGAGAGAGGCACAATAGTGAGGTCTTACAGCCATTTGTAAAACACGGTGGAGGCTCTGTTATAGTTTGGGGCTGCATTTCCTCAAGTAGTGTTCTCATCAAAATTGATGGAATTAACAGATGGAATAGTACTGTCAGATTTTGATCCCCCATGCAATACCATCTGGAGAGCATCTAATTGGCAAAGGCTCATTTCTTATGATACCGCACGACTCCAAAAGAGCACTTTGCTCTCAGACTGCAGGCTTTCTTGTGGTTCCTAGAATATTTAAAAGTAAAATGGGAGACAGCACCTTTAGGTTTTACAACCCTCTTCTGTGGAACCAGTTCCCAGTTTGGATTCAGGAGACAGACACCCTTTTTACTTTTTAGGCTGAATCTTTCCATTTTGATAAAGTATATAGTTAGGCCTGGATCAGGTGACCCTGAACTCTCCCTTAACAACGCTGCAAGAGTCCAATTACCTTTTTTCACTCACTATGTGTTTATACACCTCTCTGCATTTAATCATTAGTTAATATTAATCTATGGCTCTCTTTCATAGTGTGTCTTTGTCCCGTCTTTCTCTCCTCACCCCCAAACGGCTGCAGCAGATGGCCACTCCTCTTTGAGCCTGGTTTCTTCCTGTAAAAGGGGGGTTTTCCTTCCCACAGTCACCAAGTGCTTACTCATAAGGAGGTCATCTCTTTGTTGGGGTTCCTCTGTTTTCTCGGTGTTATTGTACGGTCCTTACCTTAAAATATAAAGTGCCATGAGGCAACTGTTGTTGTGATTTGGTGCCATATAAATACAACTGAATTACATTGAAGCGTGACAATGATCCCCAACACATTGCAAATGCAGTAAAAGCATACATGGATAGAAAAAAACTGGATCACTGAGTCATGGATTGGCCTTCCCAGAGCCCAGACCTCAATGTTATTGAAGCAGAGTGGAATCATCTTGACAGACAATGGAACAAAAAGCAGCCAACATCCAAAGAAGAGCTTTGAATGTCTATTAAGAAACCCGAAGAACTATTTTTCTTCTGACTATTTACAGAAATTATAATGAAACTTGCCTAAGGGAGTTCTAATTATACAAACTCTGTGTACTATACTGTATTTCCATGTATGTTTGGAAATGTTTCAATAAAGCAAAACAAAGAAATTAGGGGGTGGCTCAAGACTTTTGCACAGTAGTGTGCTTGCAGTATACAGACTTTACTCAGTATCACTGTAAGAATCACTGTAAGAATGCTTTGTGGTGCAGGGTTAGAAATCTTAATTGGACACAGACACTGTAAGATGGTGTTGGATCTGTGAAAACACTATTCTGAAAACAGCACAGCTTCCAGCTCCGTGCCAGGTAATGACAGCATCAGTTCCCCAGAAGTCACTGCATGTTGTTCAGAACACAGAGTGTAATGTTTGTTCACCTGCTGAAGCCCTGGTAGCTAATAACCGGAAACATCAGTTGTGAGTGATGCAGTCACGTGGCTTCTCTTCTGCTGCAATAGCCCCGATACGAACCCTGACCTTGTGACTAATACTAATTCCCTCTGTGGAGCTTTCAGGAAACAAGTTCCCATTTTCTCCTTGACACTGACTCTGTGTTGTGACAGGATGCTCCATAGAAAGCCATATAATGTGTCTTGGCACACTGCAGCATGTTAATGCGGTGTGTGCGCAGCAGAGGTGACAACAGTGATGCATATATCCGGATTTGATTTCGTGTCTTTATTTGTGTTGCTGTAATGTATTCTGACTCACTTCAGTCAACAGTGAGGAAGTGACTGTGCATTCATTGAAGTTTGTATGTGTGTGCTCTCACTCAAGTGCTTAAATACACACTGACTGCCTGCAGAATTTTTTGGTTTGGTAAACAAAGTTGTTTTGGCTCACGAATGACAATGGCATTGAACCGCTTATGTAACTGCGGTTTTGCCT
This sequence comes from Pelmatolapia mariae, assembly GCF_036321145.2. NCBI lineage: Eukaryota > Metazoa > Chordata > Actinopteri > Cichliformes > Cichlidae > Pelmatolapia > Pelmatolapia mariae. The sequence goes on along the minus strand of NC_086233.1, from coordinate 51,462,778 downwards.
ATTCTCCGTTGGATATGTACATTTTCCATGACCTTGTTTTCAACTGGCACACAGCTTGGCAGGTTGCTGTATAATTTTCCCCTGTGCATAGATGTTTTTTTTTTTTAACCAAAGCCTTTGATATTTAAATGTATTTTAACTTGGGCTTTTAATGTCTTCCAGCAGAATTACTCAGGAGTATGTTGTCACTGAATCACAAGCTTTTGCATCCTTGGAACATGTAACTTACGGGTGTTTCTCATTACTGAAAATACATCGAGCCACTTGACGACTTGTAAGAAAACACAACCCAAGTGAAACTTGGGTTGTGTTTTCACTGCCAACAGCTGGCTACAGTGTGGCTACAATGTTGTGAACATTGATTTTACTGAGTTTGAATACTTAACCAGAAGGAGACTTTATGCCCTGTAATTAAAAAAAAAAAAATCATCATCCTGTCTGTGCCTTGTGTGTGTCTACCTAAGTGTATGTGTACGTTTCTATGTGTCTAGAACAGAGCCCCTGGTGTTTGAACAACGCAAACATGCTGTCATTACTGACATGATTGCGGGGCATTGAAAGTTTAAGCAAATATTCTAAAGGCTTTGTCTGTTTTGGGGATTTTTGGATAGCCGGGTGACCGCTGAAATGGCTAAAGGGCAGAAAAGCCGAAGCCAGGCCCTGTTTTGTTCCCAGACCTGATCCATCCTTCAGACGCATATTTAGGTAACCAAGCAAGCATGCAATCTGACATCTCCCTTGACCACCGTGGAGCCTCCACATGTTCAGAAGGAGCAAACTTTGACCAGTATTAACAGAATTTCTCTGCTTTTAGGCAAAGCTGGGAATAATTTCCACATTAAATAAGCATCTGCATTGCAAATTAGTTTATTACATTTGGACTAGTGTTGTGTGACTTTTGGCAGGCTCTCAGAGATGCATGATGAATTTTGCAAGTGAGGCTGACACCAGCATTGGCCTTTGTTGTACATAAGTGACTGAAAAGCAACACGTGTGGAATACTTTTCCTCAAGTTAGCAGCGCTCATTCATCATGTGTTGAAATGCTGATATCACATTGTTCTCGGCCATTTGCCATGAATTTAGAGAAAATTAAACTGTAACACAGTGAAAACAGTTGGCAACTCTTTGCTGTGGGTACAAATAATAAGTCAAAAGGAATTTATGCAGCATTAAAGGACCCCCTCCCCTCCCTCACTCCAAGTTAAAATAATGTTGTTCTGGATATAATCATCCAATTAGGGTGAGAGAGGCAGGACTTGGCTGGGACAGGGATTGCATTTCAAAGACTCCTGCCAGCCTCCACACTGATGGCAAGATACCCAGTATTCGCTCCACAAATTATATAGAAGATATTGTGCACATTACACAGTGAAAAGACATTTATGAAACAATCTTTGTGCAATTCTTTTGTTTTTATAGAAAGTCGATTAGTTGGAGAACTCTCCGATCATTTGTAGTATTGTAGTAAATAGCGAGGAGATACCCAGGAGTCTCACTTGTAACTACAAACCTGACACTGTTACACGTCACAGAGTTTTCCAACATTTTGATAAAGGAGTCACACTAACACATACAACTGGGTTTTGCTGTTTAAGGTTCAAGAGCATCATTAGGTCATTTACCATCCATCAGCACAAACAGGCAAACCCTGCAGGTCACTTCTCTACTTTGTATTCTTTGATTGAGTGTATCCGATTTTGCTTTTGTGTGAAAGAAAGTGCATAGGAAGGAGGAGGAGAGACATCCTGCCACTGACACGTTTACAGATCGTTGGGCCTGCAGTGTGCAGGAGGCGTGGCTTGATGGCAGCAGTGCTGTCTGAGTAATTACAGCTTTCTGGTGAATATTACTAAGATCCCAGAAATCCTGTCTCCACCACTCTCCCGCTATAGTTAGTTAGGGTAGTGGGGGGGAGCAGATGTCTTTGAGCAAAGAAAATCAGGGAATGAATAAAGTAAACTTCTCACCTCTTTTGGGTCTAATTCAACAAGTACAGCTCTGTTTTCTGTTCATGTTTGATTTTGGCCTGAAATATGTACCCTAGTGGGGGCACACTTTTATTATCCAGGAGGGCTTCTGGTATTTTGAAAATGAGGTAAGCTCAATTATCAACACAGGGCTCCTCTCATGGGTCTGTCATCACACAGGGTCAGATGGGAGGGAGAGGGAGGAAAGGGAGACCCCTGTGCCTGTGCTTTGATACTACAGGATTATGGTCACAGTGGCATGGAATTGTAAGCATATTTTAGCCTGCACTGTGTGGAGGCCAGATGTGGTAGTCTGTGATATAGTGAACTATTTTGTAAACTTCCCACAGGGAAGCACTGTGATCACAACAGACAGTTGGCTCCAGAGTATCTCTCTGTGCTGGTTGAAGCCTTAAGCGGAGATGGAACTGGGACCATTTATCTAGCAGGGATGTTGGTTGTTACAGTGGATACTGCAGTCTTGTAAAATTAGTGTACTTATAAACTTCATGTTTCACCTGAAAAAGCAAATCATTGTCTAAGCGTGCATTTATTACCAGTCATAGCGTTAGTATCAGGATAGACAGCCCTGTGGTACACTGGTTTAAGTTCTCAACACATGTCTGCACTGAGAAACCTGTGGATTACTGGTATTTATTCTTTTATTTACACACAGTCCGTCTTACTTTAATCCTTATTCTTGTAATGAATTGAGTGTAAGTTAATAATATTATGGAAATTAAAAGGAGATCATGATCAGATTGTAGTCAGTTATATACTGGAAGACTGTATACCTCTCTTAGTTGTTCTAAAAACTATTTTTATGACCAGGCAGTGTGGCTGGAATATATAATTTAGTAAAGCTATAAATAAAATCTACTGACAAACTATGAATATAAATCTACTGGTTCATTTGCTCATATGATCATATGTAGCTCCTGTTATTTATTTAATCTTGGCTAGTTTAAGGTTCAACCACTTTCGCTCTAAATTTTTTAAAAATTCTCTTCGTTTAGCTTGACAGTGACTTACAGTGATCTATAGTGGTGTTTCCCATAAACATCAATACAATCAGACTTTTTTTGTGCAACAAGTCGCATTCTGCTGGTGATTAAGAAGAATGTAAGCTCAGGGAACTACCACATTTTTCATGGTTTATGTGTACAACAGTGGAGTCAAACATAAGGCCTAAGGGCCAGAATCCACATGGCAAAAACGCCAATCCCACCAAACAACTCTGATAATCTAATGGAGGACATAGATATTAGAGTTTAACCTTATTTTACAGCTATTTATTGCTTTTCTTACTGATAAAAAAAAAAACCCTTCATGCTTATTTATAGTATACCAAAGGAAATAAATAATAGATAAATGACAGAAAAATGCCCGTTTTTCAGTGTCTTCTATAAAAATGTCTGTTTTTTAGTCTATAGTTTAAATAAAAGAATTTCTGGGAATGAACAAAACCTTTCTGTTGAAAATTTATAGGATAGTCTAATTTAGTTTTCCACATTATTTTTCTTAGAATTCAAGCCCAAAGAGTCATGCTAACAGTTTTGTTTTTTTACTACAGTAGAATGTCTTTGTCATGTAGAAAAACTCAAACTTACTGTTGAAATTTCACTTTTTTTCTTAGATTAAGTTATCTTTACATAGACAGAAAGGTGGGAGTTTCACTGGTCCAAATGACTTAAGATCTAAGTGGGCTGTATGTGGCCCACAATATAAAATGAGCTTGACATCCCCGGTCTACACTTTTGCTGCTCTGGCATTTTAGGTCACTCAAAATAGAGGCTTCTGAAAATTCTGCTGAACCCATTTTTTATTTAAAAACTCTGAGGATGTGTTTTCGTGTGGACGCTTTTAAAAATGATGATACAGACACCCAGCTTCTCAGTTGTGTCTCATCAGACAGAATGTCTGCGTGTATTTCCCTTATTTAACTTTCCTGTGAAATGACCCTTTTTGGGTAGAAAACAAGACATCACCATTGACTACCAGTGATAACTTCAACACATATAAGAAAACATTTCCAGACATTGCCAACCTTTTTGTCTTTACTAGCGACAGTTAAATTGTGCATTTTACCACTTTAACTAATGCCTATATGTGTAAATGAATGTCATAATAGTATGGACAGGCGTTATTTTTGGAGCTGTTTTAACTTGCCGTTTGTTTGAAAATGGAATAAAGTTGAAAATAAAATAATTCCTAATGAAGTACTGATAGGAGTGGAAATATTGAAAAAAAATGTATTAAAATAAACTGGGATAAAATATTGACACATTTATCAAAATTGTTAAACCGATGTGTGGGTTTATGCATGGGTGTTGACGCGAGGGGGGACAGGGGGGCAGAGGACCCCTTGCCGTGGTGACGCAGTAGGCACCAGAGCTGTTTGGGTTCCAGTCTGTCCTAGGAGCCGCCTGCCGTCTCCTTGCTTCCTTATCTTAATGAGCATTAACCGTTTCTGCTCTGTGTCAGCTTTGCAGCTTCAAGGAAGGGACAGGAAGAGAGAAAAAATAGCAAGGGAGTCTGAATAAGAGAGCAAAAGAGATAGCGAGGGAGAGAGAGAGAAAGAGGGCCTCTGATAGAAAATTCCTGACAGCTGATAAGAAGAAGAAGGAGATCCAGTTTACTGCACAGATAGGGCAGGAATGTGCGGCCAGATGATGATGACTGGGTCCATGACTACACTGCCCCTATCTGTGCCTGCCAGGACACATCACCACTGACTGCCTACATGCTAGTTAAACTATTTTTTCCAAGGAAAACACTGGATTTGGTGTACTCCTTCATGACTATGCCTTTACTGTCTCTCTGACTTTTGCACTATGATATTACAGACATATAATTATGCTATTGCCGTTTTGCTGTGCAGTTTGTCCAAAATCGCTATTTTAACTGTGTCGTACACCTCGTAGCCGAGACTGTATGTACAGCTACACTATATTGCGGTGCATAAAATATCCATACATGGCAGTTGTCTAATTTTAGTACGATCACAATTCACCACAAACGCCAGGGCTAAATGAACCTCTACTTAGAAACACACAATTTCATGTGAATTATTGGTCTGCTACAATAGCAACCAATGGACATAAGAGGAAATGCAATCCAGCTCAGACAGTGTGGAGCATGGCCGGGCAGCCAGAGAGGGCATTTTAGCTGTGCTACTGAGCTCCCAGCTTTTTAATTTACAATAAATCAAAGTGCATAGATGTACCCAAAAAGGCCTGCTTAGATGCTGTCTCTGAGTCAGAGACGGAGAGAAAGAGCGTGCTGAAGCAGATTGTGTTAGTGGGAGCCAGGGTTGTATGTGGATCAGACTCCCGCTCAGCTGTCTCCAGAGGAAATCAAACAAGCCTGTGCGGTTCATTATTTCGTCAGTCGACTCAGCGGCAGAGAGCACTGGCGACACAGCCATTTACTGGGAGTCTCCACTGACCCCGCTTAGTGTGGCTACAATCACAGTAGCCAGTCAGCTGGAAGAACTAAGGATTCACTGACTTAAAGTATCGCTGTTGATTTATTTCAAAAGCAAATCCATGCTGTGTTGTGTTCTCTCACTAAGACAGGTTTTTCAAGCTTTTGGTGTTTACACTTAACTTGGAAACAGAGTGAGACTCTTTCTCCAGTCACTGCCCACATACATCCCTGATGTGAGCATTAAAAACTGCGTCTTTAGACGCCTATATTTGGAAGGAAAATGTGAAGTGGGGGAGGGTCTGGAGGGTCAGGTTGCCGCTGTTTTGTTCTCCTGTTTGAATACAAAGTCCTGTGTTGTGACCCCATTGCCAGACTATCAGTAGACTTAGAGTCGACAGGAAGCAGAAGCACACATACACAGCGGACCAGTACTCAACATGTGAACTCCAATCACCTCACCTTTCCACTGAAGAGAAAAGTTGAGAACAAGGAAACATGTAGTGAGGCACGTTCTCCTGTATATTATTATTATTTTTTTAAAGATAAAATCCAACAGGATATATATTGTACCTCCCCTTCTAATGAAAAAAAATAAGGGTTGTCTGTAAGTCAGACCAGGACTTGTTGTATGTGCTAATATATTGATGTGGCAACACAAATATTTCAAAATAGAGAAGACAGAATAGCGGGATTCGGGATATTTTTCCATCCTTGCATATCTCCTTTTGTGAACAGAGAGCTCCTGACAGCTATCTACCAGCTCAGACGCCAGTCTGCACAGTGCTATCTCCTTCATCACACCCAGTGTGATGAAGGAGATAGCACTGGAAGCGCTTACTGCCTCACCGTGTGCAGTCAAGCCTGACGGTATGGGTGGAGTTGGGGGGGGGTAAAAGGGGTGCAGAGGGGTGGAGGGGAGGATTCAAAGATGGCTAGACAGTTTGCAATCTGCTGTGAGAAACCGACAAGAAACATTCAATCAGCTGGTGTGCTAAAGACATGATGGCACCAGGACAGCGCCAGCCAGGCACAGAGCTGGCCAGAGGCATAGGTCAGAAATGTTATCACCCGGCCTCCAGTGACATGCTAACTCTGTCTCCATTGTCAGGGTCAGGTCATTTGTTTTGTCTGGGAATGAATTATGACCAGCGCGTCAACTTGATGGTGGTGGACAAGCAGGTTTGGGTGGATCATGAAACACATTATCAGCTTTAGACAAGAAACATATTTTCAAGTGACAGTAGTGTTTGGAGCCAAATCGACCATTAATTAGTGACCAATTAGATAAATTAGTACCAAGACAGGGTTTCAAAAGAGCAGAGGGGCTTTGAGAAGCAATAATGGCAAGGGTGTAAGCACTCACAAATAAATAGTTTAGAAACCATCATCTTTGATATATCAGTAAGAACACTGAAGGAAATAGAGAATTCTCTGTACACAAGAGACAAAGTTGAAAACCAATACTGAATATCCCTAAACTTTGGAAAACCATTATCAGTGAACATAATTCATAATTTCATCCACAGACAACTTAAAGCTCTACCAGGACACAGATAAAAAAAAATCAAAATTGAAAAAAGTCTTTAAATTCTCTCATTGTGAGCTGTGTTCAGATCAGCCAGACAGCATGTGTGTAATCTGTGAGAGTGAGGTAGTTCATCAAGAGCTGCGGGAAGTACAGGTAACTGTGTATCTGCTAAGAAATAAATGGCTTTATCACAGTGACGGTGGTATTTGAAAGTCAGCCAGACCTGTAGAGCCAAAACTCTCATATTAATTATTAACAGTTTTAAATGTATTATTGCTTTGGTAATTTGTACTTTGACAGAAAACACTGAACCTGGATGTCCAGGGTAAAAACAGCAGTTTTCGTGGTTCATGCAGCAGCATTATAATGATGTATATTTCTATGACAAAACATTTTCTCTCAGCATAGTTATTGATTTCACAACACCCCTGGGGGCAAATTCATGCATTCCAGCTACATGTTATTAAACCTATCCAGCAAGCTCACAGATCACAGCGACATCTTGTTCTTCATTCCTTTGGTGTGCCATAAAAGGGTGTATGTTTGTGTTGGTATTGGCATGAGTCCTTGTCTGTATTTGTGAGTGTTTCTGCCTTTCAGAAAGCACACTTGATCATGATTGTGTAACTCTGCAGTACGGAGGCAAGGAAATTAAAAGCAGATGTGGCCTCTTCAGTCAGGAATATGGGGAGGGGGTGGGGGGTTATTGATTGCTGATCCTTTGGTATGTTTGGGCTATCAGCAGGGTTCTAAGGGCTAAGATGATAAAATTAAATGGTAGGGGGAAAGCTGAGGTCAGAGAGAGGAGTTGTTTTAACTTTCCTATTTCTTTAGGACATTTGACATAAAAACCCAATTTCAAATGAAGGCTGAGGCTACTAACAGAGTTTCCAAACACAAAGACACATTTTAAACACCACAGTAATACCTCTGTGACTGTTCTCTTTTAATCCTAGTGACTCACACCCATACCTTTGCCATCCAAAGCCACACACACATGCGCACACACTAGCTCATCCACCTGTCAGTACACTGTACACAGGAATTTGATATTGCAGGAGGATAATCTGATACTCCCTGATACTCCTCACACATGGCACATAGATGATCTCAGAGCAAAAGGAGAAACAGCAATGCTTTGAGACACGTTTTATCTATGGCAGGTTGCAATGTGAGAGAGAGAAAGTTTCCTTGTGAATGTAGGAATGCAAAGTATTCCCCACAATGCCACACTGCTGCAATTACTCCAGCGCCTGGTGATGGGCCAAGACAATGAGACGACAGCTTGTGGTGTTGAGGGGGAGAGCAGTTCAACTCCCATCTCTTTTCTCTGTAATGTGGGCCCTTAGTAGACTTATCTACACGGCAACTTTGGCTTCAGCCTTCTAAGTTAGGCTCTAAAGTTAATCTGATATTCATATCTGTTGGTTTAAAATAATAATAAACCTAACGCTGATTCTTTGAGGCTTTGTAAAAGCAGAGATTTGTATTTAGACACTGGATGTTCTTCTCTCTCATGCCGACAGCTAGTTTTGACTTTCTTGGCAATTAGCTGGCGCAGTTCTGCTCTGTGAAAAAGCGACAAAAATGAAAGAGGCGAGATTAGCCAGACTCGGGGAGAATGAGGGATGTGGGAAGGGAGCTTGCTGTTGCCAGAGTGTCTGCCTCTCCGGGCCTTGTCTAATGCCGCCAAGGGCCGTCTGCCCTCCCGCCGCTGTTATCAGCTGGCTCAGCAGCGGCAAAGAAACGGCTAAACAAGGCACTGTTTATCTGTGCTGACTGTATTCACTGCACATCCCAGCCGCTGGGCTGCGGCACCACTCAAATCTGCCCAGCTCTGCAAAGAAAAGGTCGACAGACCTGTTCTCACCAACAGTCTGCATAGAGGAGCCAGGGAAGCAGATCAATAGGCGATAGTATTCCAGCTCTGGCGGCTCAGCACACCCAACAACCCCAACTCTTTATCCCAGCTCCTTTCAACCATTCATGTCAACATAGCAGATGTAAACTCCCCTGTGACTTAAAAGTTTTGAGCCATGTGTATCCGGTGCTGCACTGCTGAAGGAAGTGCTCGCCCCTCAATCAAAATTAATGTGGTTAATTCATTTCTACTGACTCATTCAGCAACTTGACGTAGCCATCAGACCGCTGATACAGAGATGAGCACTGTGTGTTACAACCTTTACACTCATGTCAGCCTAAGTGGTCATCATGTTAGTGTACAATTATCCTACAGGGTAGCTTTTCTAACACTGTAACTTTGGTTAAGACAATGAAAAGAGTTGTTTATTCCTTACCTTTTTTACTAGAACCGGATTGAATTCACATCGCTTCGGTTTCATTTTTATGATTTGTTTTGAAAATGATATCCTAGACCTAAATGAATATTGTATGTTTCTTGAGGCGCATTTCCTAATGAATACCTCAGGCATAAACATTATTTGCTATACTCTAAAGATGCTGACTGAATCGTCTGCGTGTAGCAGAGCGCTCATCCTGTACTCGACTCCCAAACACACAATCTAATGCAGCATGCTAGATGTCGTTACCAGTCATACTGGAATGCTAGCAGTGTTTTCAATAGATTTCGAATTTATTTGTGGCGTCTGGGTGTGCCACAAAAGGCACATTCTCTTAATTGAATTTTTAAATGATACCATGTAGAAGTTTCTCCTCTGCAAATATATTTTATTTGCCAAGTGCTTTGTGACAAATAAATAACTTAGCAATATAATCATCTGCCTTTCTACTGAGTCTCATTTTAAGGATGAATTCCAACTCCATAATTTTAGACTGTGGCTGGGAACAGGAGTCCTTAATATGCTCCGCAGCCTCAGTGAGGAAGATGTAGTGCTTCTGGTTATAGTGGCCCTAAAGCTCACAACAGATCTCCAGAGCTGAAGAAGGACTACTGTCACCAGTTCATTCAATTCAAGGCAATGATACTCGAGGTCCTCTTTGGAAAGGGAGCTGAATGATATCAAGGACCACAAAAGCAACCTGGCCAGCAAACCGCCAAGGAGAATAAATATGAGATGGGAAGTGCTGGGTGTAGCTGCTTAGCTTCGGCTGAAGTTTCTAAGAACTAGGAGACTGTCCAGTTGTAGTTTGATAGATTTAATTCTAGTCTAAACATTTGTGTCTCACACTTTAATTAAAAATAATTACCATATATTTAATATATATATATATATATATATATATTTAACATTCCCCTATTGTGTATATTTATTAATTGTGTGCCTGTCTGTCTTTTAAATACTGGTTTTAAGCTGAGAACTACCACGCAAAACTTTCATTATGTGAGTGCATAATGATAATAAAGAATCTTTAAATATATCTCAACGGTTATGTCAGTTATGTCTATCCATGGGCAACACTTTAGAGTCCAGGGCCTGCTCAGAGAGCTGCTGAGATATGCTGAATCTGTAAGCACTCTCTCGCTCTTGTCAAATGCACAAACATGCACAAACAAAACCATCCCTCTCTTATCTGTGGACTGAGGAGCACTGACTCTGTGCAGACATTGCTTTATAACTAGGCTGTGTCTCTGTATACAAAAGGAAATCACCCACTCGTCATGAAAAAATGAAATCTCCGTCAGACATCCTGGCCCTGAGTTGAGAAAAAAAAAGAGAAAAATAACAAATTTAAAAAGAATAAATCAGATTTAGACTAGTCTCACACACTAGCTTATGTTGAAAAAAAAAACTTTTTTTTTTGTCCTTCAGTATTTAGACAAATCTTTCTCATTTTCTTGTATTATGTACTTTTAATTAGATGAACTGGATCAGCTATTCTTTAGTAATTCTTTATCCGAGCAAGGATTTACTCATGCTAATTCCTTATTGTTTTTAAAGATCGTACTGAGGATAGACTGAGAGATAGTAGTGATGTCGGGGGTCAGCAGCCATAGGGAAGTTAGGTCGGCTGACCACTCAACAGGACAAAGTGTTCAGAGGTGTTGACTTAAAACTGCCCAGACTCTAGAGTGGCTTTTGCCCTGTCTTTTGGCTGACCTATCCCAAGTGCTCACCGCAGGAAAGATCAGCAAGACTCCTCGTAAAAACTCAATGCGAGACCCAACACAGTGGGAGTTCTTGGATACTGATACTCCCAGGATCCTTGGTGGCAGAATATGCTGACTTATCAACACCACTTGAAACACACATTTGAAATTCTTGGAGACTGTTTGGTGTTTCCATGTCAATCAGTTTCTTGACTGCAGGAGGCGTCAGCATAGATCTAAAGTAGCTGTATGTCTGTTCAACGGAGGAAGTAGAAGTCTTGTCCAGTACTGTTTAGTGGGTCTTTCATTCTTTCTTTCTTTTCTTTTTTTTTATTGCTACAATAAAGAAAGCAATATGTAGTGTTTATCAGATGAGTTAGTTATTGTGGTTCATATGTATGAAAAAGCTAAAAATTGTAAAATAAAAACTTAGGTTTCCCAACAGTGAAGAAATATTCTGGGCAAGTCTGATTGTCAACTGATTGTTACTGCAAATATCTAATCAGGTAATCGCATAGCAGCAACTCAGTACATTTAGGCATGTAAACATGGTCAAACTGTTTACACTTTGGGACCCTTTGTACCAACTGAGCATCACTGTTGATGGTGATTCTTAATTTTTCATTAATTTGACAGGCTTTACAAACCCCTTCTTCATCTCGTAATTTTTGGAAAATGTAAATAAGGGCACAGCCATTCTGCACGTCCAGAGACGATACATTTGGGTGAGGAAACTCTAGGCTGTGGTATTTGTGGCTTTACAGTTTTATAGCGTTAGTAGCAAGGTCATGGTATACATATCACACCAGTCTCTAATTCAGACCTGAACACAAGAATAACGACACTCGAACTCAGTTCAGCACTACTTTGTTCCCAGTCTTTTCACGTGTTTTTAGCAATTGTTTTTCTAGCGAGCCTAATTTGTCTGACTGATTTTAATGTCTTTGTCAGACTCCATGAGTAAACACAGAGCAGAGCAGAGTTAGTTAGGGGGAAGTTACTTAGTTTGTGTTTACAAAGCAGACAAAACAGTCCGGGCGCTTTATTTATGAATACTTGATCATTTATTTAAAAAATGACTCACATTAGCGGTTTCTATGGTAATGCATCATTTTGTCTTCGAGAAATTTGTTCAATATTAGGGCCATGCCTGGAAGTTACTAGCAGCGTGTCTCGGGCAAAAGTTTGAAGGACCATACTAGAGTGGATGAGCTTACTGACAGTCAGATAAAATGCAGTAATTTTATGTAGTTTATTGGAAACATGGTGCCCAAGCTAATGTGCTTGTCCTTGGACAGTTATACACACTGACCATGATGCATAATGTCTGGACAAAATGACTAGTTACTGTTACTATTTGTGTTTTTTTAAAGGTTGCTAGGTTACAAGAAGTACATGTCTACATGATTTACAACCATCTTAATTATTACTAACTACCCAGTTTTCCTGCAGCAGCAAAATCATGCAAAGTGCAGCTGCCAAAAACGACAAACCCACCTCCACATTGTATCTTTTTAATCCCAAAACCTCAAATAGCTTTAGCAAATAAAGGTTAGCGCTCATCTTTTGAAAGCTACAAATTCCTCCACTTACTTTGTGCGAGAGACTTATGATTGCATCACAGTGCTTAACCCTTTGTTGTTGTTATCGTTGCTGTCATTTTATGTTCTCGACAGTGGGTGTCTAAACTGCTTCCAACTTATCAAGAACCAGCACATACCAAATCCTCCTCTTAGCATGCAGATTGTGAAATTATTAGACTAAATGTTGCTGTTTCCTACTTTGCAAACTTTCTTTTCCCTTTTCAAAATCATCAGTAACTCAATATGTGAGAGGATATATGTTGTTCATGAACAATAGGTTGCATGTTGAAGATGGATGTAGTTTCAGGGTTTGAAAAGGGATGTGGAAGTGTCTTAAACCTGAATTCTTTCTCTTGGACAGCAGAGGATGGCTTATCTGCTGGAAAAACATAGTCAAACTGTATGGAAGTCAATCAGAAAACCCCCCTCGGCTTCATTGCTCCATGATCTGAGTAAATATTGATGAATTGATGGTCTCAGTCGCCAGTTTCAAGTCTTAGTGATACAACATGATGTTTATTTTGTAAATTATGGTCCCCGCTAAACTCAAAAGGCAAAATAAAGCAAGTATTGCTTTTGGACAGGCCTACCATATAACGTATTAGTCATTATGCTACAAACATGCAGCGTTTCTTGGTTTCTCAGTCATGTCCATCCCTTGCTAAACCATATCTGGTTTCAACGCATCAAGATGGCAACTGGACTTCGAAGTGGACTTTACAAACCAATGCTTTATGTCACACTGGATACGTCTTTTATATAAGTATACATACTCCATACACCTAAACTGAACTCCACACTTTATCAGTCCAGTCTGGTAGTATTTCTCCAGCACCATGCTGTGCTGTCTTCTCCAAATTGTGCTGACTCATATCTCTTTTGGGGGGTTTTCTGAAGTTTTTTTCACAGAAGTTTAATATTGCCAGTGCTCTCAATCATCTCTGTGTGGATGTTGCCTGAGTGACACAGTGGGTGTCTCTGGATCGGGCTAAAGAGAGGAGGAGGGCTTATTTTTACCGCTGCTTTGGGAAACATTGGGTTGCAATCACTGGGAGAAAAGATGGTACTAATTACAGATCTCTTTTATTCCCTCTCCCTCTCTGTCTCTGCATCTCTCTCTTTCTTCCCCTCTCATTCTACCATTCTGCTTTCTGTATTTTCATCCACCCCCCTAATCAATAAGCTGGAATGTTCTCCGTTTAAAATTTTGCATGGCATATTTTTAAGTATAGAGCAAAAGGGACACTTTTAAAGGGTGTTGTGCCTGACATTAATGCTTGGAAAACTGAATAACAGAAATAAAGAGGGTGGCGGGTCCTGTGCAGCTCTCATGAAACAACATCTGCAGCAGCACATCAGGCCAATAATAATGTTGTGTTTAAGCGATAATGCCTGTTTTTATAAGTGTCAATCTGTGATTGCGATGTACCGTTGTTAACTGTGATAGCTGAGTGTATGTTATGAAAAATAAGTTGCTGTTGTTCAAGCGATGGTCAGCATTGTGTGGACCACCAGATATGTCGAAGTGCCTCCAGCGGCATATACCCACACATGTCTGGCAGCTGTAACTGTATGGTAAAAAAGTTACATTCATACCAAACTAAACCCACAGACAAAGATGGCGGATTAGAGGCTTCCAGGCCCTACAAGGATCTGGTTAAAAGCTCTCCTGCATGGAGGATGACTGGGGGGAAAAGGGTGGAAAGGGAAAAATCAGAGAACCAGCGGTGAAGGAGGAAAACGAGTGGGGTGGCGAGGGGGAGAGGTAAAGGGATTGAGGTGGAAGGATTTCTCCAGAGAAGAAAGAGAGGGGGAGTGCAGGATTAGAGGCTAAGAGCAGTGTGAAGAAAGGGATCAGAGGCGGGGGAGTGAAAAGAGAAAAAGAGACATAGCAGAGGGCAAGGAGTCTGCATCTGCCAGCAGGCCGTGGCTGTCAGTGGCAGGGCCTCTCTCCCAGCACCAGGGGCTCCAGGGCTGTGGCCACATAATGAAGGCTTGTTTGAGTTCACATTTAAACATCACAGAGAGCGCCTGGAAAAACAGTGCCCCACGGGCTACTTTTATTAACCCAGCTAGTGTTCCCAGCCTTTAACCCTGTTCCTAAAGTCTTCGTCATATCGAGCCTGGAACCTTTACCAGTTTGAGCGTAGCTCTGTAGGCACTGGAGACTCTCCCCTGTCTCCTGACTGTGAGAAAATTAGCAAAGAGCTTTTCACAAGCACAGTTAATTGAGAACGATACTGTTGCACAAGATCGGGTTTTAGCGCTACACTCCTGGCACTTTCTGTCTCATGCAGAAGCTCCGTCGGCTGCTCTTGCTGTTTGTCTTTTCTCTCTCTACCTCTCTGTCATAACACGCACAAGCCCGCTGAATGATGGCCCTGCGAGATTCACAGGGGAGGATATTTGACTCAGGATTTTCCGATAATAGGATTTGAAGCATGCTTGCAACAGATAGTGGTTTTGTGGTGAAGGAAAGGAATACGTGATCCTGCTTCTGTATGTAAATACAGCAGCCGTTTATGACAGCAGCGTTAAACTGTATTCCTGTCACTGCTATTAAGATGATTTCATTCTTTTTTTATGGTTTGAACAGCAAACCAAGCTGGAATTGACTTGTTTGAGTTTGGACTCCTTCATAAAGAAAGGAAAAGTTTTACAGAACAACCTGGACTTGTAATCATAAAAAAAAAAAAGAAATCCTCCGTCAGCTTGACACAGTAGGAGAACATAATGAAAGACATAGAAAAGCTTTGTTGTTAATTATTTACCTGGCAGCTGAGCTATAATGATATTTAATCGAGGGGGCTTTTTGAAATCCAGCATGGGATCTGAGTCTCCTCGGTTTTTTTGTTTTTGTTTTTGCTAGGGTTGCCTGTTTGAAGGGGCCCGTCAGTCACAAATCCCCTTAAAACCCCCTGGAGTCACTGAGGATGTATCAGGCCCCTGGATCTGCTCTGTGCAGGGCTGGGTGACGGGCTCTAGTCCGGAGCCAGCCAGGGGGAAGAGGACAGCTACTGTGAGGGCGCCCGGAGAGCCGGGAGTCACTCAGCCACAGAAACCCTGTGTTTGTGTATGGAGCGCAGTGCTCTTATCTCCCGCCTGTACTGACGCCACACTCTTCCTGTTTCAAATCTTTACTGCTGATTTTCTCTTCACTCTTGCCTCGGCCCCAGCCAGTCCTGTTGTTTTTTGGTGTTCTTGTTCTTTTCAGTGGAGATTAGATAGAGTTGCTCTGGCGACATAAGAGACAGAAGCATAGCTGGTTTGGATGTGAGCTAATATTTTGTGCTTATCACGAAATAATAGCCTGTTCGGGGCTTTTAAAGAATGTCCTAATTGTGCTTAATCCTAAAATGTCTGTGATTAAATTACATGTTAAAATTTGACCCAAAAAAATTGTGTGTTCTGCTTTAGAGATCCCTGCTCCATTGCATAAGACTCCACAGCGGAAAAAAGAAGTCTTAGAAAACAAGTTACATGCAATTTCCTGCTTTTTTTCTGAAGGTGCTTGAAGTGAAGTTGTAACAATGACACAAATGCAACTGACATAGTCAGTTTCAGTACAACTTCAGCAATTCCACTGACCAAGAAATTATTTTCTCAACCTGTTAAAACTGACATAAAACTTCTATGGTAACTATTTCTGACAATTTCAGCACTTTCTATAAATCCAGCAATAAGGGACGGCATATTTAAAATCTTTTTCCTAGTTCTGTTCTCACTCTTCGGATATATATTTGTGAAATATTGTGAGGGCAAAGGCCCTCCATACCAGTTATGATTTTTACATAAGTATGTGCAGAGATAATAAAATCAGAGATCCATCCATCCATCCACGCCATTTCTAAAACCTATAATCCATTATCAGTACACAGAGACTCAGCATTAATAATTACAATAATCCATTTGTTTTTAAACAACAAATCAATTTCTTAAAGGCTTTTTTATAATTTTAGTCATGAATCTGCTGTTTTACTTATTTTGACTTCTTAAGAACGGTCCGTGGTGTATCACATTAAACGTCTTCAGTTTGACTCTGTTATTTTTGGAAATGATAATAAATGTTAATTACAGTTTTCTGTTACACTGTAAACCTGTTTTACACACCTGACTAAAACACATAAAGTTGGTCTCGATTCATCATGAAAAATCTCTCCAGCATATAGAATAAAAGGTACTTATAATGGATAGTTTAGTCCATAATATTTTCACAAATCACTTTTGGGGGGTTGTGTCACGAAAGGCATCCAGAGTGAAAAATCTGCCAAACCAAACATGTGGAGCTACCCGTTATGGTGACCTCTTGTGAGTAAGGGAGCAGCAATTCCAAGTAGCCAAGTTTACTTTATAATATTAGCACTCACCTTTAAACAGACCTGTTCAGAATCAGATTTGTTAATTGATCCCTTCTTATTTTTGCCTCTTTTAAATGCATACCTTATAAACAGTTGTGGTAAAGCTTAATATATGCTTCTTTGGTTTGGTGCATCAACACAAAACCAAGATGGTTTCTGATACCATCTTGGTTTTGTGGTTCTTCTCTTTTGATGTAGTATTGGCTGCCATATTTCATTGTTAGTGCTGTAATTAGTTACTTTCAATAAACAGACAATACTCAGACAAATTGCATAATTTTAGGGGTTTACAGGACACAGCAGACTAGAAAAACGAAAGTGAATGCGAACAGAAACATGCGCACGCACACACACAAATACATGACTGGAATAAAGGATTTTATGTGTGTTTTAGGCCACTTTACATCCTCACATTACAGCTCCTCTCAGGCTTTAAGTGATGTGCTAAACCTGAAGTCTTGTGCAAATTATATAGCTATCAGTGACCTATAAATTAAAACTAGTCTGAGAAAATTGTGAATGATCTCTGGATCTCTGGACTTAAATAATAAAAATAGTTTATTTGACACCTACTGCATCCTCTAAGAGGAGATCTGAAAAGTATGCAGGATGCAGCTGACAGTTCTGGCTGTGTACATGTATGAGTTATATAGTGTCCATTAGTGAATGTGCACCTTGGGTATAAACCAGGCTGGCATGCTACACGTGTTAGTTTCACAAACTGAAAATTGTATTAATACAATTAATGTTTGTGGTTGGCAATGTTACCTTACCTAACAGAAGTGTAAGCTGGATAAATAAATAATAAACTTGACAATTAAAACTGTAATTTAGACTTAAGCTGGTAAAAAAAATACCACTTAATAAAAGTGGTTAAAGATGTTCTTATTATAATCCTGGATATTTGAAAGGAAGCCAAAAGTCTCTTTGGTGGAGCCGCAAAACATGTTCATATCCTGGAAAAACACTGGTATGTGGAGCAACCTCTTGCTTGGTGTGACTCTTTAAACTAAAACATTGTATACATTAAGAAAATATATGCATTTTAAATCCATGCATTACACAAAAAATGATATTGCACAAATTGTGCACAAACTGGTTTAGTAAGTGTGGGAAGTGTCTATTTTTCATCTCCTGCTTTACAAAATCAAAAACAGCCATCTAAAATACATAAACACTGAAAGAGCTGCCTAACAGTCCTCTGCTTGGTATTTTCAAGCGTCACTACCAGTCTTCCTCTCCCTTGTCTGGCCTACCCGGCTGCCTGGATGGCTGATTTTGATGGCGCCAAGCACTCTGCAACTCTGCCGTAATCAGGAACAGTGAGGGGCAGTCTCTATCACAGAGAGTTTCTTTCCCTTTCCTTTGTTTTCCACAGATTTCCTTCCTCGTTTTCTTAGATATTCTCTCCCCCTGATGTAAGTCCAAACAGAGGCCTATTTAGAAAGTAAACAGATGAATGAGGGGAGGTTCTGAGCCTGGCGTCCATGGAGTCAGGCACTGAGTGGAGACGTCTCGCTCCACCCGCCCTGTGCTGACACAGCCTGTAAATATACAGCATGACAAATGGCATGGCTCTGCAGCAGTCCCCCGACCAATCTCTGGCAAGCAGGCCTGATGCCGGAGAGGCTAGCCGACAGGCCGTGTCTGATTCACTGTCACAAGAGACACATTGTTTATAGGACAGAGAGACACTGTAACACAAACACTAATACCCCTAGAGTGGGTGACACATTGGGAAATCCCTTGGTTTGTGGTTCCAGCATTGGCCTTAAGGAGAACATTGCAAGGAGAAGTTTGTTGCTTCTCCTTGCTGAAAAGTGTCTTACACTGCGTGTCCTGCCTTGCACGTATATCCTGATGATAATTCACCGTGCCCAATTTTTTGCCCTGGCCTTTTCGCCTTGCTCTAGTTACACCAGCTTAGCTTCCGATCCTTGGCTTTCCACAGAATATTTCTTTGCCCGACTGTGACTGGAAACATATATTTTCACCATAGCAAATTTATTTTCATGCTTCTCTCAAAGGACATCCTCTCAGGGAATATTCATCTCGGGAGAGCTCAAACAACAGTTTTTCTTCCTGTTTGTCTCAGTTTTTGGCAAAAACACTGGCTATCATGCATATCCTAGCTCCGTGATAACTCAATAACTAAAAGGCCACACATAGAGATGTTGATGGATTTGATGGATCATTGTGGAGGAAAAGTTTAGAGAAAGGAATTTCTTTCGGGGTGTGTGTGGGGTGCAGGGGGTGGAGGCCCATGGAGGGAAAAGGCTCTGTTTGACCTCTAAGGATAGACCTGCAAACTGAAACGACCACCCTATTTCCGGCCATACTCTCTACCAGGATTTCCTTCCCATGTCCAGGCCCAAATCTACTGAAACACCAGGGACATGGGCCACAGTGGGCCACCTATTGTGAGCTGGCTCACTAGCTGAGGTCACACAGGGAGCCTGTGAGCGCCAGACTGGCAGGCGATCCATGGTTTCCTCCAAGATAGGAGATCAAGTAAATCAGAGTTAGGAGCCGTTACCCTTTAAGAGTCCTAATGACCACTGCTCCTTCCCCCCACCACGCGGCTATGTCTGCGATGTGGAGCATTATGAGGATGGTATTTTGTGCTATCATCCATTTTTCATCGACTGGCTCTCCTTTCAGCAAACATGATATCATCCTGGTATCATGGCTAACTTAATGCAGCCAGTATTAGTGTTGTGTTATGTAGCATTAGCATATAGACTGGAGCTCCATTAGTCATGCCCTGGACTTTTGCCCCACATGGATACTGTGTTACCTCTTAAGAGGATCCATTTTTCACAGGCTGCCGTGGGCTATAAAGACAAGAGACAAACCAATTGATTTTAATTCGTTGGCAGTGTCAGGGGAGCCTGTTTGAATGGACACATGGAGATTCATCTCCCTAAGCACTAGTAATGACAAGACTGTAATGACAACTAGCTGATCAAGACTGATTTGCTGTTGCTCGAACAACAGAAACATCTTTGATGTTGTGCAAGTTGTTGAGCATTACACCTACTAGGACACCTTTAAAAACCCACCTGACATTTATTATTCTCATTTGCACATTGTAGCCATCTCCTTATAGATGTGTGCCACTGATCAGCACAAACTACAGAATCACCCTCAGATCTGCAGATCTAAATTTCTTAAGATAGATAAAATCAAATATTTGATCACAACAACTTATTTGACTAACAGGCTGCATCATATGCTGAGCAGATTCCCCACACTCTTAAAAATCAATTGTCATGGTTCAGTCAGGGTAACAAAAAGGAATTTGCCTTTCTTCCAAGTAACCACTTAAGAGCAAGCGTGCTGGAACTCAGGTGTCACTCACTAAACCCATTAAGTCCAGATTCCAGTGGTGTGCTATTACCAAACAAACTATCCTTGTTGCATAATTACGTGCATTTCATTGCACTCGTTTGAAAATGTGATCAAAATCTGCGCAGTGCATCATCACTTACAACAATTTTAGCCTTATTTACCACAGGATTTGTGCACGTATGATGTTACCTGACTGTCAGCGACAGGTGCAAAGACCAAGTTTTTGATCAAGCTGTACAGATGGCATCTTTCTTTATAATCTTGAAGAATGGTTTTGAACTCTAAAATCCGGGCTAACGTCCTCTGTTGTGTACATTTCATCAAATGAGACAGAGTTTAGGTATAAATCTTTTCTCTTTCATCAGAGGACTACAGCTGAAAGAATGAATTCCATATGTTATGTTGCTGGATTTAATATGTTGGAATAAGTCCTCAGTATAATCTTAGTAAATCTGCAGAGTTACTCATTTGTTATGGAATATTAAATATAACTTATTTGTAATGTGTAGCTGAGCTCCTGGTAAGTCAGGATTTTTACATTTTTGTTGCTACTCATTGTACTTCTCCTCAGGCTTAAAGGACTCAAAAAATGTTCACTGACCTCCTTTCTCCCTGCTTTACTCTGACACCTGCACAGGTTCAACAAAGATACAACAGAGCCACTTTACTTTTACAACCCCAGTCCCAAAAGTATTACAACACTATGTAAAATAATAAAATCAGAATGTAATGATTTTCCCAAAAACCCATAGTTTATTCAAAGTAGATCACACTAAACATGTCTAATATTAAAATGAAAAAATGCATAATTTTAAGGGAAATATTAGCGTAGAATGGGTGCAGTATGCAATTTAGTATTGTCTTGCTGAAATATGCAAAGCCTCCGGTCAAAAAGTCGTCATCTGACTGGGAGTATATGCTGCACTAAAACCTGTATATACTTTTCAGCATTGATAGTGTCTTTCCAGATTTGTAAGCTGCCAATTTTATCGGCACTAATGCACCCCCATACCACCAAAGATGCAGGCTTTTGAACTCAGTGCTGATAACAAGTTGGATCTGTAGTTCAAAGGGCGCACCCTCCATGTTTTCCAAAGATAATTTTAAATTTGTAATCATCTGAACACAGAACAGTTTTCCACTTTGTCTTATTCCATTTGAAATGACATTTGACTTAGAGAAAATATTCATATTCATCGCTTCTTCTTTTTGAGACAGAAGTTTAACCTGCATTTGTGGATTGCACGAAAACCTGTATCCACAGACAGTCATTTATGGAAGTGTTCTTAAGCCCACGCAGTGATTTCCATGACAGAATCAGGTCTGTTTTTAATGCAGTGCTGTCTAAAGGCCAAACGATCATGCACATCCAGTACTGATGTTCAGCCTTGTCACTTGCGCACAGAGATTTCTCCAGATTCTCTGAATCTTTTAATAAGATACTGTAGATGAGATATTCAAAGTCTTTGCAATTCTATCTTGATAATTTGTAGACGTAGTTTTTTGCACATTCATGAATGTCTGCCCATCTTAACTTTTGATAAACTCTGTCTCCAAGATGCTCTTTTTATACCCAGTCATGTTACCGACCTGTTGCCAGCGGTATCTTTTTACCACTTTACTATTAAATATGTTGCGCATATGTTGCTGAGATCAATTTCAACATGAACATACCTATTTATGTACATTTAATATGTTTCCATGTTCTAAGGTGAATAAAATATTGGTTCAATCTTAATGAGGCCAGGACACAATCGGTGGCCTTTCTGCGTAAAACCGGAGGTTTACGTCAAAACAAGTCAATCTTGAATGTGATTTTACAGGGAGACTGTGAGTCGGAGTAGCGGATGGATTGAGCAGAAAGAGTGACCTCTGTGCACCAGCAGGAAAAGACAGGGTCACAGAGCTGACCGCTGTACCAGCAGGCCTTAAATCAAACTATCCCTGGGTAAAGAGAGACAATACAGGCTTCCTAAAAAAAAACCCTTTGTCTCTTTGAACATGGCTGTTGCTTTAATATTGCCTGTTTTTCTTTAACAAGCCCACCAAACTTCAGTTCCATGTGGATAACCTAATGCCTTTGGAACTGTGAAGATATAAGGCCAAGGTTTTCCAATTAAGTCTACATGGTATGCTAGTCCTCCGACCACCCTCGGAGAGACAGAGCAGGCCTTACACTGTTTCATGATAGTGAAATGGTTATAATCATTATCAGCTCTGTGGTAGTGAGTGACTCCCACTCTGTACAGGCGGCTCCGTGTCTGACCTGTCTGTGGTGTGACAAGGCTCTGCTCAGAGGGTAGGGGTCAGGCAGTGTCTGCCGCCTCCGTTGAATATCTGCATGCCATTAACGGCAATGGCTCTGATGACATGTTCTTCCTGAACTGGCCCTGTCTAAGCTCCTTTGCTTCAGCTGGAGATGCCCATGGCCCGTGGTCTTGAGGCACTTGTCTATTTTGGGAGGTCATTTGGAGCCGGACACTTTGTCTCCCCAAAGCAGCCTGTCTCCTGATACTGCTATCAACTGCCGGCTTTTAACAGGGAGTCACGGCAATTTACTAGAGTGACGCCATGCGAGGCAGTTATCAGGACCCCGGCACGAGATTAGCTGGTTGGTCTTCTAATGAGCATCCTTGAACAGGGAAATGGAGGGGGAACACAATAATAACACTATTATCCATGGTCCTGACAGAACAGGAAATACTATGTAAAGTGCACAATCTAGAAGAAAATGTCATTCATTTGTCAAGTTCAAAGATGAACAGGGGCCTTTGGGATTCAAACAACTTTCCTCACAGTCTGTGAACTACCACAGAAGAACTTGCAGAACTTTTCAGATTCAGGGAATAGTTCTTTATAATTCTGTAAAGACCTGGACTGAATGTATTTGAAATGTGTGGACATTTGCATTTATGACACTGAATTAATCAATCAGTATATTGACTTAACATTAATTTAAAAAACAAATTAAACTCATTTATTAGGTGTGAACGGAAAACATTTTTTGAGCTTTCCAGATCGTGTGTGTGTGTGTGTGTGTGTGTGTGTGTGTGTGTGTGTGTGTGTGTGTGTGTGTCATTGTGGACTGAATGAATTATCTTTCTGCGTTAGCCCCATGATAGAGTGGCGTCCCTTGCAGTGTGTACCCCGCCTCTCGCTGCGATCGGCTCAAACACCCCAGCGACCCCAAGCTGGATAAGGAAAATGGATGGATGGTTTGAGCAAAACACAGATATGATATAAGGGTTTTGTTACATTCTTTGATTAAATTAATGACAGTAATCAACAAACTACATTGCGAAAAGATGGCAGCTGTTCCCTCCCACATCTGGGGTTCTCTGAGTTTTCCACATAGATCTGAAGTAAATGACTCAACTCACTAAACTAGTCTCTGCTGTTCAGTGTGGCAGCTGAAGTTTAAACTGGACTTTGTGGCCTGCCCAGCCCTGTTCTAGTTAAAAATAATAAAATGTGTCTGTAGCCGGGTGATGTCATACTTGGCATAATGTTTTATCATGGATTTTAGAAGGGTTAGATTTACCAGCATTCGGGAAACATTAAAAAGTACAGTGGTTCGCACTAACTGCCTGTGCTCTCTATAGTGTTTCCCATCTCACCTCCTCCCGACTTCATGCTGTAAACTCCTACTGTTGGTGTGCAGCACTGAAAAGAGATAAAAGAAAACCTTAAAGAGAGTATAAACTCAAACCATTAACCAGTGCATTTAGCAGGACTGGAGTTTGTTGTTCTCGAAGCAGCGTGCTTACTTGTTTAAACATGGAATACTGAATTATAAGTAAGGTGGACAGAGACTATTTGCATGTGAATGCTATGCTAGTGTGAGTTTATGATTTCTTCCTGAAGTGTGAAAATCCACTTACTGCCAGTAGTTTTTGGCTCGAACCCTCATCCTGTGGAACAGTGTTTTCATTTTTATGTTGCTCGTATGGATGGCCACGGGCCGTCCAGTGCAAAATTTATGAAGAAACATTTAAACGTTTCAAATTAACCGAGTGCAAATATGCAGATAATTATGCGTCTGTAGTAGTTTAATTTTGTAATTGCAGTCAACTTATACTGTAGGCAAACTATAGAAACATATTAAAAATACATGGCATCAGTTATGGTTTAATACATTTCAATGAGTGTGCTGTTAAGTGTGGGCTTGATGGAGGCAGTTTGCAACAGGAAAGTCCCCTGTGGATAGCTTGGGGCCCTGGGGCAAGATGGCGCCCACACAAGAAAACCTGTGGTACCATGTGGATATGACAGTCAATAATTATGTTGCATGTTGATGTTTAAAAAAGTGCAATCAAACAGAGAAGGGGAAGAAGAGAGGGGGTGTGTTGAGTCAAGAAAGGCTACAGCTTCAACACCAAAGGGCTTGTTACCTTTGCTCTGAAAGAAGCTTTTTATTACCAACCATGAGGAATCTGGCATTTAAAAGAAAATCTCACTAGAAGATTTAATCTGGTGTATAAAATGTGGTCTTTCTGCAGAGAAATTATTAGAAAAGAGTAATAAAAATGAAAGATCTCATTGTCAAAAAAATTCTTCATGTTTGTCTCCTGCGTGTTTTAAAGATCTGCTGGATTTTTCCTTTTGGTTTCTTTTAAATAAGGTAACAATCCACACCATACATATTATTTTATGTCTGTTCCATGCCTATTAAGACCACGCCATAAAGAAGATACTCCCAACTCGCAACTTCCTGGCTGTAAACAGCTGAAGACTTTGTTTATTTATTTTATTTTTGATAGTGCATGTGTATGTGTGTGTTTGCGTGTGGGCAGGGATGACGGAGTTTTGTGCCGATCATGTTTTATGGTTGTGACTCTTTTCCCAGACTTTAAGTTTGGGTTTGTAGCCTTTGAGGTGTGGATTAGTTTGACTGTTGAGTCAGGCCCATGCAAGGGCCCAGAAGGTCAACCCGGAGAGAGACCCACGTAAGCAGGCTCCAGTGCTGCTGAATGGGCTGATAATGGCCTGGATCAGAAGGAATGTGTTCATGGAGTCTTGCTACCGACAGCCAGACCCTGGGGACAAGAATTACTGAGACTGATACAAAAAGAAGATGACAAAAACAAAACCTCCGGCACTGTCTCCCCGGACTCCTTGTCTCCACTACAGCTAAATGAATCAAATTGCCTCAAATTAAAGATTTAACTATACTTCTTTGCCCTCGGCTGTTTTATTTTTTCTCCCTCCAGTTTCATGAAACAAAAGCACTTTTCAAGGCATTGCTGAATTAAAAAAACAGACTCTAGGTAAGCTTTGTGATGTTTGGAACTGTTTACCTGATTTTTGTGCAAAGAAATGGTTGTATAACTTGGATAATTATATGAGGAAAGGGGAACAAAATCTTTGTGTGTTTTAAAAATGCAGCCTTGTTCTGTAACAAATAGGCAAAAGAATTACGTAAGTATAAGCTCAGAACCCACCAGTTTTTCTGGTTTCTATGTACAATATGAAGCAAGATAGCTATTTTTCCACTGTACCTTTCCTAACTGTCTTCAATTCTTGTAAATTATGATGGTTTTGCAATCACGGCCATGATCCCTAACTGCTGTTTGTCAGGATTCACACTTTTTTTTTCATTTTTCTGTAATGATTTATATCCATAAATAATTTCTACTTGTTACCTTCTTTCTGAAGGAAGATTTACTATTTATTTCAATGATGAGTTAAAATCAATACATACAAATTATAGATCACACTCATGTGCATAAAAAAGCATAAACACATTATTTTAATTAGAATCTGCAGTTTACTGTCCATTTATTCTGACACAGTGTCATACATGCCTTGCTACTGACATTTGAAATAACATGAAAGATATTTAAATATTCAGTTGACAGCTAAACTGGTTTTGAGCACCATATTTGATAATGTCACATCATTATTGCGATTTTTCCTATTTCAGGTAAACTGTGTTGCAGTAAGATCCACCTAATGTTGTCAGGCAGTCTAACACTGGTGTGTTCTCCAAAGCATACATTAATACCTTCGATCAATTAAGAAACCATTGAGGTGAGCTCACCTTCAAGTAAAACTGCAAATGAATCAGGCCCATATTTGATTGCAAACAACTCTCCAACCACATCAAGGAGATACTCTGTGTGGTTGTTATAAAGCTTCTTAAGCATCACCTGAATTGTCAGTGACATATGGAGTCATTGTGAGTATGCTTCAGTTGACAAATTTGTCTTGCATCAGATGCATCACTTGTATAATCTATCTTTCTGCCGTGTATAATATGAGTCACTTGCCCACTTTGTCTGAAATGCAGTCAGAGTTGAGCTGGTGTGACCACTGCAGTATTACCCAGGGGTCTCCAGGGGTGCATGGGACTGGGCCTTCACAGGGAGAGGGGAAGGCCAGGGGACAGGCCTGTGTGAACAGCTGTGCCCTGTTTTAGATCCTCGTACTCAGTTACCTCTTACTCTTTGAAGAAGTCTTCCCTTACACGCTTTCACACATGCAGCATGCATTAGTGGAGCAGGGCTCAGACACAACTGCACAATGAAAAGTTCAAATGCCAGAACTTTGATTTCTCAATTAAAGTAAGGTCCATGTTTGCTTGGATTTTTTTTTGTTGTTGTTTGGTTTTTTGTAGCTTTAAAATAGCACTTTAAATAATCTGTTGTTTCAATCAAAATCAATTAATTAGACATATTGCTTGTGAATGTTTAAAAACATGAAAAGCCACAGGTTGTTTCAGGCAGCATGTATCATATAGTCATTGTTCTACTGTAGGACATTGCCATGCATATTGCAACAAGTCCTATTTTTAACAGCTTTTGTCTTGACATTTCTGAGTCTATCTTTGAAACCTTGAAATAATCAAATGCACAACAAAAGTCACTTAAAAGAAAAAACATCCGCTCTGCCTGATAATCACAGTTTCCCATGTAGGAACCTCTTACAGTCCATCATGAGGGTGTAAATACCATTTTTGCATTGGCCTACTCTTGTTGGGTTGTCTTTAGCAGTCACATTGGCATGATATGTGCTGCAGTGAGTTTTGTTCATTCTTAATACATGTTTAAGAAGAACTTCTCTTCGTTCCTTTTGAAATTAAATATGTCCTCCATACCTGAAATGAATTAAGTGTGCAGTTTGCAAACTGATTTTATTGGCATTGAAGTGTAAAACTACAAAGTTCAGGGACATTTCAACCGACCAGTGTTTAAACAGATCGGCAGTCTAATTTATTAATGGAGAGTCACTGCTGGTAGCTTCAGATGTCTCCCATTGATCCAGAATTATCCATTGACAAATGCATGATGATACTCAATGACTGCAAGAGTAAATGTTCGTACATAAATAGAATAAAATAAACAGAAATGAAACAGCATTGATATATAATACTTGAATAAAACAGATTGTCAAGTTTTAAATTTATTAGTGGCATTTCTTATTCCAGAAGTGTTCGCTGTCTTCTTTGGTGAACACAAAGTGAACAATTGTTTTAAAAAATGCATGCCGTCAAATAAACAAATCATACAAATATATAAAAAACTGAAATCCACAAACTGGTTGCTTTGGTACGCATTTTTTTAACACAAATGCAAAAAATTATTTCAGCGTGAAAAGCCAACCTCTGCCTTGATGATATCCCAGTGTCCTGTTGATTTAAAGATATTCACACAGGTTCATTAGTTAACTCGCTGTAACAGTGACCGAGTCAAGACCCTCTCCCAGGGTCACTGGATCATCGGTATGTAACTTACGCTGTACCAAATTTAAAGCATCTAATATGTCTGCATGCTCCTGATGCTTTCAGAGGTTTGCTTCACATGAATCTGTTCCAGCAGCAAGCATGGCAGAGCAGACAGCCTCACTGACTTATGAGCCAGCTGGGTTTTCTTTTGTCTTGATTGAAAATTGCATGATTCAAATGAAGCAGTACTCTGTAATAACAGTTTTCTTTTCCTTGTCTGACATGTGATTGAGTTACAAAAGGGAATGCATTTGCAACAGGTGCCTCTAACACAGTGCAGGCATGAGGGCCTCCACGTCTACCCTCAGTAACCTCCCTCTGCCCCAAAGCCCTGATCCTGCCAGGGAAATCTGATTCCAGTTCAGACACTGGCACAGTATGCTGCTGCAGCCAAAGCTTGGAGTCTCCACTGGAGCAACCCGGAGAGCTTCAGAGGTGTTCAAGTGAAAGCTGCATGTGTTTATTATGAAGTTTTTTAAACAGTCAATGTGTCCATAGTTCCTGTTATAATACTGAAATAAAGAAACCGTTTATATAAGAGATACAGTTTTATATTTAAAGCCTTAGATTACATATGTTCCATTCAAACATAAGTAAGATAGTTATCAGGTTAAAGTACACTTAATATGAGTTAAAAATGTGAAAAGTCTTATTTAACATTTTAGCACATTACCAATGGTTGACTTGAGCATGGTATTATTTAATTTTACTGACAAGTTTTATATTGGGTTTAAACTTTAGTTACTAAGCTTTCTATTGCCAATCAGCAGTGTTTCCTACTAAACTTTTAACTCTTGAATTATTTTTTTTTTTTAATTCTTACAAAGCCAAATCAAAGTAATAACTCACTTAAATTAAACTTGCGCCAGTAATTGATGACAGATGGTTAAGGGCAATTAGGAAATACTGGGTATATTAGTGTAAGATTATGCCTGACTTCAGTCAAAATGGGTAGTAGGGTAAGTAGTTGGTACAACTCTACATTGAAACAGGAAATCCATGATATTTGCAGCCTGTCTTGACAAGACAAGAAACTTGAGATTAGGAGGTGACAGAATCGTGGAGAGGTCAGTGCGTAAGGGTTCACCTGTTGTGTCTCCAGCCAATGTGAAGGCCACTGCCTCTACACATGTAATTTCCGTTTACTAAAACAAGCTGCTATAGGAGCTTTGCAAGTTCTAAAAAGCAGAGAGGGTTTTCTAAAATAACTACGAAAACATTTTAGTACGTGTTGTTTCACTAGTACATAAATAGCAGGGGTTTCTGAAACTGACATCCAAGCACCCACAGTATGGTATTGCAGTCCCATTTTCCCATACTGATACCAGTGTAGAGTTCAAATGCTTAGTTAAAATATTGCAAAAGTGCTGCTATACTGTTTAGGAATTACAACATTTTACACAGTTTCAAAAGACTGTCAAAAGTAGCTGGACAATTTACCTACAAGCAGTTTCATAGACAGGTGAGGCCTGCACCCTCATTCTATGACAAATTAAGCAGATAAAAAGATCTGCTGTTGATTCCAAGTGCTGAAACTGGATTTGTTAGCTTTTCACTGGAATTCTCAATATGAGGCCCAAAGAGATGCCAGTGCAAGATAATGAGCCCTGAAAACTGAAATAAGATTATCAGCGACTCAGAAAAAACTCTAGGAGTATCCAAATCAACAATTTGGTAAGGTATTCAAAAGAATGTATGCAGTGTCCATCTCGGCTACACCGAAAGCCTGTTGCTGTGTCCATGTTCTTGCTTAAGTAAAACAACTTCATAACATCTAACACATCTAAGGTGAGAACACTCTTGAGGAGGTGAGGGTATCACTGTCAAAGTCTACAATCAAGAAACAACTTCATAAATTTATATCCAGAGTTTTTACACCAAGGTGTAAACCACTGGTTACACTAAAGATCAAGAAGACTAGGTCAGACTTAATTAGAAGACATCTAAAAGAGCCTGTACAGCTCTAAAATAAATCTTTGGACAGATGAAACCAAGATTAACTTGTACCAGAAAGATGGGAAGAGAAAAGCGTGGAAAAGGAGATAAACAGATTGTGATATGAAGTGTACCACATCATCTGTCAAACGTGGTGGACCCATGTGAATTTATGGCTGTTAGCGGAAGTGGGTCACTAGTGTTTATGGATGATGAGACTGTTGATAGAAGTAGCAGAATGAATACTAACATTTCCAGGGCTATACTCTCTGCTCAGATTCAGTCAAAACTGATTGGACTACATTCCACAGACCAAGTAGATAATAACCCAAACCATACTGCAAATGCAACCCAAGAGTTTCTTGAGGCAAAGAAATGGGATACTCTTCAATGGCAAATTCAGTCACCTGGTCTTTGTCATTTACTGGGGACAAAACTGAATGCATAAAGACCCACAATCAAGTCCTGGCAGAGCATCTCAAGACATGACACACAGCGTTTGGTGAGGTCCGTGGGTTCTAGACTTCAGGCATACTTAAAGACCAAAATATCCTGAAGCTGTGTTGATCTGAACACACAAAGCAACCAGAAAACCAGCTACATGGCCCTGAGCCCAATATAATGTGTAATTTCTATATGTAATAATGTTTCTAACTTAGCACAATTCTTACATATTTAAATACTTAAACTACTAGTTTAAATTGGGAGCATTTTGGTGCTTTGAATCCAAGCTAAAACTTCATCATGTGTGAATTTACTGTGATCAGCACTGCTTTTACTCCCATCCAGCAAGGCAATGCATGTGATGTCATCACAAAACTGCAGAAAAACTGTATTTTCAGTAAGAAAAAATTCCTAATGAGGTCAATGGGTCAAAGATTAGGTCTAATACAAAATCGTCCTGTCTGTCATCCTATGTAAATGCAATTGCAGGCTTTCCTTGTCCATGTAGTTTTATTATTTACTCATGTCTGTTTAGGTGAAGACAGACTGAAAGATTCAGTGTCAGCATCATTATTTTTGTCTTATTTCTTTTATGCTATGTTGATGCTTTGTCTTCACTCTTCATAATATCATGAACTTTATTAGATTATTTTCTAAAAATTTCTAGTTAAATTCCATGTTTGTGGCTCAATAAAAAAATGAAGTAGAAAACAAAATAAACAATGAAAATAATCAGACTTTTCAGCGGAGAAATAAAAGCACATATTGGTGCATATGAGTTTCTCAATTGTTTGTTTGTTTTCGCTTTCTGTAAAAACTTTACATACTAAGTGCAGTGCGTGTAAATAAGTTTTTGTAACTTTAACTTAAAAAGAGAGATGGGTGTTTCGCCTTTAAGAGTTAAGAAACTTGAAACCTTGTTTGCGCAACAATCAGTGCAGCTCAGCCGCCAAAGTGTCTAGACTAGCACATGATGGTAGTCAGCCAATGGCTCCACCGCTCTCCTCGGGGGCCCCGTGTATGTGTGTGTGTATGTGTGTGTGTGAGTGTGTGTGTGAGGAAGAGAGAGGAGGGGGGCAGAAAGAAAAAGAGCGAGAAACGGAGAAAGAAAGGGACCTGGGCTGCAGTTTGGTTTAGATCTGAGCAGAGAAGCAGGAGCTCTACTCAGCCCCGGATCGATCGGCTTCGTAAAGCTCATTTCAGCACGCATGGACGTTTTGTTTGGATTTTAAAAAGAGAAGAAGTGCACTGACATCTCGAGAAGACGGCAAGGATCCTGACTTTGCGGTGCATTTTCTTTGGATTAAAACGCATCGCAGTACCTCATGCTCTACGTGCCGGTGTAGAAAGTAGAACTGGGGTCGCTAAAAGTCGGGAACTGTTTGAGGCAGCGAGTTGTCGTCTTGCTTTGGAGGCTGTTGGCTTTGGATTATGTTATAGAGTATATTACTATATGTTTTCATGTGTTCAGATTATTTTTTTGTTTGCTTGTAAGAAAAAAAAGGCTGTAAACAGTCCATTCCACAGCGATCCTGGAGAATAAGTCACAGTTTCATAGCTTGTTTATTTACAGTATAATCGGCTGAATTCATGCCTTTTGATCGGAATGCTGCAGTGCATTTGTTGCTCGGTTTTGCTGTTGTAGATGCAACAAAATCTCCTTAATTCTAATGTTGCGGTTTTGCCACCAATGCTCGTCACTTGGCTGTGCATGCACTGCACGGCATTTCACCGTCATTAATGTTTTGCAACGACCGGAGAAGTGTCTTTAATATTAGGATATCCGTACAAGAGTAATAAAAAAAAATCCTTATAGATTTTCAAGTTGTCGTATGTTCAGGACGAAACGCTCAGGTCTTGTGCGGCGACTGTGGAGAAGCCGTTTGATCCCAGATAAAGAAGGGGAAGATGGAATTGGCAAAACTGGTGAGGGCTGTAGGGACGATCTGTTCAGCACCAACCCAGAGAAAATTCCCAAAACGGAGTTCAGACCGATGACCCCTAGCGGGTCTCTTGTCGTGGACATAGGGGGTGTGTGCCCCGTGGAGAGCAGCGACTTGAGGGTCACGTCGGACCAGGATGGGGGTGCCGCGTGTGCCCAGGAGCAGGGCAGCCCCCGCTCGCTACAGGACAGCGAATGCAGGACGGTGACGTGCTGCTTATTTAAAGACCGGGACCACTCCGAGCTTAGGGGTGCAGAAACGGCTCAGGGCACCAGGGGTCCGGGGTCGTGTCACTTCGGGCTGAGGAACCTTGGACCAGGAGAGAGCGACTCTCCGGAGGCGCAGGAGGCGATGCCACGCACGGTATTAGAGCAAGAACTGAAATCAGCCACATACGCTCTTTTAAAACGGCTCAAGGAAAAAGCGCTGGATACCTTACTAGAAGCGGTGGAGTCCAGAGGAGGGATGCCGAGCGACTGTGTTATGGTTTCACGGACAGAGCTGAGATTCGGCGGCCATGTGGCATCCCCACAGCTGCTTGTGTGTAAACTGTACCGCTGGTCTGACCTCCAGCACTCTGCCCAGCTCAAACCGCTCTGTGAGTGTAGGAGCTTTGGGGCCCCGGACAGTCCAACAGTATGCTGCAACCCCTATCACTACAGTCGACTCTGTGGGCCAGGTAAAAGAGTCTGCCACACAAATTGCATGCATGTTGTACCACAAAGGCCTGCAATGTAGCTTAAATGACAACAAAGCACTAAGCATTTGGGCATCTGCACTTGTTTTGCATGAAAACGTTCCTCAAAGTTGTCTCTGTATTTTCACTTTGACACACCTTTACTGCAGAATATTGCGTCTTTTCTTTAAATGCAACAATTTCATTTAACTTTCAAACATTTTCCATTTGATTTAAAGGCAGATCGTGCTAGAGTTACAAGCAGAAACCAGCATTATTTAGGGGTGGGGATTAAAGGGCCTTGGAAATTTTTCTGTCACACTGCCTTATTTGTCCTGTTGTTTGGCTTGGTTTCATACCCTGTGATAGAGGAAGGTTGGCCATTTGATTAAACAGTTAATGATTACCAAAGCCATCTTTACTGCAAGGTGAGCAATAATAATAAGTGCGAGCAAAGGGACATGCACGAAGATTTGACAAAGCATAAATGTGGGGCAGATTACTTAGATGATACCTTGGGTAATTTTATTATATTTGTTGAGAGCGTGTGTTGAAAACAAGCCAGGATCTGCACAAATTTTTCAGCGGTTTATTGTGCCTGTCAGTTTTGACCCAGAAAGTCGAATTTGAACAGCTCTGTGTTGTTGCAGAGCTCACTTCAGTGGCCTGTGACATCAAGTTTCCAATAAAGGGGAGTTTGTTTGTTTGTTCCGCTGTCCATGTATACAGTACTGTGTGTACTGTGTAGTGTGTCTGAGCAAGTCGGTGCCTTCAGAGTGATTGCCAGTACCTCTGTTTTGACTTTTTGTGTATGACATGTATGTGGCTGTTTAGAGTTACTCAGAGGTACAGCCTCGCTGCTGTATGTCACTTTAAGTGGCGTGTGCTGGAGATTAAGCTTTATTTCCACAATCAATCAGCTATCTATGGCAGAACCTCCCTGACCTCTATTAAACACATTAGATTTTGGCAGTGGACGGGGTCTACGATTTGAAAAACCTTAAACGCAGGGCCACTCGACCCCGCTGACCCAGTGACAACGCCTGGTATCATGTGTAAAGATGCAAGCGTTAGTATTTCTATCCCTTCACTGGCACAGGAGGAGGATTTTCCATAACATCCATGTTTACTAGAGCCAGCTGGCTGTGACAAGCACTTCAAAGTCAAAAGTTTAACAATATCAGAATTCATATTGAGCAAATGGGGGAAACTGATGTGGATTTTGGCTCTGGTGTCCTAACACGCTGTCCAAATCAATCAGAACCGATTATATGTAACCTCAAGTTTGCTGACAAACCTTGCTGTTTATTGGTTTGAATAAGATCAGTTTGATAGACAAGAGTGTGATATTTTTTCCATCTGTTGCCTGTGCTGTGGGATTTTTCTTTTTTTTTTTTTGCCCCCACTGAAACTACCAAGATGAATTATAAGAAGAGGGAAAGAGGCACATACCCCAAACTGGGACTAAGGCTTGTAGTAGACATAGCTCTCATGCGCTCATGCGTGGCCCAATAGAGCTGGTATTTCTTTCACACTATTCACAAGGGGGGGGGGGGGCTTTGAATCAAGACCTTAATCACCGGGTTTTGACAGTGTTTGTAGACGGGAATGTAAAAAACAGGATTTTTACAGGAATGAAACTCAGTAAAACAAACAGGTTTTAGTGTAAAAGAAGTCAGCCCTTTTTAAAAAACTAAACTAAAAACATAACTGTAGCTCAGCCTACTTAAGATTTATCTAAAACTATAATACTGTTCCAAGTTTTACACACGGGATTTTAAGGAATAAAACTTTATAAAATGTGAAGCAGTGAGCTGAGATTGAAGTGGACAAAAAACTTTTCCCTTTTATTTTGCCAGGCATTATACTTTTCGAATGAGATCAGTTTCAAGTTGCGCTTTAAAAGCCCTTTTGTCCTGAGGAGGTCCCCTCATGCTATTTAGGTGAAGGAGTGGTGATAATATACAGTTTGCATACTACTGGCGCCAGACTGACTAGCTGTGTATCTGAGTGACTGAGTTCAGATCCTGGCAATTACTGCCGCCACTCTTAAAGGACCCACTGCTATTATGCTTTTCTCCTTCCCATTTTCCCTGTAGGCGAGGTCACTGTGTGCTCGCAAAGTTTTCTTTCCTTTGTGCTTTCCTTCTTCTTGTGCAAGTTACTTTCTTCGTTTCTCCTTTTTATTGGAAAAAAAAAGTCAAGGCTTTGAACAGAATTAAGTTAAAAAGAGATTTACTCGTATTTATTAAAACACTAACTAAAGACTGCTCAGCTTTAATAATATGTCCTCAAGTAACAGAGACAAATGAAGGGAGTGTTTCGCATTGGTTTATTAGCTTTTTAACTAGCGTTTGAAGAAAATGAATTTATTTTGTAGCACAGACACAGAGCTGTAAGAGTCAAGGTGCAAGCTGCCGTTTCTTCTGAAATGTTGTGTGTTGAAGCTTCGCTTGTGGCTTGACTTGAGCTGTGTATGTGAGCTATGTTTCTTGCTTTTACTGAAAACAAAAAACGCAGCATGACTTCACACAGAATATAACGTCTGGATAGATCTTTGATACTAGAACATTATCTAAATACTAGATCATTATATGTGTATGCCTGTGTAAAGTATAGTGTACGCAAAACCTTACAGTTACCAGCCTCTAAACATTTTCACCAGCGTCAGAGGTTTTCACCCCCTAAAACATCTTTCTTACATCAAATTAGTGCTTAAAATGCAAATGCTGTGTCGCAAATGTTAGATCTTCTGAAACCTAGGTCCATAAGTCCATATTTTCTCATGACTGACTTAACCTTATGTTTTACCTTCCTTTTTTTCCCTTTATAAGGTTATTGACATTACTGTTTTGTGTTACAGAGTCACCCCCACCTCCTTATTCAAGGCTTTCCCCTAATGAAGAACACAAGCCACTGGGTGAGTGACAAACACAGTTGAACTCTGTTGCGCCTCAGTTCCTCATCTTCATCTGAATCCTGCTATTAGCACTTGCACTTTCTCTGTTTGGGAGTGCTGAAGAATCGTTATGACTGATGTATAATGATTTTTGTATTAATAAAAATAATACTAATTAAAGACCATCGGAGCCTGTAAATTGGAAATAGCACGGTCAGTCGCTGTTTTAACAGGAAGAAGCACAAATAGAGTAATGCGGAGAACTGTAATGGCTGTAACAGGGCACCATGACTGGCAATTTACATGGTAGCTTTGAGATGAGACCTGTGCCAGCTTGTGGCATAATGTCAGCATACCAGCTAGAGCCAGGCAAGATAGTATGGTGTAGAAGATAGAGGTGTGGCCGGCCCATATAATTCAACCCTGCTCAGTGTGTATTTGCATGGTTTTTTTTGTTTTTGTTTGTTTTTTATTGATGATCGAGAATTGCTTCAAATTCCTTTGAATGAGTTGATTGAATTGAATGATATAATCGCATTGGCCTTATTTATTACGGTCATGTCAAAATGATTCAACCCATCTCTAATATTGCTGTTTTTGAATCAATTAACAAATCTTTAAGGCCACTGAATTGGTTCAAAATGCAGTTAATCTTTTGGTAATTCAATTTTAACGCACTCATAGTGTTTCATTAGCAGATACAAATATATCTGTGTAGGTGCTTTAGCTCTCTTCCCTGCTCTGATTGAGCAGGGAAGAGAAAGAATAAATTATTTCATTTTATTAAAGCAAGCAGTGGTTTAACAGAAGACTAACCTGGGGCTGTACGATGTTCGGTGTATGAAGGGCAACACATAGAAAATACAACATGGAGATGAGTCCCTCACTCAGTGCAGTGGACTTCCAAGGAATTGAAGCTTGAATGTTTTTTAAGTGTCTTTAAGTTTATATCTGATTCGCAGTTTTAAATTTCATTTATAATACTGCATTCAGTGTCATAAGACCCTACGCCACGGCCTACCACAGAAATAACTATGTGTCATGGTGATGCAGGCCCCGTAGTAGTAATGCACCATGTAAACACAGTGTATTGATTAGCACATGGTTAATAACTGTTGCACAAAGTGTACTAGGCTGTAATTGTATCCAGCTCACAATACTAATGCAACAGCTAGTACTCTTCCAGTGTTTACATGTGCTGTTTCGCCATTTTCATAGCTCGGACAAACTGTGTATAAACTTGATCAGGTTAAATGTCTTCTCTCTTACCTTCATTTCAGTTAAAGTAATTGTTGTTAAATATTTATTATCTCTGAGTGGCAGAACAGTGCAGACATACCAGCACACAAGTACAAATGCAAACAATGACATCGCCCACTGTGTCTTAGACTCCACGCTGGCCTATAAATCAAGCTTTGTGCGGGATTTAAAGAAATCGGTGGCAGCATGAAAAACAAATATTAGTGAGCTGGAAGCATTTGCACATGAGATGCAGGATAAAATTCATAAAGAGAGTTGTCAGGAGATTGTGAGACTACCTTTAATGCTTATTGGAGGGCACAAAGGCCAAAGGATAATGTTACTAATCACTGACTTTGGGGTCTGACTAATTTCGGTCCTGAGCTTTTTACTGTTAATCTCAATGCTGTCCTCAAAATCAGTCAAATATGCTGTAATACAGAGAAACTGACTGTGTACCAATGCAGGGTTTCTGCTGTTGTATTAGCTTATTAGCTAATTATGAACAAGATTTAAAAAGCAAGACTTCTCAGAATTCTTTTTTGTATTACTAAATGAATGTTTGAGCAATGCTGTTTGCAGCTGTACTGTATGTACTACACAGAGACTACACCACTGAGTGTCTCTGGCTGATGATAAGTAAGAATATGGATTACTTGCCTGTGTTGTTAGTAGATCAGGGGTTGATTTCTGCCTTATTCCCCACAGATCTGTCAGACTCCACATTGTCTTACACTGAAACCGAGGCAGCCAGCTTACTAAACATCACACCAGGGGAATTTTCAGGTACGTGTCTTTGTTTTACCTACAGTGGACAAATAAGCAGTTTTGACATGTTTTTTTTTTTACCAGTTTCACAAATTAATTAGTAGAGGGTTAAAATGCCTGAAGCGCCAGTGTGTAAATACTGGTGTGATGTTAAATACGGTTGCTGATTATGGGTGGTCAAAAGTTGTCTGGATGTTTGTGCATACATGGATTTAGGTTGTAATTTCAGCTATATTTCCTTCCTGACTTACTTCTTAATATATGTGTGAACAGCTGTTTGAAGTAGTGGCACATCAGCTCTCACTAGCACTTATTACTCTGATTGATTCTAACACTTTCTGTTAGATGAAGTGATCCGTGTGGTAAAGATCAATTATAAATAGATTAGGCACTTTGCTTTCTTCCCCGAACTATATTTGAAATTGGTAGTTTGAGTAATAAAGATCATCATTTAGTTGTAAACAAGAGCGTCTTTCATGCTGATGCGTTTGCCTGTGGTTGCCCATGTTTTTTGCACACTTGTCTGTGTCTGAATGTATGAAGCTAAATGCGTACACTTGCATTGGTGAACTGTAATATTTCCACTGTAATAAATCAGGGGAGCTTTGAGTGTGGCATCATCCTGTTTTTATGGCTTTGAAATGGTTAAATTGAGTCTAGCTGGAAAAAATGTGTCTGGAGTGTACTTTAACGACAATTCAGTGCTGTTCTCTGCACAGAATTGAGTGTGTGAGGGGGAGGTTTCATTTTGATGGTGTATTTTATTCTTTCTCATTAAGGACCATTTCAAACAGTCCAGGCTTTAAAGATAAAGGTTTCATTGTGAGCAGTGCAGTGGTTCAGTGGGGCGTGTGCATTGGCTTCAGAGCTGGCCTCCCCTCCTCTGTTTTTCTTTCAGAAATATTTGAGTGGGATCAAACTGTAATAAGATCCAAGCTTGCTCAGAAACACACACAAGCACACGTAGTTGTCCACATGCATGTGCACAGACACACATACAACCCTATCCAACCTCCAGCCTGGCTGTAAATGGGCTGCAGGGAGGGGTGGGTTCACGGAAATGGAGTTGCTCCTGTGAATGGGGCCACACCAAAGGAGGCGAGCAGAAACTGCCCTGTCCTCTGATGTGAAATGAAACTCTCCTTTCTCATGGCCCACAGTGAGCATGCCTCCCCCTTTCGTACTAGGGTCCTAGCCAGCATGCGCAGTGTCATGTGGACAGGGAGTCAGACTTCTGATTTTGGGGGCTTGCAGGGAATTGCATTTCCTGTTAAGGGGTCTGCCATGGCTCAGAGGCCAGGACACTGAGAAGTTGACATGGCTACCTGGCACTGAAGCATTCAGTCAGCGAAGGCCCCCTCCTCCCCAGCGCACAGGCTGTCACCACCTCAGCATGGCCTGGCGACACTCCCTGAGTCAACAAATGAGGGGCTTGTCAGAGCGCGCACCACAATTCCTCAGAGACTCTGGTGAGGGAGGATCTAGACATGCTAGGCTTTGGTTTCTTCCAACTGTTTTTGCAGGCCAGGCCAGATCATTCAGCAATGACTGTGATAAACTTTGCAAAATGAACTCAGGAAAGAGAATGACCAGGCCCCAGCAGAGTGTTTTTCTATACTAAGAGGTTTCAGATACAAAAGCATTTCCATGTAGAGTAAACATCAGCATCTTGTCAACGATATAGAAACTCCATCATGTATAAGCTCTATTTCATCGTAACACCACAAGCTTGAAAACCTCCATATAAAGCCTGCATACAGTAGCTCTGATTTAACATAAAAACCTTCATTGCATGTTGTCATGTTATCCTCTGTGTAACATGCTGCTGACCTGGAGATGACTTTCCTTGTGAATCCCCCGCCAGCTTAGGTAGAGAGAGTGTTTGTGTGTAACCAGAGTTGTGTGGGATCCAGACTCCACCCCTCACGCAGGAACAAGTAAACCTCTTAAAAGCAAGTCTGGGGGGCACTGGCTGGGTGGGGTGCAGTCAAATATTCGACTAGAGTTTGCAGCCCTGGGCTACAGAAATACCCGCCGAGCATTCTTTTGCGTCACACAATGGCACAGAAACAGATCGGAACTGGTTGGTGTGGTAGATAAGCTTGTTCTACCACTTTACAGAATATATTCAGATCAATTTGAATAGGTATACTCCTTCTACTTCAGATTATTTAGTGCCTTGTAAATATTCCATTAAATCAGTACGATCTATATCGTAAAGTTCCTGTTGCAGAGTTACAGTTACAGTTCAGATACATTCACCTGATCCCTTTGGTTAGTTTGTGCAGTTGTGCACTATGCTAAAATGTTTTTCAAAAGCTTCTCCATGTGCACAATGTTGTATTCAAGGTCAGTTTTATTCATATAGCACCAAATCACAACAACAGTTGCCTCAAGGCACTTTATATTGTAAGGTAAAGACACTACAATGATACAGAAACAGGGAAAAGCCCAACAATCGTATGAGCAAGCACTTTGGCGACAGCGGGAAGGAAAAACTCCCTTTCATCAGGAAGAAACCACCAGCAGAACTAGGCTCAGGAAGGGGCAGCCATCTGCGACGATCGGTTGGGAGTGAGGGGAGGAAGAATGTGTGTAATATTCATACCTCCTGATCCTATATGTGCACAGACATTTGTACTGTTTGCAGGATTTATTTAAAAGTGGCGGTGATGTCAGTTCACATCAT
Source organism: Pelmatolapia mariae (assembly GCF_036321145.2). Taxonomy (NCBI): domain Eukaryota; kingdom Metazoa; phylum Chordata; class Actinopteri; order Cichliformes; family Cichlidae; genus Pelmatolapia; species Pelmatolapia mariae. The sequence continues at coordinate 51,422,235 of NC_086233.1, read as the reverse complement.
GACTGGGTCCAGCTTTTTAGTAGATAATGTAGCTTAATGCTTTGTGAGTGTGTAGTGCTGCCCTCACATTCTGCCTGCACATGCTTCCTCACTGCCTGGGCCTCGTTGTGTGGACATCAGTACACAGCCCTTTGATGCAGATCTCATTACTTCCTGTATGACTGTCTGAGGGGGTGTTTCTACGCATCGACTTTATTATGTCAGTCACATTGTCTCTGACATTGGGGGCTCTTTATGCTTGTCACTGCTTCATTATATTGCTGTTCTGAGCAGCCATAAATGTGAGGTGGCAAGCCAAGATATTTTTGCCCTGGTACTTATTTCAGTCACCAAGGATACATTTTTTTTATTTTGGTTGTTGGCTTTTTTTTTCTGAGTAATTGTGATTGCATGTAGTTATAACAGTATTTATACTATTTATGTACAAGGAGTGATGCAGAACTTTCCTTTGTTTGAGGCTGTTTTAAGACAATGGCTCCAGTCTGCCTATATTTATCAGCCACTGGAGGGGTGTCCTCAATTAAGCCACCGGGATTTATTCATGTAAGACAATTTATAAAGGGTCATGTTGCTCTGAGCCGACATCACTGGTGTGACTGGTTGGGCTCTCTCAGATTATAGTGGTTAAGTGACCAGAAGACATGTGTAGTGAGAAGGGTCCTTTTTAAAAAATGATTTTTCTCTTTTCTTCCCCTTTGAATGAAGGGAAGTAGGAGGAGGGAAGCAATGACTGAAAGTTGCTGCTGAAGGAAAGAGGGCATCAGCAAGTAGTCACGGTTCCCACACAATAATCATAGATTGCTCCTCTGTGTCTGCCAGCCTGTCTCTGGTGGAAAGACCAGTGCTGTCTAGATGTCTTGTCTGCAGACGATCGCTGTCTCAGGTCCACTCTGCTATTTCTTTCTGGCGGAATGAAGCAGTTGGTAGACAGATATCTTTTGTCTCACTGATATGAGGCAACAGATATCTATTTTGCATTCACATGTATAAGCTAAGCGCATTAAATTGTTCTTATCGGAGCTGGTTTCACGAGAAGGCGAGCGCTAAACATCAAACCAGTCACTCTGTCTGTGTCAGACAGTGGAAATGCATGGAATAATTAGACAGTCTAATCAAGGCATGTGATGCATCTCTTGATTAGAGCAGATTAGACTGGACACATTCCTGTTGATCTGACTTCGAAGGCATGTGATTCCCCTTGTGCTAGGATCTAATTAAACAGAAATTAAATAAATTAAAAGGCATGTCTACTGTACCAGCCCGCTCTTATCAGAGGGTGTCGGAAACTGCCATTTTGTCAAAGCCGCTGGCATCCTTTGGTGTCTGTCTTGTGACACTCTGGGCTTATGGCAGCATTTAGACAAGTTTCTTACTCCAATCTCATCATCGTATAAAATTTGCCAACTATGCAAAAAACCTAACCAAGTAGATTTGGTGCCTAAAGCGAGCTGGCGAGTGAAAGGAAAAAATAAAAACAAAGGGCAAACAAAGTAAAAAGAGGTAATTAACAGGACACAAACCATTTTGTCCCCACTGTTAAATTTGAATTGGCTTTTTTTCGCTCTCTAGCCTAATTGTAACCCCTAGTGCCATCACATAGGCTTATTATTTTTGAATATAAATAACTGTCATCTTGCATCTCTATCATTTGCACACGCTGTATATAATTGTCGCTGTGCAGACATCTGGCCTTCTTGGTGTAGCAGCAGGACCCTGACAGAGGTATGGTCTGGCAGAGCTGCATCAGCATGTTAGCGATGTCCCCCTCCCTCATCGAGGCATGAGCCCCTTCCTCCATCCTAAAGACCCCAGACTGATACAGCTCCGGCTCATCTCCCCTTGCAGCCTGGCTCATGGCCTCAGGTTTCCACCGCAGCCCAGAGCCTTCCCAGCGCCTGGCCGCCCACACTCCCTCAGGAGCCCGAATGCTCCAGGATACGGGATGTGGAAATAATGTGACTCGAGTGCTTCCACCCTGCCTCCCGAAATCAGGTTTTGCGGATTGTTTATTTGAGGGGAAGGAGGCCTCAGACAAACATCCTGTTTTAAAAAGCTGCCTGGGTTTTGTAGCACTGCAGGGCGGTGAATTGCCCCTTTGACAGTGGGGAGAGACTGAGGAATGTTGAAGAGAAGGCCAGCATCTCAGGGGACATGAGGGGGCTCTCCTCACCCGTTTGTCTTGTCCAGTTTGCAGAGTCCCATTTTAGGCTTGGGGGAGGTGGAGCAGGGTTATAGCTATACATCCTGAAGGGTCTGGTGCTCTATTCTCTGTGCAGCGGTGTAGGGCCTGTACCCACAGTCCTCGTCTCAAGTATCCGTTCCTGTCCTGGGAAGCTGGCTTCCGTTTCCCCTTACGTAACACTCATACACACAGAAAAAAAAGAGCCATTGATAAGAGCGATAAGGCCATTTTTCATTTTCCCTTTCTCAGCATTGTTAGACTGTGGTGTGTCAGAAATTTGCTTTCAACTTTTTCTGGCTTGAGTCATGACAGCGAGGATTCTCAGTAGAGTCCAACAGACGTTTTTGCATTTCCAGAGGGGTCATTGTGCATATGATATTATTGTTTCTCTTATGTGCAAAAGAAACTGTTTTGGCAATTGTATACTAATGTTTCTACCTTTTTGTTTACAGCTTTTTGACCTTTTTTGACCTTATTTGACCGACCCCATTGGTTTTCTAGGGAAAACCATGGGGTCAAATTTGACCCCATGGGTTCTCCAGGGTTAAAGGAAGACTTCACTTTATAGGGAAGAAATCTTCCATGTGTAGGCTTACTGTGTTCTGCAGCAGAAATAGGAGTTTGAAGTAAGCACCTTTTTATTTTCTTCAGTTATCGCAGCAATTCAGAAATTAGTTTACTCTTTGTTGAGCTTTTGTTAAAATACTCATTTGTTTTGAGAGCTGATTTTCAGTTAGTATTACAAACACAGGCCCTAGATGCGGTGAGGTAATGTGACCTCTACGTGCAAAGTGAAAGCCCTGCTAATCTAAAGCAGTCCTTGGAGAGGCCTGAAACCCCTTACATGTCAACAGAAACTAGCCTGCTGAGCTTAGTATTTAACTGTCTCGGTTTGGCAAGCCAGTGTGGTGCCATTGCTGCTGGGTGTTTGATTAACTTAACTAAAGGACTCCCAGATAAATCTATATCCTCGTACCTGACTGAGCCTCTAGGCTCACAGTGCTGTACTTGTCATTTGATTTACAGAGTGGACTGTGTTTCTTTTTAGGCCTTACCACACAGAAAGTACAGTCAGTAGAAATAACAGGAGGTTTGCTCGGTGTGCTATAATTTTTTTTTTGCCCCATATTCTACCTTAGCAAATAAAGTGAGTGAGCTAATCTTGACATGTGCACAGGGAGGCCTGCCGTTGCCATCCTCACTCCCTTCACACTGCAGCGCAGCACCACTCTCCACCAATAGGGCCATTCATTCAGCTCGGGGCAAAGGGTTACAGCAACAAATAAAGAGTGTGCAATGCCATTAAAAATGTATGGAATGCCCAACTGTTAGTTTAGCATTTTAGTGTGCCTCCCCTCAAAGCTGAGAGGGGGAACAATACTCCCATTCGAGCTGGGCTCCGTAAATGTGCTAGTCTTGCATCCACAACTGGCATAGAGTAGCGAAGGAGGTGCCAGTTGTGGATGCTGTTTTTATTTTCTGACCATTTCACCCACAATTATAAATCCAGACACAGGCCAAGGCCGGCTATGATTTAGGCCAGCCTGTGGCCTGATTGCAAGCAAAAATAGATTTGCTTTGCCCCCCCCCCCCCCCCCCCCAATCCTCCCCAGAGGAGCATTGACAGTTGTGCCTAAACCTATAGCCGTCAGTATTTTTCAAACTCAGAATAGCCAGCGCATTCTTTGAGCTTTGAGAATGCTCTGTGGATTAACTGTAGGGGCCCATGTCAGTTGACATCTCTACACGAGACTCTTGCTGCTGGAGGGAAAAGATAGCTTATTGTGGATTGCTAAACAGTAAACTCCTAGTGCTTCAAGGAACTGGTTAATTTTCTCTCTGCATGTAAACTGAGATAGAGCGCTTGCATTTTTTTTTTCTTTTGGCCTCTTTCCTTATCTTGAACGTGGTCTACTGGAGCTATATCTTCATTCCATTACCTTGTCTTAACATACGGCCAAGTATGATAGACATAATTTGGAGCCTTTCATCTTGTTCCTGAAAACTGATGCCGTTTTATATCTGACAAGAAAACCTTTATTGTTGAGTACAACTTGACAAAGTAGATTGTACTGTGAGATCAAGTTTTTGCAAGTAGTAGTTGTTACAAGTTGTAAAAAGGCTTATGTGAAAACTCTCATTTAATATTTTCCCCGGGGAAAACTGTATTTACTTTTGTCGTGTGTTTAACTTATCTTTTATTTGTGTGCATTTCTAAAGCCTTGGCGGTGTGGCTCAGTACGTGCAGTCAGCCTGTCGCATTTCAGGGTACGGTTTAGATTAGAGGTCTGGCTGTAGCTTCCCCCTCTTCCCCTCTCTGTGACTGCCAACACATAATTTACTTAATGAAATCCTGCCATTCCCTTTAGCTTCAAGATTTTTTGCAGATGTTGACAGGGAAGGACTTTGTGAATTATTGGAAATGTTCACTCCTGCATTTTTAATGAATGTCTTGCTTGTTGTGAACGGGCTGACTTATCGGAGATGAGGTTGGGGGGGGGGGGGGGGGGGGGGGGGCAGTTGTCTTTGTTTGGGGAGCCGGTGTCTGGATGCCCGCGGTGGAGCAGTGTGGGTTACACCCAAGCAAGTGTTGTGATTGAAACAGAAACTCTGGTGCCACATTATCCTGACAGAACACATTCTCCTCACAGACTCTGATCCACTGGGTCAATCAATAGAAAACCATTGTTTGAACGGCAAGCATGTCCATCATAGCTGCTCCACCTCCCGGCCCGGTGGAAACCAAATACCTACCTTTCGACTTAAATTAGTCGGACTAACATAACTCGAAATAATAGAGCTCCTTGTTACTGCTCATTTGAAACCAGGCCTTCATCATAGCTTGATTCCATAGCCTAGCTAAAGTCGCTTTTCTCCCTCCGGTATGGAATCTCGGTTTTCCCAGAAGAAAGTTTGTGCACGTTTCAAGCCACGCACCCAAAACTTTTTGACTTCACACGTGATGTCACTGCTGAGGAATAACCAAATGAAAGTAACCTTCTCACTGCTCCTCACCCCCCTCACTCCTAACCAGAGTAGGAAGTTAGGAGGCACAACGAGGGGAGGGGTTCAGGAATGTGCAGGGTCTTCTCCACTCAGTCGCTCCAGCCTACTTGGCTCGAACCTCCCTTGCGCACTAGCAAACAAACACATTCACACTTGTGCACACACAAACAAGACACACACACACACACACACACACACACAAAGATAGGTTGTATGGGGAGGTGAAAGAGCACAGCCACCCAGCAGGATGTTGGCTGAGCGCTTTGCTTTCGATGCTCACTTGGACTCGGCTGGCCTTTAAGGCTGCCTGTAGATATGACATATTCGCAAATATCCCCCACAGTTTTTACAGAGCTTTTACGTGCCCTGAAAGGCTCTTGTAGGCCTCACTTGGATCACCACCATCGCTTGTGCTCTATGTCTCTGACACATTGCAGAGCTTTGGAGGAAACTTGGAGGAAATGAGCAGCACATTTTCTTCCCTTGAAAAAAAAAATGGAGCCTTTTTCTCTCAAACCAGCAGCCTCACTGACGCGCCCAGATGGCTCCTTCGTATTAGCCTCCTTAGCTTCCTACACCCACTGTTGTTTATTGATTTAATTTATGGATTCTGTTAGTTATCTGCTATCAAGGGTGCAGCACTTTTCCTCCCTCGTGGGGTCATCCCAAAACAGAAACAGAGGGAAAGTGAGGAGGAAGCAGATGACAATGTAAAGCATTCCCATTGTGACCAGAGAGGCTTGGTGATTGGATTCAGTTTCCTGGGCTCCCACAGCGTGTGTGTTCCCCCCCCCCCCCGCCCCAGCATATATATCTCTGTGTCTATATCACTTGTTCTCTCTCAGCAGAGAAAGGCCAGACCTCAGGGAGAAAAATCCATAGACATGTAAGAGCAGCTCCAGTTAGCATATCTGTCTGATAAAGCCGACTTTGATGGCAGTGATAGCCCAGACGCCAGCCTAAATGTGGCCTGCTCCGGGGTTATAGTCAGCCTGTGGAAGCTATTGCCCACAGAATTAAAGCCATGAATTTGTTGTTTAGTTATAAAAGAAATCAGACAAATGTGTGGGGTGATGGGGCAGGAATGCACAATAAGAAAGAATTGTAAATTTTCACACATGCACACACAGTCCTCAATCCTTGCTTTCCACCACAAGTCTAGAGTCTATCAGTTCACCACTAGAGTCTAATAGCTGGAGGGGAATCTAATCCTTGGCACAGAATGATAGCTTGCTCCTCTCCTCCCTTCAACTGCACTGCATAAAAAGTCTGGCAACAGTGTTTTTCTTTTCCTGTTCAGCAAAGTTGCGGAGGAATGAGTGCATCTCTGCTAGCCGCTCCGGATTAGGACAGATAAAGTATAATGGGGGTGGCCCTGGAGCTTGGTGGGGAGATGTTAGCGCGGAGGGGAAGCTGTTGTTTGTCTGCCTGTCCCTGACACTCGGCCTCCCATTCATCTCACTCCAAGGCTGCGGAGCAGTGTTTACCCCAGGGCAGTTCTTTTCTGCAGCTCCCTCTGCCCTTTTTTTTCTCCCTTCCCTTTTCATGCTGTCTTTAAAAGCATTACTGGATGATCATCAAGGATTGCCATTGAAACTTTCAAGCCCTCATTTTTGTGTACTTAACAGTAATTATCCAGACTCGCCCTGGAGTGCAGGGAACTCGTAGCAAGCAGGGTGATCTGCTTTTTTCCCCCCCCTCTTCCACAGATGTAAATCTGTGGAAGAGGCTTGGGCAAATTATGTTTAACACAGGTGTACTTAAGGGCTTTTTCAATGGCATGTTTGTCTTCTGTTATAACATAATAAATATGTCATCCATTTTTGCTGTGTTTGCTTATCACCATCACAGTCACCTGCATTGTTACAACCAAAGGGGCAAGTTTGGTTGCCTTTTAGCACATTTTGCTAATACTTTTGTACTTTTGTTCAAGTTTTACTTTTAACAGGGGTACTGTTATGTAGTATTTGTATTTTTTCAGTTTGACTACTTCTCCCATTCTTTTCTCCACCGCAAAGAAATAAAAAAACACACACATTTTGCTTGGACAACATGTAGCTGACACTTCACTTCTTTTTGCGTTCAAATGAGCATGCGTAACTTTTAGCCTCCTAACTTCAAAAGAACTGATATAAGTCCGTGTTTATTGACAGATCTGATGCCCTGCATTTGACACTCGGAATTTGTCCAATCGGAGAGGCCACAGGGAAACAGAAAAATCAACATTTTCCTCACCGTCTCCATGGAGAGCACATCTTGTTATGGAAATCAAACACACTGAATTCTGGCTGTGGGAGTAGCAGTTCTAGATAGCTCTGTTTACTGTGTGTCACTGTACCTCTAAGTGAAGTATATGTGGATACAGGTGTCCTCAGCTACACTTAATTCCCTAAAATGTGATAGTTGGTTTGCTACATTTCAAATCTGTTTGCCTAAAGGAAAACCAAACACAGCCTGTTCTTATCATATTTCTACAACACCAGACTAGATGCTTTATTCCACATACTGTGTTTCCTGTTGGCCATGGAAACGTTTAGAGATCAAATACCACAGATTTATGGATCTCTACTTTTGTTTTTGATGTGAGCCTAGTTATGTAAGACTTTAAACTTGATCAGCTCCATCATATGCTTAGCTCATTGCCTCTGGCTGCAGGAACAGGAAGTGTGGCGTCCATGCTGTTTCGGCGTCTATTGACTCTGAGACTGACACTAAGAGGAGAGGCTTTTGAGAATAAAATAACAATAATAACATGCGCTACTATTCTAATGGGTAAACGGAGCTGTTAAAAGGTGGCAGGGTTAAATGGATGCAGAGCACTTGTAATTGCTCCCAGCCATCATGGCTCCACCCAGAGCAGAACCTCATGCAGGCCAACATGGAGCCTAAGAGAGTTGGGTGTCCATGCTGTGGCTGAAAGGGAGGGAGACACAACCATTCATTTCACCTCCTCTGAACTGCCTCTCTGATGTCTGAATTTTTAAGGTTTGGTCTGAGTCTTGGTCTGGCATGTATCTACATAATTTTATGACCAGATACTACTAATTAAATCCTCCTTCTTACTGTTATATCAGTTTTGTAGAAAAACATTTGCAGAACATCCAAACATGTAAATCTGAAAATGCCGTCTTGACATTGTAGCATGTTTTGAGGAAAATTGAGCTTTGTAAAAATGTCATGACACTCAATAAATCGCACGGGTGTGATAGAACAGGCTAGTAGTGTTTCTGCACAAGAAAAGCGCCATAAAATTTAATCAGGTTATGGCAGACGTGCTCGTTTATCCGTAACAAGCAAATTTAGGACAAAAACATAAGCATGTATGCTGTTTTTTCTCCCCTAGTCCAAACAGGCACGTGCGCAAAAGCACACGTAGACACTAAACATAACAGAGCAACAGGAAAAAGCACAGCTCTTTCTGTGCTTGCTGTCTTCCGTCAGGCTCAAGCTTAGCATTAAATACATTTTTAACCTTTGTCCTGCTTATTCCTCTTCCTGGTCCTCATAGTCCAACTGACTATCCTTGCACCACGCTATGTGCGAAAACTAGATATCATTGACCAGATTGTTTTTGCTTTGTTCTTTCCATCCAAAGAGAAGGACACAGTAGCCATTTGGTCTTTCGTGTTTCTGTGCACAGTTTCAAAGTGAGTTTACCTTGATGTCTGGGTTCCATTTGATTTGAGACAATGGACGGCCGTAAACTAGTTGGAGCTGAGTTCTTTGTGTGGCAGTAAAAGTTGAGCTCAGAGTGGAGGAGCTGGAGTGTGGAATTTACTAATGGCACATGCATGTTGGGGCCCCTGAAGAGAGGGGGTCATTTAAGCCATCAGTGTGTGCGCAAACACACAGAGAGCCTGTCTGCAGCTTCCCCCCACCTCCACACTTCCCCACTCACTCGCTCTTTTCTTCCCCCTCCATAACACAGAGAGCCTCGAACCAGCAGGCGTTTTCTCTGTGCAAGTCTGGTCAACGTTTTTGCTAATCTTTGTATAAACTTTACTAGTATGGGTCACTCAGCAGAAAGATTTAGTTGGGTGGGAGGTGAACAAGGCATTTTGTTGCTGTGTGGATCTGTGATGCTCCACCTTAAAGGCGTTTGTTAATGGGGCGGGCGGTCATTAAGCCCTGAGAGCAGAGAGACTGAAAGGAATGGGGCCACAGGCCCAGGCTTTAAATCCTCTGTGCCAATAGACTCTCTGAAGCAAAATAATGGCATCACTCTGTGTGTGAGTTAATGGGAGCTGATAGCATGAAGGCTGGGGGGTCAGCGGGTCATGGGCTTGTGCTAAGTTGTCAGGGAGCTGAATGCCGTCCCTGGGCCCACAGCAGGGGGAAGAGCTGGCTGGAGGGGGAGGGGGACCCCCTGCCTGGCCCTCTACCGTCACCCCCACTCTTGTGGAATGTGAGGAAGACGAGGGAAGAGGAGAAAGAGGCTCCTTAAAACCACGGTTATGGTTGACACATTGGTCATTGCTTGCACGTACTGTGACGTCAGGACAGATGTAGAAATGTTCATACATGTGCTTGAGGCGCACTTGGCTCGCTGCAATCTTGTCCTACACTTCAGATGCACTGCTGCTTTATGAAAATAGAAATGAGTATGTCAACATTGATCAGAGAGGTTAGCTTTCTGCAGAAAGTCTTATCTTCTCCAGCTGTTGCAGCAGTCTAAAACCGCATTGATTATGTTGCATGACAACTATGATGTCACCCTGTCACTGTTTTAACTGCGGCTTGAGGTGCACCAGACTTGATTCAGTCTAGATTTTTTTCCCCGAGTCTCATCTTTTTCAAGCTGTTGCAGCATCTTGTTCTCTGTAATCTGGGAATCTCTAAACTCCTCGACTGATATATCATCGAAATGGAAATAAAGCACAGTTGGGTGTTCAACCCAGCCTCATCCGCCAGGTTACAAAAATCGCGTGGGCAGGACAAGCCAAAACAGCACCAAAGACCAGCATCTGCGCTGTTGTTTGTGAGGGCGACAACTGCAACCATAAACCAGGTGTTACTCTCTGCCGTCACGTAATGGCTGTATATATGTAGAGAGGGACCTGCACACAGATTCATGCCTCAAGCTCAGCCACAGCTTGTAACAGGTGACAAAAATGCTTACAACAAAAAATAAAGTTTCAGTCAGAATGAAACCAAAGTGCATGGCACTAATAACGTCACCTTTGACTCGTTTTAGCTATGACAAAGAGAACAGTAAGTCTCCAGGATGTGAAAAACTTTTTCTTTCTCATCCATCGAGCCCTGTCCTCTCCTTGTACCACAGATTTTATGAGTAATATAAATGTAAGACAGCTTTGAGCAGCTTCTGAAAGTAGTCAGCAGTGTGTGTGTGTGTGTGTGTGTGTGTGTGTGTGTGTGTGTGTGTGTGTGTGTGTGTGTGTGTGTGTCTCTCTTCGGTATGGTGAAGATCGAAGTCTACCTTGGGAGCAGTAATTCACTTTGGAGTGCTGAGGTCTGTCACTGAAAAGATTTCACAGACTGCAGCCATGAAAACTGAATTAAGAAGCTGATTTAGTGGACGGAGATGTTTAGTCTTAAGATGCCAGATTTGCTTCCATTGCTAAAAAGAAATTTAAAAAAGTTATTAAAATGTGCAAAACATTTTTTCTAAGTTATAACCGTGTCCTCTATTCCACTCTCTAGATACTATAGTTTTAAGGCGTTCAGAGGGGAACACTTGAGTGTAATCTGGATTTCATTTAAGTAAACAGAATTTGTTTTGGAAGTTCATGTGTGACCAGCAGCTCTGTAGTGTGGTCAGTGTTTAATCCCTACAGTACCCTCTTGAGGTAGAGGGTGGAAGTGCAGGTCTTCGGCTGCACTGACCTCGCTACACCCTCCACCCCCAGGATATGTATAGTTGCGCTGGTGTGTGTGTGTTTGTGTGTATGTGTGTGTGTGTTGGACAGAAGTCCAAGCAGCGGTATTTATACAAGGCTTAAATTTCAATACAGTGCCTGCTTCAGTATTTATAGTGTGGCCATCTGCTCTGAACAATAAAAAGGGATAGTTAATCCCTTAAAACTCAACCCATCCTTTTTATTAGCCCTGTTTACATTTGTTTATGTTTTGTGTAATGGACATTTCTCTGTCTCTTCTAGATGCCAGTATGTCACCTGATGCCCCTAAGCAGAGCCACTGGTGTAATGTGGCATACTGGGAGCACCGGACACGTGTGGGTCGCCTCTACACAGTGTACGAGCACTCCGTCAGCATCTTCTATGATCTACCTCAGGGCACCGGCTTCTGCCTGGGCCAGCTCAACCTGGAACATCGCAGCAGCACTGTTCAGCGTACAAGAGGCAAAATTGGCTACGGCATACTCCTCAGCAAAGAGCCTGATGGCGTTTGGGCGTATAACCGCAGCGAGCACCCTATATTTGTCAACTCCCCAACTCTGGATGTGCCCAACAGCAGAACTCTGGTGGTGCGGAAGGTGATGCCAGGCTACTCCATCAAGGTGTTTGACTATGAGCGCTCGTTCCTTCTGAGGCACACGACAGAGGCTGACCTCCTGGATGGACCCTATGACCCTAACAGTGTGCGCATCAGCTTTGCTAAGGGCTGGGGCCCCTGCTACTCAAGACAGTTCATCACCTCCTGCCCCTGCTGGCTGGAGATCCTCCTCAACAACCACAGATAACACAGATGGACCCCACAAACTATCCCAAATATCATCTACCTAGATTTAATATAAAGTTTTATATATTATATGAAATATATATTATACTTGTAAATACGGAGTCATTTTTACAATGTAACTATTTATGTATGGTGCAATGTGTATATGGACAAGAGGAAAAAAACGGAAAATGCACTTTGGCATATATATATACATATATATATATATATATATATGTATATATATATATATATATATACATATATATATATATATATATATATATATATATATATATATATATATATATATATATACACATATATATATATATGTATGTATGTATGTATATATGTATGTATGTACATATATATATATGTATGTACATACATATATATATATATGTATATATATATATATATATATAAAAATCTTTCAATACCAACTTGAGAAATTATACAGCAAAATTAGGATCAGCAGCCTGGATTTGGTGTATAGTTTTCATATACTATTAATATCCAGACAAAAAGCTAACACCATTCACACATTGATAATAAAGTATTCGCATAATAATTCTCTGTGCTTGATCTGTTAGATCTTTATAATCACTAATTCTCTATAATGTATTTTTTACTGTATCCTAAAGAGGACCTATCCAGCACACACAGACACACACATATATTTATATATATATATATATACATATATAGTTAAACTGGTTGATACTCATATTAAGCATGGCTTATATTTCAAAAAAAGACACCAGCATGTGCACAAGCTTGTTTCAGAGAGAGGAAGTAAGGGGCTGGACCAAAGACGAATATAAGGAAAAGTTATTTTTATGAACTGTGAATCAAGCAAAGCTACTCTAGCAGAGTTCAAGACTGAAACTGGAGCTGGAAATGGGAATAACAGGTCCTCTTTAAAAAGCACACTGGTACTCAAGTACCATTACCACTTGAGATTTCTCAGTCTTATTTTTTTAGAAAATAGGAATCATAATAAAGTAATGGATAATATTATATGTTATACCAAGATGTGTAAGGTTTTGTTTGGCTTTAGCCTTATGGGCCGAAGGCTGAGAAACACATTTCGCAGTCAGTCTGGGAGCACTTAATATAAAAGAAGAAACATCTCTGTTGTGCTCAGCTTTTAGTAGCAGAAAATAAGCTGTCAATTCACTGTTTATTCTGACTGTGCGTTATTTAAATATCTCAGCAGATAAATGATGTTTATATTTCAGTAGCGTCTCCAGTACCATGTACATCACTGGATTTTTAGACAAGCCAGCTCAAGTGAACCAGATGTCCTTGAGGTCCTAAGGAGCCCCGGTAATGGGAACTGGGAGGAGATGGTTTCATAGAGGACAGTGTAGGAGGAAATGAGGAAGCTAGGTCGTCCTTTCAGAGGTGTTTCTACTGCAGCGCATCATCGTTGGCTGATGGTCTCACATCTCTGCAGCCAGCTTGTCTCACAATGGCCGTTGTTATAAGTGACCAGGGATAGAGCACCCTGAAAACCACCACAGTGATACTGGAATGTATGCAGAGAAACCAAGAAGTTTTACAAGCCTGCTGGAATCTTAAAAACTGCAGCCAAGCTGGATGTGGTTTAGCTGGCTTCCTTCATAATTGCTGGTATTGGGTTGTCAGGTTGGCGGTGATGGTAGCGAGGGGGGTGGGGGGGCTGCAGAGGTCTCTGCCAGCATTCAGCAATAGAGACATTCACTGACACTGATTCTGGTTTAATGAGCACTGAAATGTGCAGTTACAAGGATATGTGTGTTTTCCAGACCTCCGAATTTTTGAAGTTTGTGAACAACATGCTTTAAACAGTGGCAACCAGAGAAGATGTTATTTTTTATGAAGGGTTATCATTTTTTTCTTAAAAATACTTCTTCCTGACTGCATGTGCAGCATCTCTGTCCTTCACACTCCTCCATAAAGGCCCAGACAGCCTCTTCCAGGATTGCTGTCTGTCTGGAGCCAAGACTGTGTAGAGTTCAAACAGCGGAGAGGAGTGGCTCCACTCCGCCTCTGTCTCTGCCTCCGCTCTCTTCCCTACAACTGGGGGCCATTATCCCGCTCCTTTGTGTCTCTGTTATGGGAAAAGGGCCCACATCACCACTGGAGAGGAACTGGCAGACAATTATATGGGGTGGCGAGGAGCTAAGACTCATAGTGAGCAGATTACACAAGCCGCCACAGAGCGTATGAGAGGGGGCCTAATTAGACAGGGCTGGGGAGAGGCCAAGCGACAATACACATCTACTGTGACTGCATCTCTGGGAAGGCGCCTGCTCTACTCTACTCCAGAGCTTGAATAGTTGTGGCAGGAGGACTGTAACTCTGGGCAAGATGGAGGAGAGAACGGGAAAAGCCATGTAAGCAGCTTTGTGTGCTCCATGGGCTCAGGAATGGTATTGATTAGCAGTCCGCAGCCCTCAATCGCTCTGCCCCCCCCCCCCCAAAAAAAAGAGGGCAGCCATTTTGTTCCACTTATGATACACTGAGCCGTAGTTGCAGCTCTGCATTGATTGTAAACGGCTGTTCGAATGAAGGCAACCTGGTAGCTACCTTTCACGTCAGCCCAAAGACAGAACTGTGTATTCGATGTAGAAGTGCTACATATGTGTGCATTCGTGTTCTGCACAAGCTGCTTTTAAAAGCCCTGAATTTTGAAACCCTGTTATTATGGCTTCTATGCTGCCAAAGCCTCAGTACATTCCTTGAACTGTAGATTTTTGTCTGTAAGACTACTAAGGTTGCTTTCTCCCTGTTCGCAGATGGAACCAAAAGGAATTGCAAGGTAATTGCAATCGACTCACTAAAGTTTTGAAGCTCACCTTCCAAAAACTGAGAAAACTGAGTCGGAGTTAAAGAGGATTAATCTCTAGCTGTTCTCAAAATAGATTAGAGACTTAGAAAAGACATAAAAGTCAGTTTTAAGAAGTTAGGTCATTTGAACCAGGAAGAGCTAAAGCAGCTTGCTACTAGTGATGACCCTGCTCAGCACATCTGGCCCCAGTAAAAGCTCAGTGAGGTAATAGCACCTTTTGAAACAAAGAGAGATTACACAGAGTGCCTGAAACACTTCCTGCTCTCTGTCTCTCATGAACGGCGGCCCACGGAAAGCCTTCTCACCTTGGCTGAGGGTGTTAATTACGGCTCCTCGCAGCTGCCATGCTCGCCACTTCCTGGGCGTGCTGATACATGCAAGCGCACAGGGGATCCACGCTCTCAGAGGGGATTATGGGCTAGCACGCAGAGCAAGATGCAAAAGGAAGTATTTTTTATTCTTTTGGTACCTTTCCACCTGAATGTATCTGCACTATCTGGCTGATGCTTGCATTCCTGCCCCACCACCATCACAAGATTATTTTTTTTAATACTTCCTATATGCTCTGTTGTTAAATCTCACATCCAAAGTGGCATTTATGGTTTGCATCCCCTGAATGACAAACCATGATTCTGCTACTGTGCTGCGGGCCCCTAGCTGAGCCTGGAATAGACCATTGAGTAAGCATTTAGGCGGGTTTTTTTTTTCAGAAGCCAAAGGCAGCTCGGTCCTGATGCTATTCTGCTGAACCCACCCTCCCTTCAGTAATTACAGGGTGCACAGGGGCCTCTCTGACGTACGAAAAAGGATTTATTTTAGTGAGTTTCCACAGAGGTTAAAAGAATGCCACAGTGTGAGCACACACACACACGGACATGCACATGAACACACACAACCCTGGACTCAATATCGACAGCATTTATTAACCGCCTGTCATACTCAGATCATAAAAGCTATGGCCCTCATTGTGGCATTTAGGTATATTAAATATGTTTTTAAGATATATTTTAATGTTTTAAGCACAAATTAGTATGTTTAACACCTAAGCATATAACTTCATGATATCTGCAAATCCTTTTGTCACTTATTTGAATTCAAACTGAATGATGTCACACTGGATCTTTACTGCAACACAGTCAACCTGAGTGGATACAGGCGCTTCTTTCTTACTTGCGCTCAGCTGTGACACTGCTGGGCTTTCTCCACTGCAAACTGCTATTTCTTTCCCCCTTTAAATCAGAATGCCTCTTTCATTTAACCCCCCTAGCACAACAGAAACTACAGGGTTTACCTTCCTTAATATTTCACTTTTCTTCAAAAGTTTTGTCTCTGTCTGTACAGGAAGTTTCTCTGATGAGCAGAGAAAAAAATGTTTGCTGCGTTTTGTGTGACATAATGTCAGAAACCTCTATAATTTAGGCAATAACAGCCTTTAATAGAGTTACTTTATGGGCTATAATCAAATCTCTCCAGACCCCTCTACCTAAATTGTGAGGCAATAACACATGAGTGCGCTGGGGCAGTGCTGAGATACATATTTTTATGCCTGCATGGTTTTGGTTGTGCCTGCCTGTGGGCTTTTTTGGAAATGCGACTCTTTGAGAGAAGCAGTCACAAAGCACTTTGCACTTTTTTTCTAAGAAATGCAAAATATATTCACTTAACTCTGAGTCTCACTTGTTTGGAGGAGTAATCCTATATATTACAGTATGTCATGCTCATTGATCTCACCAAGAGCTCAACAACTTTTTCCATAGGCCCATTTTGTCCTTTTAGAAGTCTGACTGAGGGCTGTTTTTTTTTTCCAAGGGGCTGTAAAAGAGAAGATCTAGGAACGCAGCAACCCCCCCCCCCCCCCCCTCCCACCACCACCCCTTTTTTTTTTTTTCTTTCTCCAGGCCTCCTAATATGTTCCATATTGTGAGTTTAAATGGGGTGGACTCAGGAAATGCAGTCACACTGCTTTACCTTCCAAGCTTCCAGTCTGAGGTTTGGCCTGCAGTGGTGGTGGTTGTGTGGACCAGGGCTGATTGGGTGGCTGGAACTGCCGAAGTGGTTAGGCTCAGCCATGTGGGCTTTCTTCCTCCTCTCCTCAGGAGCCAAGATGTCCACGTTGCTGATTCTGTTTTGTTATGTTGCTCTGTCTGCAGAGAAACCCCATTTCATGTACACACTGAACACTAATGACTAACACTTGCGTTCTGTTTACCAACTGCAACTTTCTCCAAGCTTAATCATCGTAGTTTATCGTGCAGAAATGCTCAAAGGAATAGTTTTGACGTGTGAGAGTTAGCTATAAAAAAAGACTGATATCACTGCAAGGTAAAGCTACAGTCAGCAGCTGTTTAGCTAAGCATAAGTTGAAAGTTGGAAACAAGAAAAACAACTGGTTTGGATATCTCTCCTACAAACTGTAAGGTAATGATAGAACCCTGGATCTGAAAAGTAAAACCACTGTGGAAGGACCTTAATAGACCAGCAACTTTGTGTTTTGTCTACATGCTGCAGATGTATACCAACACCAGAGACCAGTGTCAAAAATATGTGGAACAACTGGTCTGTGGGCTTCTTTTGTTTGGGTGTTTGCTGTTGTTGGTCCCTTAACTTATAATGAATTTAGGTTACCTTAGAAATTGGATGCCATTGATTGGATTTCAAGTCAGAAAAGCAAGGAAAACAGGATAATAGTGAAGTGAAACGGAGTGTTAACAGTGTTCTGTTGGCGCTTTCCTGCAGCTTACTTCCACTGTCACTCCTTTTCCTGTTTAAGCCCACTTTTCCACCAATTAGCATTCTAACGACACATCACCATCAGGCTGTTGGACTTTGGAGGGCTTCGCACGAGGACATTTTCTTAGGTTGCTTACCACAGATCCTTCACTCTGCATAGACGCAAATGTACTAGCATGAGTTTCACTTTAAACCGACTCTCTCTCTAATGAGTAGCAGGTGACTACTCATCTGGTTGCTAAAAAGCATTGTCCAGGAATGTTTTTTAAAATGACAGCAGTTGCCACTCAATTTAACACCATATAAGATTTTCTTAATAGGTTTATGCTCTCAAATGCTAGCTTCAAGTCTTGCTTGATGCAGCATGAAATCTATTCTGTAAATTATGGTCCTCTTGACATTAAAACTGACAATAAAGTGGGTTTAAGGTGTGGCTATAATTGTGATTGACAAGCTGCACCCATATGGGCGTGTAGCGTCCCTCGGTTTTTCAGTCAGATCCACACCTTTCCTGGTTTCCTGGACAAAATGTCAAAGCCGAGTTTCCCGAATGGTAGATCAAAAACAACTAGAGGATCTCACAGTCTTTGTTTTCATCTTTCATATATAGTGTCCTCTCCCCAAACAAGGGAAAAGTACCCTGAAACCACTTAATTAAACCTGTTCTATCTTTTTTGTTTAATTTATACAGAATATATGTGTAAAAATAACTTTTTTTTAGCAGCAGTAACACAGCATGCGATCACTGAAGACTTCTTTATCGGGATTTGCCCCCAAGGTATTGTGAGATTTCTATTAAAGCCACTGCTAAAGTCTCAAAGAACCCTTTAGCTGTTTGACTTTCTGTAACTGTTCAAGTCCTCTGCTGGGCAGTGTGGGGCCAGCTCCAAGAGCGTATCTCTGAGAAGAGTGAAGATGAGTGAGGAGGTTCAAATTCCAGCCCAGAGGTCAGATTTCACATTCCTGGGGCACACACCACCGCCTGTCTCCATACTGACATACCTGCTGAGTGTTTGAGTACCAGCAAGGGGCCAGGAATGTGTGTGCATGTGTATCTGTGTATGTGTGTGAGTGTACGTACGTGTGATGGTTTTTTCGAACATGTGTTGAATTGGACATATTACATTCCAATAAACATCATCCAACATGAACACAGAAAGTCATCAAAACACACAGCCGCTTTATTCTCTCTCTCATCTTTCATACGGGGTAAAAACCACACAGATGTCCAGAGGATTTGGCCCACCCTTTCAAAGCCGAGCACTCATTACTCCACACACGCCATTCACAATCAGCTCAGCTCAAGGGAGGGTAGGAGTCTCGTCTCATTTCAGCAGAGCTGTGCACTTGAAGCACAGGGGAATCCAGAGAGGAGAAACCACTGGAGCTTTTAACTGCCCATGGTGCCTACTGGGCTGCTGCGCTGCAGCATTTTATTTTAACGTAAAAGCCTCGCTAAACAAAACTGACTCGTCTTTGTAATTGTTCAGTCATTCTGTTGTGATTTTCATTGGAGGAGGGATATGAATACCAGCCCAGCCGCACACAATGGTTTTCATTATTTTAACAATAGTGTTTATTTCACTGTCTTTGAACTGGGCCAGTATGAGTAACATGAGGGGGAAGTAAATCACTAATTAGATTTAAGTGATGCCTTCTTTGTTGCAAATATAGTTGCAAGACAAATTCAGTATTCACTGGATGGTGTTGTTTCTGGATTCCTGGACTTTTAAACATTCAGACACTTTTTTTCTACAATAAAACTGCTAAAGTGTCCTAAACTTTACCTCCTTGTGTAAAAGTTTTATGGGCTATGACATTGTCTTGGATGTTAAAAGCAGTACTCATGATGACTGTACTGCTTTAAATTTATGTCAGACTTGGCAACCCCACTAGAGTAAACTTCAATACTACATTCAATACTCTCCTCGTTGCCAATCCAGCTACAGTAGACGGGGATGCCTCTGGCTGGGAATTGTTGGCTCATCTGCTCAATACTATAGATTAGCAACACACCCCCTCCAAGCAGTGATTTATCTCTCTTTTCATGGTAAACGCATGTTAGCTTGCATTAATCTTCCCCGAAAGATAAATACCTAAACCAGAAGATGGGTGTCCAGTCCTTAAGCTCTCTGCTTTGTGGGGTCCCTTGAGAACATAAGTGTCCCCATCCCTTGAGGACAGCCAGCGAGAGCAGGCCCTGTTAATAACATGTCTTATTCCTCGAGGGCTGTGCAACATGATCTCCATCTGACATTCCTGGGCTTTTGTTTGCCTCCATTTCCAGCCCCAACTGCTTCACTCGTCCCGTGCCATCCCATATGAGGCTGTTTAACATCTTAATCTGCTGCTGTCTTTCATCTGGCTCCTGTTAAAGCCTTAACAGAAAGATTGTGAATGCTAACTTCTGTCAGCACCTTGCTGTAAGAGAGAGGGGGGCAGAGGTGGAGAGAGGCAGAGGAGCAGACAGAAGAGAGACGGGGAAGATTTAGGAAAGCAGAGTGGAGTGCAGAAAATATTTGCTCAGTGGTGGAGCAAGTATTCAGACACAATTTCTATTTTCTTACTTACTCGCTTCTTAAAAGCGCGACATTCTACGATAATGTGCTTCCTCTGAGTTTAATTCTGTGATTACAGTCTCAGTACAGATGCTGAATACTGTTGTATGAAGGTAATTTGGCTGCTTTTTTCCAAAACAGGAGTTTTGAATCTAAAAATGTGAATGGATCTTAACTTATGAATGAAATATGTATAAATCTCTGTGTTCTGTATGTGTTTTCAATACGGTATAGCAATCACGAGTGTTTGTGTGTGACAGCACAGAGAGCAGAGAAGCTTCTAATTACCAAATGTCCATCAGCACAACCCTCAACCTCTTGCTATTCAGGCCAAGGTTTTACTACCATGAGACTTTTTCGCACACATTTGTGTTCTTGGTGTCTGGTAGCTTGAGTTACATGGTAAGAGGGATCAGGATTTTCCTATTTCTGAGGAAAAACAAAATAAATAACTAAATAGAATAAGGCACTTATAGGGAGAGAATTGTGGGCTGTATGGCAGGTTAAATCAATTTTTAGCTTTCCCCTGCAGTTTTCTTTCATGCAAAGACTTGAGTAGGTCTTTTTTTCATATTGAGATTTTGAGATTTAGGATTAAATATGTCCAGTCCATCTTATTTAGCACCTCCTATCTGCATTTAGACTAAATAGCAGATGAGGGTTAAATGTAAAAACAAATGAAGAAAGAAATAATTAAAAGCAAATTGAAGTCTTGGCCTTTTTCCAAACAGTGCATCTTTTTCTGTAGTCATCACTGCAGTAGCTACCCCTCCATCTCCCCTTTTTTGGATATTTTTTCTCTTTCTTCGCACTTTATCGTATATATCAAATACCTGAGTGTACGGCATGCGCTCATTTTCTGATAACTCTTCTCTCTGTGCCGTCATCTCCCTGACTTGTGCCTGTTAAGGCAAAGCGAGTTAGGTACAATTACTCTATCTGTGCCGCTCTTGTCAGCTTGTTGCTGTGCAAGATGGTGTAGTTCTCACAGATTCCATGGCAGATTTATGTGAACGCCCAGCCCCTCACCTGTGGCAGCAGGTACAAGTGGCGGCAGCCTGTCAGAGCCTAGGGGCCTGATGATGTTCTTACAGCTATTAACACAGCAAGCAATTGCTAACAGGAATGAGCCTCCAGCTACGCAGGCAGGGTCATCTTCAGTACATTGGAATCTCATGCATCAGACAACCCAGGACTGTCGCTAGGAGGATAACAATGCTTAGCATAAAGCAGCACACAGATCAGTGCAGTCCCTGCGCCATCACTGAGCCCATCTCATCTGCATTCCTCTAATTGCTTGAGTCTTTTTTTCTTTGGCCTGTATGAACAAAATGAAGCAATCCAGGGGAATTAATATAAATGCTATAATAACTGCCCTCGGGGCTACTCAAAATCATGATAATAGCAGGCGCCTTGCAAGCAGAAAGAAAAAGAAAATCCTCATTACACTTGCTCCTGCATTCTTCCTGAACGGACGACATGCTGCGGCTTGCCATTTCAGCTCGCAAAGTGTACAGACTTATCTATATCACTGCCCCTCATTCCTGAATGGGCTCTAAATCGAAAGAGGAGGCTTGAATCTGGCTACGTTATGTGTGTGAGATTGATGTAATGAAATGTCCCAAGGCGCTGTGGTGTGAAAGTTCAGTTCTTCTCCAGGAATCCAAGCTTCGGTCATGAGCTCTTCTGCCAAGCGTTCAGTCCAGAGTGTAGGTTTAAACTGAGAGCAAGGTAACGTTGGTCCACGGCGTTGGTTTATTTTTGCTGGCACGTGCTCATTTTTGGGCACAACCAGGCAACTGCTAGTACTGCACTTCAGGTCCCTGGCACAGCCTCAGTCAGTGAGGTACAGTATCAGGGGATTTCTTCCCTCTGGCGATGGCTCCACTCCAGCCTAAGAGGCCTGTTCAGATCTAAAGAGAGGCCCCCTGTGTCAGTGTGATCACTGTGTGAGAATAGACCAGAATAGGCAGTCGGTTGTTACAGCTAGAGACACGCTGGTGGAGGCTGATCAGACTTACTACACGAAGAGTCAAAGAGCCGTTTTATTTTGTTTTGACTGGACAAATATTTGTGAGTCCATTATGAGGTTACACCTACAGACACGGGCTGAGGAGGCAGTAGGAGTTTGTTTTCATCCTTTTCATCTTCCCTTCACAGCCCCCCCCCCCCCCCCCCCCCCCCCCCCAGCAGAGTTTTTAATATCAAAGTGTGCAGTCTGACAGGGGTAAGTCTCAAACAAGGGCTCTTTTGTTGGGGGCTCCCTCCAACCGGCCAGGAACGACAAGAACTTGTCAACCCTTGTTCAGTACGAAAGGAAGATGAAGAGACGAGGGAAAAGGGGCCGGGACAGAATTGGCTCTTCTGCAACATACAAAAGAGATTATTTAGGTGTCTGGCAGTGGGTATGAAACTAAATAACTTAATTTCAGTTTATGAAGGCACAGACATACTGTAGATATGAAAACACTATTCATTTTTCAGATTCCCCATATATTTAATATCATCATATAACAGGGACAACAGTGTCTCTGTTTCTGTCTGTGGGAGAATGGGAAGACTGTTATAACTTTGCCAGAAAATAGAAACATGACCACAGCCAGGGGAAAAAATAACACACGTACAGTTTGCCTTTTATCTACACTCATTCCATTAAATACATACTGTTACAATGATAGTTGCACATATTAAACATGGCTAAAATGTAAGACAATGAGGTCAGTGTTTTTCTGCTCTTTAATCTTTGTGATGTCAGTGGGAGCTGGTACGCAAATGTTATCATTTCATGTGCACAGTGTAGCACAAAAGCTAAATCTGACTGTTCAAACTATCTGTTTGCAAAGGACAGCTAATCAGAAGAAAGCTTGATTTAAGGAAGGGGGTAGTGAGCTAGAACGACTTATTTTCATATACAGGCTGAATGATAATAAGTATAATATAAGTAAAGGGTAAAATAATTAAGTAATAAGTAATTTTAAATTTTGAATCATGCAAAGCTACTCTACTACAGTCCAATATAATCACAAAATAGTAATCTTCACCGTATCCCTACAGATGTAATGTTGGCGTGATAAAGTCAGCCACTATCATCATAAATGTTAGGAATTCACTTGAAAACGTCACTGGAAAAAAGAAAACACGTCATGCCCTCATCTCTCGTGACAAACCACAGTACTTGTCTGCTTACAATTGTACTGTTGATGTGAGATCTGAAATCAGAAAGATTGTCATGCTGATTGGAGACACAATATTCAGTTTGTTTCAACAGTTTTAAATGGCAGTCACAGATGAAAGGGCAAGCATTAGATCTGGAACTTTACGAAAAATATCTGTGATGCATTTATGCATTTATGCATCACTGACCTGGAAAATGCCAGGTCAATGATGTCAGTAATGCCACACCAGAAATGCCCTGAATTGACTTTTTGTGAGGGACATGTTCATGTAAGCAGCATGGTAGCTGTGACAGTAGAGACGTGCTGGATATTCTTGCTTTTCTTGCTTAAAACACACTTCCCCAAAAAAAGACAAACAAAAAAACCCAGCATTTACCCCGAAGAAAAATGCTCCAACATGCTAAACTTTGTTTGACCTCTGTCTACAAAGAATGTCCTTATAAGCAGCATTTCAGGCTGCTAGTATGAAAATGTTCGTTTACAGCGAGCTGTAATGTACACATGGGGGAGAGGGAGAAAAGAGAACTCGTGGCTGGCAGCCAGCTCGGGCCCCAGATGTGCAGTTGTTTGGGCCTTGTTCTGTGGTGTAATTGTGTAGTGAGGAGCCGGCTACCGGACACACACACACTGAGATCTGGGCAGCAGATGACTGCTCACTGTTTCCAGTGCAGATAAGCTGTAGGGTATTTAGGGTTTAAAACAAAAACAATATGAAAGAGAAATCTTCAGTTAGTGACACAGAAAGAAGTAACACAGCAACAAGAGTTGGGGAAATTTGTGACAGTCAATACTGCAAATTTTGGCATCAATCCCATACCAAGTAACTACAGGGTCAGTACTGCCAATGCCAATACTGACATCCATACTTTTAACCTATAAAGGTAGCTCATCTACGGGAGAGAAGTGTGTTTTGATTTATGAGATGAATCATCATCAATTTGCAAGATCTGACCCATTTTAATGACAGCTAAATTACTGTGATTAGTTGGTGTTTCTGGAGACCTGGAAGGTAAATGTGTCTGTCTCTAAAGCACTTTGGGGTCAGCTTCTGTTGTTTAAACATGATATAGGCTTTAGATAAAATAGACGCAACCGTGAACACAAAAAGGTTCATACAAGAACAAACAAGAAAAATATGTAACACAATTCAGTGAGCTACATATTGACCTTTAAGGATAAAAACAAAGTATCAATCCTATCGCGTATATTAGTATTGATTTGATACCAGTACCAGTATTATTTGGTTAGCAATATTTGGATCTGCCTCATCTGCATTTACATTTAAACATGCTTACATTACCTAATTGTAAAATATGTATGTATAGATACTAGTAGAATTTCCTCCAAAAATAACCAGCAACAAGCTTGTTATTCTCCTGGAGTGATAGCTTTAGCAAAAAGCTGGTGATTGCTGCTTCAGAGCTGCAGCATCAAGGTCATTCTCCTCTTCGATGGGCCTCAGTGTGGTGGAGCTTGCCGCGCTTATCTCACAGGTGTTTGCTTAACATCTGAAGTAGAGCTCACAGACATTTATTATCACCCTGAAAAAACAATAGCTCAACAATGTAACAACTTTCCTCTTTTTATGTGGGCACAGACACTGTAATATTACTGGATATGTTCCACCGTGCTGCAAGGAGTTGGGCGATGGGGAAATGCTCTAAAAATTTCAGGGGTTTAAAAAATAATTTGTTACAACAAACGGACCAGGGGAATGAGGAAATATTTCCCATTTGAAAACATAACCAAGTGAAAGTAAATCCAGCGACTTAAAAAAAAAGTATGCACTACTTTGCAGAGCATATTTCCTGATATTGTGTTTGTATCAGTTTGCGTAGGTCTTAGCTATTCAGAGTGAAGGATTTTGAGTATGCAACCAACACAGACATGCTTGTCTGCAGTTTTCCAAATAACCAACAGCGTGTAGACCTTTCACATTCTGTTCTCATCAAAAAGAAATTAATCTCTAATTGTGTAATATGTTTGTAGTCATTGTTATGCTTGTTCTTTTCTGTATATCCACCCAACTCATTAAGAACACATTATTATAAAAATCCTCACTGCATCAACTGTGATTATGGGTGTATAGGTGATATATATATATATATATTACACTGAGCCAAAGCCTTTCTGCTTTATATATTTCCTCCTTCATTATTTTCAGGTTGGCGTTTCCCACCACACGGATCTGTGCTCTGGAAGAGTATGTCCTCCTCTTGCCTCAGTTTTCCATGGAGTCACTGAGCTGGCTGCCTGTTCCCACGCTGACTTATGAACAGAAAGTTGAAGCAGCAGAGGTAACATTTGTCTACCCTTCCACCAAAATGTTTGCTTTTGACCGTGCCGCGCACACGGAGAATGACATCTTACTATTTTGAGACACTTAAGAGGGGAAAATACTCCACCCAGAAGTTATGCAATCTATAAACATTAAAAATGTTCCATATTTATTTCATGGGCTTTTCAAGAACAGCCAGCGCTCCTCAAGGTCCACGTGGGGAGTCCGTTAAAAAGGTTTACTGGATGGGCACTGCGAATACGCAGCTCAGGAGGAGTGGAAGTGTTCTGTCATGGTTGGACATGGGCGTCTGGAGGTGATTAGAGACCATTTGTTTCTGTCAGGGAACAAGGCTCCAGCCTTCTCTGTGTGTGATTGATGAATTAATGGAAGTGAATTGGACAGGATAAAAGGGGACACACACATACACACACTCTCATCAGTTAAATACTTTGACACTGAGACTTTATGTGATTGCCTGTGTTGGAAACTTTTTTCTACGAAAGGCCAAATCAAGTTTAAGAAAATTCAGCTCGTTTTTCTGACTGTGTGTGTATGCGTGCTGTTCTCATGGACACAGTTTTCCATTCCATGTATCCCAACTTCTCCTCCTTTCACTCTACATCCCTTGCTGTTTTCTTTTTCCCGCACACACATGCACGCACACTCATGCACATGCATAATAAACATACTAGTTGAGGACCTGGCTAATGCTTGTTCCTTGTCTAAAGAGCAAAGATAAAGACAGAGAGGGAAGTGGCGAGTGGTGCAGTAGACCCCCCCACCTCCACCACTACCTCCTCGTCCTCTCCCTCCTCCCCTCCTGTCCTCCCCAAGGGGATCGGATGTTCTCAGCCGTTATAAGCAAGCAAAGCTGGCGGCCGGCAGACCGTCTGGCTCCAGCGCAGCCCGGGCACACAGACAATGCCAGACCTTCTGTCATGAGGTTTGCTTTCACTGAGGTCAGCTAAACAAGCCTTAAGGCCCTAAACACAGCCATGTGCACACATACTCCTCCACCCTCAGAAACAAAGCGCATCTGAACACACTCAGACTTACTTTTTCCCCCTACCTTAGGCAAAACTGTCAGTCTCCTGTTTATGTTTTCTGTGTCTGTGTTTGCAGTGTCACTCTATCCTGCAGCTAGTTGACCTCACTCTCCTTCTCAAACTCAGAAGACGGGTAGCCAGCTGACCTGCGCTCCGTGCCAACTTTCGCATACTTTAGATTCCATAACTCTTTAACAACAGCATGACTATACATTATTACTCTTGCGTAGTTAACACTGTGTCACCAGAAAGTTGGAATATTTACCAGTTAATCTGTGATGATGTGATGTGATGGTGTGATACTGTGCTGCAGCTTTAACTAAACCTGTACACAGGAATGCATCTGTAATAATTCTCCACCGTGTATAGAATATTATATAAAATTATAGAAACTCACCTCTCTAAAATGCCCGTGCAAATTTCATCCTCTGTCTCCTGTTCTTAACCTCATGTGCCGAATGTGAGTTTATGAGGAACAGAGTGTATCTTGAAATATTTCTTTTTCTGGAAGATCAGTTAGGATGCATTTAAATAAAGTAACCAGATCTGTGTTTTAGGAATGTGTGTCTAATCATGTAAATTAAATAGATGGCATTATGAAGAGCCTTTAAAAGACTGACGCAAAAATATTAACCACAAAGAAATCAGCTGTTTCCATTAGATAATCCTATTCAGAGCCACAAGTTGCTTAATGCACACTGAAATATTAAAATGTCAGCTACTAATCCTTTATGTTTTATCCTACTGTCATATTTCCTAACATAGTTACGTTCCTTTGTTTCCTTTACCTGTAACTGTTATTTTTAATTAGTTTTCTGCAGCTCTTTATTGACATTATACAGTGATTTCATTTTGAGCCACGTATTGGAACCCAGGACTCCACAATTTTTATCGGATTTTATCAAACTGGCACAATCTACATGCTTTAGACAACAATTTTATCATTCATGTTCTGAAATTCTTGGCTATTGTCTTCATTTTGCTGAAAAAAAAGTTGTGTGTGTTTGTGGCATTTATGCAAGCTGAGTTTTTGTCAGTGCCAGTTAAAAGGGGAAAAAAAAGCAAATCTGTTGCAGCTATTTTATGGCAGTCTTAGTCTCCTTTGTGAAGGGATAGACAGAGGTTAGAGGAGGCCCGGTGAGCGACTCTGGTCTCCTGCGTTGGGGATGCACCAACCTGTCTGCGCTCAGGAGAGTAACTTTTTGTGAGTGACTCATTCCAGCTGAGGCTTCCTTGGTAGCCTGCTGCTTTTGATTTCACAGTCTGTTCCCGCTCCTCTCTCCCAGTGAGAATCTCAAAACACCTCCTCCTACCCCTATTGCCACCCCTATACTATACACCTCTACTCACTCATCTCACGGGAAAACAGCAACAAGCACCACAACAGGTGTTTACACTTGCCTGTCTGTCTGCACAGGTTTCAGGTTGATTTATGAGGGACAAGAAGAAAATAGGTGTGAAGGATTATATTGTGTTTAAGACACCGGCAAGACCTGCGTGTGTGGTGCTCCTCCCGAGAGACTGTAGGTCTGCAAATGTGGCGTCTCTGATAGACAGCTTTAACAACTATGAAGCATTTTTCACAGATGTATGAACACAGAGAGGCATTCATAAGGAAGTGCAAAATAACACAGAGATATACTTTTACCAGCCTGTTTTGTTGATTTTTAATATCAAGATTCACACACTGAAAAAAAGGACTGCGTTTAATTGAGTGGTCTGGATTTGTCAAACTCATTTTGATTTTTTTGGGCTGCCCATCCCTTATCCTTCATTTTCCTCAAAGCAAAAACAGCTGGGGATAATACATGAAGCAACACAGGAGTCTAATAAAGTCAATATTAGATACACAAAATACTGCGTAGACTGGATGAAGTTAACTCAAAGGATTTGGCTCAGAAGGAAAAAAACACAAGCCTGCCATTTTAAATTGAGAAGCCTACAATGCCGCCTCTAGAGAAGCCAAATAACCGCTACATACTCAAACGTTTCCTTTCATCCTCCCTCCCCTTTGGCCTGCTCCCACTTTGCTTTTTGGTCCATCTTTCCCTCTTATATCTCCTTCTCTTCTCTTCTCTTCTCCTCACCCCCCCCCCCCCCCCCCCCCCCTTTTTTTATCACTCCCTCTTTCTCTGAATGAGCTGCCCTCAGATTACTGGGGTTTGTGGAGGTCTATCAGAAACATGTGTGGAGGTTTGGAGGCAGCTGATGGGAAGTCCTTCGTCAAGCTGCTCACCCTCATTCCTCCCAAAGAGCCCGAGCCAGTGGGGAAGAAAAACTCTTAGTGAGTTCAAAGACAGAATCTTATTGGGTTTTTTTGCAGGATATTATTTTCCACTGAACGGATAAACAGGAAAAACTTCCCACCCTAAAGCACTCTCTGTAAAATGCAGGAGCCAGTTGGAAGACTGAAAGCATCACCCCCCACCACACCACCCCATCACAGCGTTCAGCCATTACTCTTCAAGATTTTAGTCTATGTGTGATTCTCCTGCCTTCTCGGGCTAAATGAAGCATCCCGTATGTGTTTGGCTTATTATACAATGAGAAACATGACATCAATTCAATTTATTAAATTGTATATATTTATTTTAGATGATCAGGGATAATTGCAGATACATACAAATGCATAAAATGAAACACAACAACTTGAACTTGCCTCATCATATCAGTGTTTATATGTGACAAAGGTGAAGGCATGTACTGATGACATTATTACTTTAAATGTCCTGTTTGGACAGGCACTTTATCAGTAGCTACATTGCCCCCTTGTGGACTCTCTTTTTATTGTTTAGAAGGCATTAGATTGTACTTTCAAAATAAAACATTTATAAAGCTAAAACTTTGGAACAAGCAAACATACAGTGAAAGGCAAGGGTGCTCTGTGTGTGTACGGCCTTTGAGTGTCTTCTTCATACATGTGTGGACTCGGGGGTAGCATATAAAAGTCTCACAGTGAAATTCCTACATAAAACACAGATGTGTTATTAGCAAAGTGCATCGGAGTAAATGAAAAATGGTGTCTTTAATGACTAGAATCACATATTTTCGTATTAGATTGCTCATGGGTATGCATTAGTGTGCATAAGCACTATTTTTATGCTGTCTTTAGTATAACATTTACCTCTACTGTTGAGGGAATTGGAAGAAGAGAACGTATTAGGCACCTTGAAATACTTACTAAAGTTGTACCTCAACAGGGTACTTAAGTAAATGAATTTTCTGTCACTTAAGAATGTTCTTGATGGGAGGGAAAAGTAGCTCTGTGGTGTAACAGGAATACTGGAAGCTATTTGTCTCTTCACTGTTTTCATAATCTTTCAACAAGTTTGCTGTTAAGGTATTTCAAATTGAACATGTATCTACAGTACTTGTATTCTGGCGTTTCCATGATAACTGATTGTGTGTGAACTTTGAGGCTCATTTACAACAGAGATCAAAGGTCTATGGCATCTACCATAACTAAATCACTCTGCTGTGTGTGTGTGTGTGTGTGTGTGTGTGTGTGTGTGTGTGTGTGTGTGTGTGTGTGTGTGTGTGTGTGTGTGTGTGTGTGTGTGTGTGTCTGTGTCTGTGTCTGTGTGTGTGCTAATGAAGAAGCTATCTCTGCAGAGAAATGCTGCTGAAATGGCCACCGACCTGAGTGTGAGCATGAGAACGGGTGAGAAAAAGACTGGAAAAATCCACGGCATTTAGGTAAAGCTATGTCATAAAGGCAACACTAATGAGCCGGAGGTTTTAAGAGGGAGGAAAGGAGGAGGGAAATGGTTTACATATGGATTTGAAAGAGCACAGGCATCACAGCTATGTTGTGTATTCAATGAAGCAAAGTAATCCTGGTGCACACATCTCTCCCCTGCTGCTCTACAGCTCCTCCTCCTCCTTTCAAACTCATGTCAGTTTTATCTAGCATGTTATTTACACAAACAACATTCATCTATTGAGTATTTTACAGTATGAAAATACACTTTAAAAATGCCTACAAGAAGTAGAAAAGTAACACTATTCTTTCTATTTGATGTTTTATTGATATTTTCTCTTTTTTTAACCCTCTTATGTTTAACTGTGGTCTAACATCTCACTTCTCCTCTGCTACCAGCACTAAAACTAATAATTTGAGATCTACTCGGTCGCTCTCCTCAAGTTCAACAAACACGAGCTGGCCACAGGCTATGCATAATGATAATGCATAATAGATAAATGCAGACTGTCGCTGAACACTACAACATGCCTGATTGCTTTCTTTTCCTTAAGTCACATTAAATCATATTCTAAGCCACATTAAACTCTGTTCCCATTACAAACCTAATAGGACTGTCATTTTAATGAGTGATGGGTAGTTCCTGAAAGAGGACTTTTCAGGTTCATTCAGCTGCTTCATCTACATGTAAAATAGAGGAAGATTAGGAAAAACAGTATTTCTATGGAAGTCAAAGTACTGCTATAATAACAATAGATACAAATATTATTGTAACTAAAAGATTTAAAACAAAAGAAACTGACAGAGAAAATGGGCCGCAAAACAACTTTATCTCCTGGTGTTGCAAATAATGCAATGGGGAATGGATTTCTCTAGATGAAAACAATTAACCTTGGGAAAGCTCTCTGGATCAGGAAGCAACACAAGGCTTTCCACTGGGAAAACAGCCAACATATCAGTAGACCAACATCACCATACTGGAGAAAGGGAAATACCAACTGAACATGAGGCCACACTTCCTGATATGATGCACAAAAATTCTTATCTGATATAGGAAACAAATGCAGAATCTGTAGATGAGAAATACTGACAGTGGGGAAGAAACACCCAAATACACCCAGTCCTCCCAGAACAAGGGCAGTGCTGTTGTTGTTTTTGTTTTTGTTGTTTGAAATGTACAAAATGATTTCCCAAATATTTTATCTTGTATCTCAGAATAAACTCCCTTTTCGCCTTCAGCACTACAACCCAGAAGTGCTCTATTAGAATGAGTTCTGGTTACTGTGGAGGCCATTCGAGAATGATGAACTCAAGGCTGGACATGGTCAGCAGCAACACTCAGGTAGGCTGTGGCATTCATATGATGTTCAGTTAGTACTAAGGAGTGCAAATATTAAAGAGAAAACATCCCCCACATCATTATATCAGCAGCAGCTGCCTGAACTTTTAATGCAAGGCAGGATGGATAAATGCTTTCATGTTGTTTACACCAAATTCTGACCCTATCACCCCAATGTTGCAGCAGAAATTGAGAAATGTCGGACCAGGCAACATTTTCCAATCATCTGTTGTCTAATTTTAGTGAGTTCATATCAATAGTAGCTAGTACCAGGTACCACTTCTTGTTTTAAGCCAGAGGTTCCCAAAGTGTGGGGCCCACCCCCTAGGGGGGGCACAGAGCCAATGCAGGGGGGGCGCGGTATCAAAAAAAAAAAAAAAGAACGCTTGGACACTGCTAGCATAATGGACAGGTTTTTGACGGGGCTCCCACACAAACGCAAAGCAGGTAAAATAATCACACCGTGATGCCTCTGCCTCTGTGTGTATATGTAAGCGTGTAAAATCTGAAGATAGTCAGATTAACAATAACAGTATTTTGTCTCTATCTGCTATTCTGCAATTCATCTCATGTAAACAATAATGTGGCGCACAGCGTGACGTGAAAAAAAGCACATACCTTTGACATTGCGTGACAAACTCTGTATTCCTCGTCCACATGTAAACGCAAAAATGGAGTTTTAAAAAATCTCTGTTTTTGGTGATTCGAAACGCCGTTTGCATGTGGACGAAAGGCCCAAACGCATAGAAACAGCTGCGTTTTCAAAAATACCCATGTAGGTGTGGACGTAGCGTAAAAGAGTTAGTAGTGTATTTTATTGCTGCCTGTAATTTATTGCAGTTTACTTGTATTTGCTTAACTGTTTACTAAATGTTTGAGGTTTGAAATAAACCGCAATTGAGTGTGTGTGTGTGTGTGTGTGTGTGTGTGTGTGTGTGTGTGTGTGTGTGTGTGTGTGTGTGTGTGTGTGTGTGTGTGTGTGTGTGTGTTTTAAGCTGACAGAAATGGTGCCCGGTGTGGTCTTCTGCTGCTGTAGCCCATCTGCTTCAAGGTATGACGTGTTCTGCATTCAGACATGCTTTTCTACATCCGCTTGATTCTAATAAGTTATTATTTGAGTCAGTGTTTCCTATCAGCTCGACAGAGTCTGGCCATTCTCCTCTGACCCCTGACATCAAGAAAGTATTTTCACCCAGAGAAGTGACGCTTACTGGATATTTTAGACCATTCTCTGCAAACCCTAGAGATGACTGTGAGGGAAAATCCCTGTAGATCAGCAGTTTCTGAAATATTGAGACAAGACTATCTGGTACAAATGACCATGCCACATTCAAAGTCACATAAATCACTTTTCTTCTCCACAGGTGTACCTAACAAAGTGGTCCGTGAGTATATATACTGTTACATTGGGGGAGAATGCTCATAAACATGCTAAAGTTTCAAATAAAAGGCCACTACATGTACAAGTTATCCCTGCGAACCAAAATCTCAAACTTCACACTGAGTTTCACACTGATGTCAGTGAGATCAGAAATTCCTAGAATGGTCATGTCAAGCACACTGCTGTTTAAATCTTGCTTGCCAGGGGGAGCCAATCAAAAGAAAACTGAATTAAAGGGAGAGAAACTAAAACGGCTCATTTAAGAAAGTCGACAAAGTGAGGCGCTACACCGAGGCCCAGCATAACTTTTCTAAGGATTAATTTCTCATTAAAACAGTGAATCATGCACAGCTACTCTAGCAGGGTCCAAGAACACAACTACGGATTCAGAAATGAGCATAATAGCTCCCCTTTAAAAAGGCATGTATGTTTAAATATTTTTTTTACTCACTGTAAGATAAAATAGATTTTTTTAAAAGACAACATATTAAGCCATAAGTCTTACACACCAAAGCATTTTTCACACAGATTTACATATCACTTCACAAACAGGCAGGTTTCCCAGAACTACAACTAGAAAGTGCATTTTTAAAAATGTTTTACAAAGCTAACATTTGGTCATATACCGACACTAATGAAAGCCATTTTCAGGATACAGTAAAAAGGGATCCAAAAGTTCACATTTGCTTGCATACTAATACTAATGAGAACACATTACAAGGAAACACCAAAAATAGTGATGAGTCCAATAAGAGCTCTTCACTGCCTGCAGCTCTCTGAAATAAGCAAGTTTTAATGTTCAAGAGTAATGCTTAATTATCCATACATGGCCATTTACAAGCATATTGCCACAGGGCTCCAGCTTCACAACAGTCCCCAGTCTAATAGAAGATGGCATTATTGCATGCAGTCAGAATTATTCACTGCATTACCCACGATTCATAGCATGTATTAACACAAGCAATTTCATGCATATGGATACAGTGGGTCTTAGCAGGGGAGCTCCTGATTGCTCTGAAACTAATTTCACAATCATTAGTTTTGGTGGTGCTGTGAGTGACAGAGTGTATTTACTAGATTTTGGAAAATGACAATTTCCACAAGCTTTGTGTAGGAATCTATAAAGATGAAAGCCTGAGCTACAAGAAGCTCTAAGCTGTTCGGAGACAACAGTGACACTGGAGTTGTTGGTTAGAGGAAATTTTCCTTTGCAAATGCAAAAAAGGACAAACAAAATAACAGTATTAATTATCTAGCTTTGTCACATAATGTAATATTTATGAAAGTGTTGTTTTTGCCATCAAGTGATAGGCCCTTTATAAATATAGGGCATAGAGCTTCAGATTCAGGCCAAACCAAAAGCCATTTTGCCCGAAGGTGAAGTTAATGAATCATAGCCAAGTGCTGCATTCTTTCCATATGTAGGATGAGGAGATATTTTGCAAAGCCTCTGAAACAACCTAATGCTGTTATGGGCCATTGTTCACAATAAACATGTAAATTGTGTTTATGGAATACTGTAGAAGTCAATGAGTTAATGGCACTGATTCACAAATAAATTATAATCACAGTGTGTCAAAAAAGAAAGAAAAAGGAAAGAAAAAACGACTTCACAAAAGCAGGCATTTTTACTTGTTAGCTGTAAAAAAACAGAGGTGTTTTCCAGTATCGTTCACAGAACCTCTGTTCAGTTGCTAATGCCAGAAATCAGTCATCATTCCCCTGCCGAAACAGGGAATGCTGTTTGATCTCGCAGAACAAGAGACATACATAAATTAACAGGCCAATTTTCATGAAACTTTTGGGAGAGGTTGAGCAAATCTAAAAGGAAAACTCAGTAAAATTTGGTTAAGATCCAGACAACTTCCTTTTAAATTGCAGGATGGGGCACTTGCCTTTCAAAGTATCTATACAACACAATATATTCACCTTAAATCCACAGAAAGCAGCAGTGCTTGGTGGCTTGGGGTGGAAATTTGTGTTCAACATTAAGTGTTGTAGCACCAAATATAAGCCACTAGGTGGGGATATGTTATCTGTTTTCTTTGCAGTAAATTTTATTGCAGTTAGCGTCCCAATTTTTCAGTGGATACATCAAAGCTATTTGCCTCAGATGTACTAAGAACTTCAGAAAATTCCACATAAAATTCTATGACAAGGTATCAATGAATGTAAACATGTGCAGAACTGTTTTATACTTTGTGTGTCATATTATATGTACAAAATAACATTGTTTTAAATGTAAAGACTGACTGATGAAAATCTCTGACAGTCAATGAATGCCTAAAGTCTAGAGCCAATGGACATCACCAAATGTGGTGTTTTCTCACTTGAGATCCTCTGCCAAACCTTTACTGCAGCTTTCAGTTGCTGCTTGTTTGTGGCTCTCTCTCTCACTTCAGTTTTGTCTTCAATAACTAAAAAGCATGCTCTGTTGGGCTGAGATCAGAAAACTGACATGGTCATTGAAGAATATCATATTTTTGGGTCATTATCCATTTGGACTTTAAAGTGCTGTTTCCAGCATTTGGCTGAATGTGAGCAGAGTATAGCTCTTTACACTTCAGAATTCATCCTGCTAAGTACTCACTTACATCATCAATAAACACTAGTTGCCTGGTTCTACTGGCAGCCGTATGTCCATGCTTTAACATCACCACGTTTGACAGGCATTGTGGTACACTTAAGACCATGAGCTGTTTCTCTCATTTTCCATACTTTTCTCCTCACATCGTTCTATTACAAGTTAATTTTGGGATCATCTATCCAAACCAGACCTGCGCAGGCTCTTTTAGATTATTTCTGGCAAAATCTAATCTGGTCTTCTTACTCTTGAATGTAATCTGTGATTTGCACATTTATTGATAAATCTCTTGATTGTGGACTTTGATACTCTTACCTCCTCAAGAGTGTTCTTGACTCAGATGTTGTGAAGACTTACTCTTAACCAAGGAAAGAACTCATCATCCACTTTAGCTGTTGTTGTCTGTGGTCTTTCGGGTCTTTCTGTCTTGCTGAGGTGGCCAGTGTATTCTTTATTTTTAAGAATGTACCAGACCGCTGATATAGGCTTTTCTAATGTTTTGGTTATCTCTGTGATATTTTGGTTTTCCCGCCAATAAAAAAACCTAAATCCCTCACTTGACTTGTCCTGACATCTCTTTGGAGCTCATACTGGACCTGTTTATAAGTTTAACACTTGTCCAGATATTTTATCTCCTTATTCTGTCATCGAATAATGAGAAAACAGTCCTCACCTGTCCCTGAAAATGCACTTCAGTAAATTGTCCAGGATTTGAGCTTTTGAAAATGTAAAAATGGGGGAATGTGTATAAAAATGGCTGTTGTTCCTAAACAGTTAATGTCATACTTTTGTAAACCCCCTTAAATTAAAGCTGGAACTCTGCACTTTAGTCACATCTTGATTGCATTGTGGTGGTGTACAGACACAAAATTACAAAAAGAAAGTGTAAATCTTCAAAACTTTATGGACTAAACTGTATCTGCATGTCAGAAGCATAAGTGATCCCACATGCACCATCTATGACCGTCTATCATTTTAAAGCATTTGAAGCCAGAGGAGGAGGATCTGAAGGTGCATTGGTTCAGGCCAGAGGGAGGGAGAATAGAGGGAGGTCACTCCTGCCCCAGATTTGTAGTTGTCACTGGGGAGAGAATGATGGCTGCGAGCAACAGATAACAGCTTACAGTGTGAAGAGAGATTATAAAAGGAGGCAGAAATTGTAGGGGGAACTGAACCCCACCCATATGGGACTGCGCTGAACAGCCACATCCAGCTCTAACACACTGCAATTAGCTGCCGAGGCAATTACAGGTTTGTGGAGGGTAAATGTGACATGCTCTTATTTTTTTAATCATACAATAAGCATGAAGTTCATCGCTCGAGCCACAGAATTTGTGTTTACAGCAGAACTGCGATCACAAGAAAAATGTTAGTCATTTTAAAGTCTTAGTGGTATTTTTAAAACTTTAAATGTCTCTACAGTTGCCCCTCCACACAGACGCACACACACACACACGGACATTACTCTAATTGCTTTCCTTCTGTATAAGTAATGTTATGCCAGCAGCCCAGCTGATTGGGCCCCTCGAACACACGCTGCTTATTTCCCACATAGCCATGAGTGGCCCATCAGAGTGCCATTGTTATCTATCAGATTGTCAGCAGTCATTACTTATTCAACCAGCTGTCGTGTCTTTTGTCCAAAATCATTCTTTACTTTGTCCAGAAGACCTTCTAATGCCAGCTGTGGCCCGTTGACCCCCCATCTGACACATTTTGCCCAAATGCTCTAGTTCTCTCTCTCTCTCTCTCTCTCTACCACACACACACACACACACACTGACAAAAGCTCTCCACACCGGCTGTCCAGCTTATGCTCCCGTGGCAGTAAAGGGAGGTGGCCCTGGAACAAACAATCCAAGTAGACAAAAAAGCAGCGCTCATCACTCTCCTGTTGGGCTTATCAGTGGCAGAAATATTTTAAAACACAGAGTAAGACTTTTCCAAATTTCATTTTACTTAAATTGAGTCTTTTAAAGTCAGATCTGTCTGAACCTAGATATCTGTATGGAACAGCCGGGATGCTACACTGTAGACACACTTATAAACATTGTTAAGCCACTTTAGATGCTTCTTAATTCACCAAGGGATCACCAAATTAAGATCAAATTGTTATTATGAATAAATTATAATTATTAAATTATCTTCTTTCATTCTATAAATGACGTCATTGTTTATAGACAACATGATTTACAGCTCTTTTCCCCTATAGACTCTACTACTTAAATGTCAAAACCAATTCCTCAGTTATCTTATAATGCACCTTGATGCAGCACTCTAGTTCATCTTTTGTCTGAAACAAGCCCTTTTAGCTCCATTCCCCCTCTCTTTATGACATCTTTCTTCTGATTGGCTCACCCCTGCAAGTAGAAGGCTTGAATTGCAAGTGGATGGGCAGTGTGTGCTCAGAGCCAGAGCTGTGTGCCTGAGATGAGCATGTATGCGTTGCTCTAAAACGAGTGTGTGCAGCAGTTTGAAGCCTGAGCCTTTGGCTCGTAGGGATAACCTGCACACAGTGTCACCATTATTTCAACCCAATATTGGAACAATATATAAAGTAAAATAATGAGGAAGATCCCCCTTTAATCCCCCATTAATGAGTGACATCTGAAGAAAATCTAAAATAATATATATTTGTAATCATTACTTCCATTATAAGTCCTTGGGTGTTTTTGAGATAAATGCACTGAATACGGAATACTTTCAGATACATGCAGCACTCAGCTGGCTGGTGAACAGAGTCATGAAGGTGTCCTTGTGACATTGCCAAGACAGCTATAATATTTATTTAGGATGAAGGAAGTAAGGAGCTATGCCAAATACTTACTTAAAAATAGACAGGAGTCATTGATAGAAGCTATAAATAAAGAGAGGGAAGAGGGGCTTGTCCTGGATGGGGGTATTTATAGCACAGGCACACAGCTGTTTACGGGAGGCAGTGCACTTATCAATAACACCATAAAACCTGAAATACCACTGAATGCACAGTGACCTCCCTCATACATTTCTGGAAAGATGCATCTGAAGTGAAATTAAATCACTTTTATGAGGGGATCAAAGGGATTACTCCCAAGGGTCTTCTATTCTCGGACACAGTAAATGCAAAAGTTGGATCACTTTTCAGTGCTCATATACTTTTTTGTCCCCCCCCCCCCCCGCCAATACCCCTCCTTCACTGATTCGCCAGCCTAAATAAACACTGAGAAATGATATATTAAAGGCTCATACATTTGAGATTGAACATCACATACATTTAAGAGAAAATTTGTATTTTAATTAATTTGTTTAGCTTTATATTTTTAATCGTCTAAGAAGGAAGCGTGTATTTTATGTCATTGTTGTTTGTTTGTTTGTCTTTCTATATTACTAAGTAGCATTCAGTGGCCGTGTAATGTGTAAGAAAGTTGTGTGATACAGGTGCTCGAGGGCAGACCAGCTGACTGAGGAGCAGGAGGAGGGGCAGGCAGGCTGGCCGAGGTCCTGCTGCACGCCGACACTGAGCACAGTTGAACGGAGGGAAGCTGCAACGCGCACCGCTGCTGCTGGTTCTGAGCCCCCGGCAGCCATCAGACATTCACCTGTCTAGGAGTTTAGCTAGCAAGCTAAATAGTTGAAAGTCTGAAAAAACAAAGTGTCTACAGTAATAAATTAAAGATAGGAGTTGTAACTAGTTGTTGCAGTTGCAGGTTAAAAATGTCTATCTTACCGTTCACCCCTCCAGTTGTGAAGAGGCTTCTTGGCTGGAAGAAAGGAGAGCAGAACGGTCAGGAGGAAAAATGGTGTGAAAAGGCTGTCAAAAGTCTGGTGAAGAAGTTAAAACGGACGGGACAGCTGGACGAGCTGGAGAAGGCCATCACAACACAGAATGTCAACACGAAATGCCTAACTATACCCAGGTAAAGACAAAGACAGAGCGCTGACTGACTGCCTCTGAATAAGTGAGCTAGCAAGCTAATGCTGGTGACAGCTAGCGTTAGCCCAAGCAGCTAGGTAGTTAGCTTGAGTTGATATTAGCAGATGTTTGTATTTAAAGCAGCTTTATTTTAAGTCAAACTGGCGAATTGCCACATCAAAGACAACATAAAGCGTTTGATGTTATGACATGGATTTTGATTGGACCTGCCGCCAGAATAAAAACAATCGTGCATTGTATTTAGAGCTAACATTAGCTCTATCATCTTATCATCTTAACCCGTTTTAAATAGATACAATTTTGTTCTGCAGATAGGGAGCACACAATTGGTACTCATCGGTCTTAAATATATATATATATATATATATATATATATATATATATATATATATATATAATTGCCTGGTAGCGTTAAAGGAATAAGATGGTGTGTTTCAACCCATATATTAGAGTCTGTTATGTTATTTTCCAGCATTAGTTTGCGCAACGATATGATCTGTAGTAAGACCAGCTGTGCAGCATGTAATTGGGAAGCAATGCTGTAGTAGTGAGTGTTTGTCACATCTCCGAGCTAGCTTCACCTGCTGACATGGTAACTAGTGCTGCATAAATATGTCCACAGTTCACACATGTGATAAACGGGAGAGGGAGTGGTTTGGCTAAGCTGGAGCCTGACTCATAGAGGATGTTTAGACTGTGTGTGTCTGTGCTCTGGGAAAGTTATAATAAGAGTCCAGTTTGGGATTCCCCATATGGGATACCCATCTGTATTAGACCTGCACAATTTGTCAGACATATGAGGTGGACTCACTGGGTGTGACACATCACATTGGAGCCACATAGTTGTTTTACCGGTGCTTTGAATGAGTGCACAGAAGTAGACTGATTAGGCACAACATAAAAATCCTTAGTGAAATACGTAATTCTGATCATTTTGTCAGACTGCAGTGTTTTGGTGGTTGCTGGGATTCATGCGGACAGCACTTTGACATGTAACACCATCTTAAACATGATTACTTACCTCACTCATCTGGTGGCGGTGGAATCCCTAAGCAGGGACACACTCCACAACATAAAAAAGCAGTTCCCAAATGTCTCAACCTGGCATCACACTCCCTGGATTCTTTCCAATCTAATCAAGCATCAGCGGGCAAGAACAGGCCTGATAAAGGAAGACATTATTCCAGCCTAAAACGTCTCCTGTCAGTGTCCTGGTGCCAGACAGTCCTGGACATCCCCAGAGGTTTCCCCAAACTGTTTTGTCTGTATGCTGGGTCCTACCCAATATTAGGAAGGTGTTTTTAAGCGTTAAGACAACTCAGTGCATGTGTGCAGTTAAATATGTTTACTCATAAGTAAATGTGTTTACTTATTGTATACAGTCTTCAATCAGAGGACACAAAAAGTAGCCCCTTTCCCTTATAAAGATCTCCCCTTAATGACTAGGTTTGACACCTCAGTATATCCAAACAGACCTGGTTTTGTGACTATTGGGTTCCAAGTGTAGCTGCATAGGCAGAGACCATCCCCATTAACCTCTGATGCACGCCCAATCATTTTGTTCTATAAGCAGGCCTGAAATATGAAAGAACCACTCAGTTCATAAAAAAGATTAAAGGGTTACTCATTGTCAGCTTTCTATGGGTAAGGAGTTAACACAATGAATGTTGTTACCATGACCTTGAGACCTGTGACAGTGACAGGAAAAATTTGGACCTTAAGCCACTACTTATTTTATGGTGGCATTATGCTGGCATGCTTTGGGTCACCTTATCCCTTTAAAGTGAAAGGTTACTACAACTCAAAACAAAGTTGGTTTAAATGATCACTTTATCTTATGATAAAACATTTCAAAATGGCAGTATTCAATTCCAGAATGAGTGTTTCCCTGTTGACATGAGTGATCAGTAAACGGTTTGATGAGTGTCAAAGTGGTGTAACTCATAAGCTATGTCTTTCAAATCAATTCAGGTCTCCAGTGCCACAATCAAAACACCAAAACAAGATGTAGCATTTTAAGAATGGTGTACCGTCCCTCCAGTAGAGGCCCAGGGACTGAAGGGGTGTCCCCACGGGAAGAGACTGGCATAAATTTAGTGGGGGTCTCTGTGGAATGTCAGTGAAATTCAGACAAATGTAGGAGTGAAAGTTGATCTAAAGGTTAGCAGTGCAAAGTGGCTGGTCAGAGTTGAACCTTTTTCAAGTTAGAGGCGAGCCCTTTGAAGCAGCTACCAGTAAGAACAAAGGATAATGCTGACTGACAAATTGGGGAGTTGGTAAATACATAAGCGTGTTGTCTAACTGGAACATGGAATGTCTCTATCGATCAACCATAAGCTATGGAGTGATGAACACTGAGTGAAAAACTGCTATATTATGCCAGGTTGTTGCTACAGGTATAGCAATGACAGTAAAGATACTGGTATAACACAAAGCCTGCTATTTAAAAAGATTCTTTGTTTCTTTAGCTTTTGTTCCCACATAAAACAAATAGGGCTGTTCCACACATTTTTCCTCTTAATAATTAGTACAGAAGGAGCTTCAGTGACCTTCTTTTGAGTGTTAACAAGCCTCCAGAAATTTTTTCCAAGCCCTAAAAGGCAGCTTGTAGGCCTGATTGCTAACAAAACTGGGAGTCTCCCATCACAGTAAGTGTGGATGTCAAAGCATGGGTGGTAACCTACATTAAAACCTTTTTCTCAGTTGTTGGGAATGTGCTCTGGGCTCTAGGGAGGGCGTGGGCCACTGTTTGGATTGTGGTTCAAGTTGTCAGTGGGTTCATAGACAGTAGACTTTACAGAATAACAGCTGTGTTGCTATCTGTTGGGGATAGAGTGACTCAGTGATTCTGTATTGCAGCCAGCCTGCATTGTGCTGTACTTTCATCACCTCCTCTAATGTGGCGTGGAGAGAAAGGGGTTGTGAGCATTTAGAGTGGTCAAGTGCTTGCCTGAGGTGCTTGCACCTAGAATGAACTTAACCAGCAGGAAATTATTATGTACCAAAATGTCAAAACTGTGAAACTAAGGGCACCACAATTTTCTGGCATCCATGACTGATTTTACAGCACCCACAGTAAGTAGAGTAAAAAGTATGAGCTTACTGCAAAGGTTTGCCTGTAAACTGGTCATGTTAAAAAAGTTAAGTTCATTGGTATTATAATGTAAACCTCTCTTGTTTACTGTAGATTTCAAATATATTGGTAATAGGTTGTGTTTCTTGCCCTTAGGTAAGCATTTAATTAATGCCACTGTTAAAATAATTCAGTTACAATTAATGGAGTTTTGTTAATGCATAAAAAAATGTTTTTGGCATCATCCAAAAACATTTTGGCCTATTATGAAATTATTCTAATACTTACTTTTAACCTTGATAGCATTCACTCAAGCAAAAAATACATTTCTCTTTATCAAATGACCACAAATAAGAGGAAATTGCAAAAACTTAGGTTAAATAAGGCAAAACATCTGGGTTAGCTTAACTACATGTGGCAAAGCATAATGGGAAGCCAGAAACAACCCAGATTATTTAAGATGGTGTGAAACCCGACATTGATAAAAGATATCTTATAAAACCAGACATAGACAGTATGTCTGTTCATATTCTTGCATTTGTTAGGTTAATATTCTTGTTTATTACACTATATTGGCTATAGGATCATTTTGAATTATTAACCCTCAAGTTCCATATTGGTGCATCGTTATATAAAACTGCATAAATGCAATGAAGGGACTTGCGTTTTGGTTAAAATGAACAGATGTAAATAAAAACTGAGCAGCTGGTGATACTGAAATCCTAGGTCCATATAGTGTGTGTCTTAACTAGTAGGCCACCAGATGTCCTTTAACAAAGACAAATGTTGTTAACATTTTTTAATGCGCTTCTGCAGATGCAGGCACTTTGCGCTGCACTTGCATTTATTTATGTAGTATAATCAGCTGGTTGTGGTTGCTTCTGGAGTTGGAGTCTTTGACAGAAAGTGGTTTGTCTTCCACTCGCGGGGGGGTGATTTGGTAAGAAGTGTGATTTGGTTGGTAGTGTGATGCTCTAACTTCCTGGCTGGTGGATGTACTGTTGTTGTATATTCAGTTGAACAGGAAGGTTGCCTCAACTGGCTGTGTGACAGTGGTCATTATGTCAGAGTGGCAAACCAGGGAGACAGAAACTAGCCCAGGCCAGCCTCTCAGCTGAGGCTTGCAAATGCTGACCTAAGCTGACCCAGGAAATAATGCTGGAGGTCATCATAAGGAGGACTGGAGTTCTTCCTACTTTTTAAATACCTGATTGTATTAGGCTAATGAAAAGTAGGCTCTGTTACTTACTGATTATAGTAACAATACTGGCAACTGGACCTTGTTTTCACTCATCTTAAAATGAGATTTTGTCACTCATTGCTTTATTTGCAATCTTTAACAATGGGGCTCTTTTTTTTCTCATTTTAGCCTTTCTACAGTTCTTCCAGTTGTTCCACAATTTGTCATTTTAGCTACTGGAAAAAACAGAAGTGCCATCCTCTGTTCTGGTTGCACATTTTCCTTGAAGATTTTGCCCCTATTGTGAGGCAAAATTGCATAGTGAAAACAAGGCTTATAGAGAACAAAATTAAATGTGGATATTGTCATTATCCTAAACCATTAAAATTCTGTGGTCTGTTTTGTATGACTGAAAGATAAAACCACCCTTTTAGGTATTGCATTGCTAACTGGGCCTCACTGGGTCCTTGTGTGTCAGTCTCACTGAGCATCTCTACATGAAGCTACAAAAATGACAAGAATCTACAGTCCTCATTAAAATAGAGGACATTTTTGAGACTCTTGTATAGCTGTTACAAAAACAG
Organism: Pelmatolapia mariae; assembly: GCF_036321145.2. NCBI lineage: Eukaryota > Metazoa > Chordata > Actinopteri > Cichliformes > Cichlidae > Pelmatolapia > Pelmatolapia mariae. Next base: position 51,378,024 of record NC_086233.1, on the reverse strand, counting down.
TCTTGCAGAATGTGTCCTGCAGATGGTATTGCTTTCAAGGAGCTCTGGTCTTAACATAGAGCTGGGCGATAGAACGATAACGATATGTATTGCAAAATAACTTTTTCTCGATAGAAAAATTAAACTATTGCGATAGGCCTCATCTCTCTTGTCCTCTTGAAAAAAAAAAAAACCAGCCAATCCAAATTAAGTAGTGCAGAACCGAACCAATCACAGCCGCAGCGTCACGTCACGTGACTTGTTACGTACAGCACAAGTGCCAAGGCGCACATGTGTATTTGTTTTTGCAGCCGGGCCGCCCGGGTAATGAAGGAAATGAGTTTGCCGACTAGAGAAAAATCAACCGAGAGCGTGATCGAAGGTTACCGAAGAAAAAACCGATGATGGTTCCAATTCCGGAGAGCTTATCGAACGGAAGGGCCATAGAAGTTCCGTAGTGTGAAGGTATTTCGGTTATTTCAAGTCTGACAAAAAACAGAGTAACGCGCACTGTAAATTGTGCCGAAAGCAAGTCTGGAAATACAATAAACCAGTGCATGCTCAATCTCTGACTGAAAGCACTAATTCGTCATTTGGCTTTTGTCAGACTAAAGTAACTGTTAAAACAGTTTGAAAAGCTAAGCTATACAACAAGGAGAGATTGACAATTTCCTTTTAGTTCTCAGTTTATTTGATATTGACAAAAGTTAGTCAATTTTGTCTGTTCTTCTGTAAAACGAACTAAGATTTATTTTTAGAATTAAAATTTTGTTTTTAAGTGGAATTGACAATTTAGTAGTCTGTTTTGTTTGTTCTATTTTGAAACTTAAACGCTTTAGCGGCTGCCTTTTGTGTAGTTTGCAATATTTGCCTTTATTTATCTGAAACTGAAGTCTCATGTTCCTTAAGTACATCTACCCTGTTGAACTTATTATGGGAAATAAATATTTAAATCAAAACAAGCTGCAGATTATTTCACATTTTACTCGTGAGCAACGGCACATTTAAATCTTACAAATATAGTTATTTGGCTTATATCGTGATATATATTGTTTTCGCCTGAAATGAAAAAAACATATCGTGATATGAAAAATTCTTATATCGCCCAGCTCTATCTTAACATCGAGTGGGTCTGGAATTACATGAACAGACTGAAGACATTGTGGCAGTTTCTCGAACATGCCTGTCTCTCACCAGGTGGCTTTAAAAAAAAAAACAAATAACAAAACCTTGTCAGAATTGGAGCTGTTATTTATTAGTGTTATGTCTTAGTTCAGCTAGGGTGGAGAGAATCAGGATAGAACCTGATTTTGGTTCTATTCTGGTTTTGGGTTTGGGAAGGATATTTATTGTTCAAAATAAGATGTATGAACCACATTGTGTTGTGATTCAAGAGGGACGAGCTGGAGGGACAGTAGGTCATGTGAATGTTGAAAATGAAAAAGAAAATACCACCTTTTTCCATAATGTGAATAACAAAAGAACAAGTAATATGTGCACAATGTGCGCAGAGTGTCTGTTATTACGTCTCTAAAACAGTGTTATTAGTGTCTGTTATCCCAGGTAGTAGAGTACCTTAAAGACACATACGTCTTCTTAGTGTCTTGCAACATCAACAACTAAATCAATGTTCAAGAGACCCAGAAGGTTGGTGGGTTACATTAAATCACAGTGCAAAGGAACATACATGCTGGACTTAAAAAGGGCAACGCCCAAGTAGATTCACTGATCAACTTTGTGTGCTGGATCACTCCAATCAGCAGTGAGTGTAGACAGGAAGCAGAGTGATTGGCACTTAGGTCATTAGGCCATTCACAGTTGAGGGAAGGACAGCACAGCAGAATCTACGATGGGTCAGAAAAATCATCATTGAAAAAAAAAAAGTTTTTCCTGTTCATTTTAAGAAGTTAATACATAAAAAATTTATTTGTGCACCTAAAACTTGGTCAAAGAATGAAAACCACTTTTCATGTTGCACAGCTCTACAATAAACTGAAATGTTGTTAAGTCATCAAAAAGTTACCCCACACTGAGATTCCAATACAATCCTTCCTTTACATTTTTTTAAATTTCAGTTACATGAGGGTATACATAGGTTTACACTACAAAGGTACCTTAACCTCCTAGGACCTGGCGTCCACATATGTGGACATCACATTTTTGGTTATTTAGACCCAAATACTCAATTTTGCTCTACAAGGGCCTGATATCCACTTATGAGGACATTATACTGCTACTGTTCTATTGAAATTTTAAACGAATATCCTCATTTGTGGCTCTCATTTTTCTTAGAAACGAAAATTTGGTAAAAAAAAAAAAAAATCTGGTAATTCTTTGTTTTTACATTCATCAGGCCCCAATATGCCCAAATATCAAAGATAAATTAAAAATGCATGCTGTAGAAGAGTTCGGGTCTTAGGAGGTTAAGTACTTAAATATTATTATTAGTTTTAACGAAAACTGCTTCATGGTTGGCCTTTTCCACTTCAAATGTAAAAATAGACATTTACATTCTGATATTATTAACCCAGGTGTCAGTAGAATTGGGGCCGTGTTTTGTTCTTGGACATATTTTGTGAGCTGTATTGAAGATGAAAAATATTTTAGAGTAACAATTGAGGGTAAAGCAGCACAGAGTGACTAAATTTAATCTCAATGTTTTATATTTCGACCGTGATGTCTTTCAGGTCTTTGGATGGACGTCTGCAGGTTTCCCACAGAAAAGGTCTTCCTCATGTGATCTACTGCCGCTTGTGGCGCTGGCCGGATCTGCAGTCCCACCATGAACTCAGAGCTGCCGACCACTGTGAATTTGCCTTTCACACCAAGAAGGATGAAGTATGTGTCAACCCCTATCACTACCAGAGGGTGGAGACACCAAGTGAGTGTTCTTAATTGCTACGTGTTCCACATGATTGTAGTTAAATTAAAGCTTTCTCCAAGCTGGGTACAGAACTGATCTGATCCACTGTCTCCAGTTTTGCCTCCCGTTCTAGTGCCACGACATACAGACATCCCTGCCGAGTTCCCACCACTGGATGACTACAGCCCATCCATCCCTGAAAACACCAATTTTCCCGCTGGCATTGAGCCCCAGAACAACTATATTCCTGGTGAGGGAAAAAAAACAAAAAACACGTCCCACTCATTCTTGACTCGGTCGCTAAATTATTTTTCTCAGGGATGATTTAGTTTGTGGCTCATGCCCCAAAAATGTTGTTCCTGAGTGCGGTTTTTATATTATATTAAAATATGTTGTATCATAGAAGCAGTTTAAACACGCAAAAGAACAACGGTGTGTGCTTAACCCATGTGTTACAGAAACTCCCCCACCAGGGTACCTGAGTGAAGATGGTGAGACAAATGATCACCAGCTTAACCACAGCATGGACACAAGTGAGTCACCTGACTGTACACACACCTTAAGCTTATACTACTCTAATTACAGCTTATAATGGTCATGAACCCACCTTCTATTACCACTCTGTTTCAGGTTCACCCAGCCTGTCACCCAATCCTGTATCCCCTGCAAACAATAATCCTGGTAAGTGACATCAGTCAGTCAAGTTTACTCAGCTTTAGCTCCTGGACATATTTTAAGTTATGTGCGCCAATAGAAATATTAGCCATTCGTTTAAAATCCAGTGTTTAATCTGGATTTGAAGTTTTTGCTTGTTAGGAAAAAGCTTATTACACCCTCGAAGATATATGTATGTATAACAAAACTGAGCAGTAACAGAACTGCCAAATAGTGAATGGGAAAAAAATTGCTAATAACATATTTATAAAGAAACTTTATAAATGGTTCTCCAGTTATGACCAAAGTCAAACCTGTAGGTAATGATATCATTAAAAGTACAAGTGCTGTAATAGAATATTTGCACTTAATTCATGTGCTAGAGCCTGTCATCACTAAAGTGTGTGTCAAGTGTGTCATGCAACAGAGCCTATAAAACAAATTGAATGGTCAAAGCTATCATAATGATTTTGAGGTGTGGTGCTTGATTCAAATTTGAGTAGCACAAGGGATTTAACTGTTTTTTTTTCCTCCATATGTTTGTCCGTATTTGGAAAAGTAGAGATGAGAAGTTGGCAAAAGAGCCATTTAGTTTTCAAACCATTAAAATGGTTCCTTAACTAGCATGGATGACAATAATTTAATTAGTCTTGCTTTTTTCTCTTGAATTCACATGAAGGCTGAATTTTTTCAAACACTAAGTGGTCTTTATTTATTTCTACAAGGTAACTACCCTTTTCTGATTTTCTTTATTTGGTTAGTGTAATTGGTCATATTTCAATATTTTTAGTCTGATCCCAATCTCTAAATGTAAAATGAACACTTATTGAATTTATTTCAAGAGGGCAATCGCCCCACATGATAAAACACGGATGTATAATGACTTTATATAGTCTGAAATGGTCACTGTTGTATGAAAACTTGCCACAACTCTACTGTACACATGCTTGTGCTCAGCCTTTAATACCTAAATAAATGCTGAAAGACACTGGCTGATAGTCACTATCATCATGTACACCTGAACTGCAGATTATTAATTTATAATGGTAAAGAAGCATTTGTATCAGCGGTATGTAGTTATGCTCTATTGGCTGCTCCATTAATGGATGTAAATGGACACTGGGGCTGGGATCCTGGTGTTGGCTAACACACACAACAGTTTTTGGGTTTTTTTTGGTCACAAGTGACCATATTTAGACAGCAACACCAACAAATGTGGCTAACAGGATACTTCAATAAACTGTATGGGTGCAATACAATTCCAGTCACCACAACTGAAGCACAAACTTTGTGGACAGTCTGTACTACCGTGCAGGGTACTTTATCTGTCAGACAGTTCCATTGTCATCTTTCAAAAACTACACACACCACAATTAAAGTCAAAAGGTACATTTCAGTAACTTAAATTAGAAGAGGTGAAGCCTAGCAGTCAGCTATAGTGGCTGTAATTGCTTTTATTGCCCTAGCTCTCACTCAAAGTGGCTAAACACCTAATTTTAAAGTCTCCAAAACAATTCACTATATAAGATATATTAAGAAAAAAACATGTATACAAAATTTTGTCATTACTACAGTTGTTAAGAAGGTGCAAATTAGCTGTTAAGTGAAACATTTTCACATGGGAATCCATCTCTCTTGTTGCAGCCATTGAAGCAACTGTATTTTATGACACTTCTGCATTGGATCAATGCATCACTTGCATTACTATCCTTGATTTTTTGTTGGTTTGTTTATTTATTTGTGGGGAACATTATGTTATTTATTTATTTGGGGGGGGGGGGGGGGTGTTTGAATGTCTGTTTATGAGACTGATGAGCAATGTACGCACACACTTGAGTGAGTGGATCGTGTCTGGCTTAGCTTCAGGGCAGTAAGTATGGTATGAATGGAGTCTTTGTGTTTGCTCTGTTCTTATGTGTGGAAAAACCAGCTACACGCAGCTTTAAGATAATGCAGTAAATGTCTGCTTGGCGGGTTATTCTATGTGGAGACAAACTAGGAGGTCCTTGTTTTGTTTTGCTTTTTAAGAAAGGTATTTCATGTCTGGCTGAGGTTATGAAGGTCATGGGAAAGAGCTTTTGGAGAGGAACCAAAGGAAACCTTGTCAGGACTTGGTCATGATGCTGCACCTTCAGCATCAATTTGATGACAAAGCTGTTCAACTATTTAATTCTTTCATCATGGAACTAGATTAAACCTGTAAATGTCTCTTTGTCTTACCAGACTTTCAACCTGTGACATATTGTGAATCTGCCTTCTGGTGCTCCATCTCCTATTATGAGTTGAACCAGCGTGTTGGAGAGACCTTCCACGCTTCCCAGCCCTCCCTTACAGTAGATGGATTCACAGACCCCTCCAACTCCGAACGCTTCTGTCTGGGCTTGCTGTCAAACGTCAACCGCAACTCAGGAGTAGAACTCACACGCAGACACATAGGTATTAACTGTATTTCGAAGGGACGGCATAAATTTGTTCTGATTATATGTGAAGGTTGTTTTATTCTGAGCTAGCTTTTTTTTTTTTTTTCTCCTCTTTTTCCAGGTCGGGGTGTGAGGTTATACTACATCGGGGGTGAGGTGTTTGCAGAATGTCTCAGTGATAGCGCCATCTTTGTCCAAAGTCCTAACTGCAACCAGCGCTATGGGTGGCATCCTGCCACTGTGTGCAAAATACCTCCAGGTCAGCACAACGTGCATACAAACACAAACTCATTAAAGGCAATATGACCAGAGTATGACTGTGTATAACTGTGTTCTTCTGCCCCTGACATCTCTTTTATTCTCTGTGCTAGTAAACCTGATAATAAATATTTTGTTGCTAGGCTGCAACCTGAAGATCTTCAACAACCAGGAGTTTGCTGCGCTGCTCTCTCAGTCAGTCAACCAGGGATTTGAGGCAGTCTACCAACTCACCAGGATGTGTACTATTCGGATGAGTTTTGTTAAGGGTTGGGGAGCTGAGTACAGGTAAATATTTTACTATTTTTCTTATATTACTTACAAAGTATAAGAGATTGTTACATTTGCTTATTATTTGACTGACAGTAAAGTAATACGTGAGAAGGACTGATGTCATGTTGTAGTGGCGCAAATGTGTAATATGGTGTTCGGAAATGGTAGAGGTTGTGTAGTGATTAAAATAAATGTCATTTTCTGGTTAGGTCATTTACAGGTAGTTAATAAATGTCAGTGTACTAAGTATTTTGGCTGGTAGATGGCCTGCTTAGAGGTCAGAAGACAAGTTAACATTTAACTGACCCAGCTAGTGAGTGGCTCGTATTACTCATGTTTTTCAAGTCTCTGCAGTGCATTTTTTTTTCCTAAACGTGATGTGGAAACTTAAATTGTACACTGCATATACAATCAAATTGAGGTTCAGTGAGTCAACATTTTGTTTATTAGGCAGTAAAATGCTGGAAGAAAAGAATTTGTAAGTTTCCCTCTGTTTGGGAAACATGCAGACAATTGAATCCATTGTAGAACTTATTACACAAATGAATGCACATTATTCCAAAGAGGTTGTTAAACATATCTTCATTCATAATTGGAGAAGTGAGGAATAAAAGAAGAAAAACATGACTTTGGGTTGTTGACTGAAGCCGACTTTTAACAGGAAAAGAAGGTGATGGGGGATGGTGTAACTGTGACTCTGTAAGAGAGGAGGAAGAATGCAGCAGGCATGCAGTAGTGAGGGGGGTATGAAGTGGGGTGTGGACATATTTCTGACTGCCTCTGGAAGGGGGATTCCCACTGGACTATGAATGGTGCGTGTTGTATTTCTGGCACCAAACACCTTGGAGAAAAACATCCTCGGAGATACTTGAATGGCTTCAGAAATAGCCCAGAGCTGGCATCACTGTTCGGGAAATTCTTCCAAAAATATGGACTGTATAAGCTATAAGACAACGACTGTTATAATATAGTATAGAAGAAAACCTTCAGCAATGACAGAAATGTGTGCTTTCCTTCTTTGTGTTCTGCAGACGTCAGACAGTGACCAGCACCCCCTGCTGGATAGAGCTACATCTTAATGGTCCCCTTCAGTGGTTGGACAAGGTCCTCACACAGATGGGCTCCCCCAGCATCCACTGCTCTAGTGTGTCCTAGGAGCAGCCCTCCTTCCCATCCACACTCAAACCCCCCATAGGAATCAATCCACAGAAACAGCATTTCCCCTGCTGTGTTTGACATTTCTCATCACATGTACAGCACTGTCTTTAGTGTCATTTAGTGTCTCAATTTCATGATCATTGTAGGACATTTTTATGGTTTTTATTATTTTCAGAAGACAGAAATGCATCTTCATGATTATTCTTTTACATATTATGTCCATCCTTCCTGTTAATTAACTTGACATTTCACAAAGGAGACTGAAATGTTTGTTTTCCAAGTTGGAAGATATGCAGTTTCAACTTGGCCATCGACATGTTTTAAAACATTTTTGATTCTATGAATTAATCAATATTATGAATAAGCCTTTAGTGTCCCAGCAATCACTGAATTGGGAAGCTTATTTATTAAACAAACCATAAATTAACATGAGAAATGTTATTTATAGTGACAGAATATATTTCATTAATATTTTAAGTAGAAGGTACTTTCCTTTATTGATTTATGATCAATAAAGAAACCAATTATCTGATCAGTGAATTGGTATTTTGTCTAGTTAAAAAAAAACTGCATCAGTGTTTCTGATATAGAGCCCTTGTATTAAAAGTATTTTGCTCAATGAAAGAGACATTTTCTAAGTTATTTTTGCATATTGTCCTGCATGAGAATATATTTTTCTTATTGCCTAAATATGATTGTACATAAATATTTATAGCTTGTGTAATCTGCTAGTCATCCATTGCTTGAAAGGGTGGATCAAAGTGAACTCTGGCATGGGTGGATTCACAGTAAGACTACTTAGATGAACTTTTCAGGTGAGTTGGTTCTGAAGTGTGGCACAGGAATACTGTACCAACCATTAGTGTTATTTGATAACAGGCTCGATGAGTCATTATAGTAGACTGACTGAATCTGGACACCATGTGACTTGAAGTATGAAGTGTACAGTGACCAAGGTTGTGTTCATCTGTTGTTGGCAGTGTGGAGTGAAAACAACAATGCAGGTCGTCTTATGTATTATCAATTGTTAACCAATGGTACACTATGCTCCTTATGGGTAAATGATGCATTTCAAGTTTACTGTGTCACTTTAATGGTTGTGGTAATTTGCTTGTCCACTAAATACTGTATATTACATGTACATTACAATATAAGGCATGTGTAATATGCTCACTGTCCTTGGTTGTTGTCTAAGATGTCACCATGTTAATCCTGCACTCACTCACAGTACATAAGACTGAGTCACCAAGTAATCTATTTAAAGGAGTTACATGGCGCTGAACGGAAACACTGTACTACACAGTGCATTAGATATGTGGTAGGTCTGTATCAGTACTTGAGTTCCTTGATATTCTTTTAGTGGTTTTATGATCCAAGTCTTATGTTTTTGTTTTGTTTTTTAATGTAGACTAATATTTGTTCTCAAATGTCTAGAATTATCTGTGAAATTTTAATAAATTGCAAAACAGTAAAAAGAGGGCTGCTTCTCTGTAAAAGGAATTATGTATGAAATATAAATGTAAAAAGAACAGTGTTGCCTCACAGCAGCTGGTGCATTCATTGTACCACTAAATTGACCCTTTCTGTGTTAGGGTGGCGACCTGTCTGGGGTACACTCTGCCTCTCATACGTGACCCTGCACCAATGAGTAAAGTTGCTTGTTGAAACACTATTATACACCGTGACAAAAATTTGAAATTGATATACATAAAGCTGATAAGTGTCCTGTAATAAGTGATATCATCAGAAAACCCGTAGAGGTGACGCGACACTCTTTTGCTAAACGGCATAGTTTGTGATGGTATGTATGTACGGTATAGTATATTTTTAAATGTGCTTCTCTACTCATTAAGGCTTGATAAAATATTAGAAACTCCCCCACTGCACTACATCTATATTACTTATTTACTGCAGAGTTAATCGCAAAGCACAATACACATATATCCTTTTATTTAAGTTGAATAGAGATTGTGAACCCATGTGAGTGTTCACAACAAATAAACCATACTCACTAAATATTAAAATCACAAGGTTTTGTGTTAATTTATTCCAGTGTGCATTATATGTCTTTTTAGGATAAGGCACATCATTTACCTTTAAAATATATGTATCAATGTACCTAATAACAAATACACAAACCACATACATTTCATGTCTTTCCCCACCATCAACACCATCACGTGCTGAGGTTCACTTAGGGCTAAAGTATAGTGAGGAACCCAGGGGAGTAGATTGAGGATCAGGGCCACTCATTTGCTTTTCTTGCAATCAGGAAATCCCATCTGTTTTTTCAATACATCATTTCATGTTAAGAATCCACAGTTTCTAAATATACCAATGCCTACAGTGCCATCTGTAAGCATCTCCACTTTCCAAGTGCAAGCAGGATGTCACGGGATGCTGAATCTTGTGGAAGCCCCAAGAAAAACAGGAGGATCAGGTGAAAGGAGTCCAAGTTACAGCCAGCTACTTTTAGCTTTCCTCTCCCGATGATAACCCATCTATCTCATCTTCATCACCACCGATGGCCATCCAAAATGCTTTTGCCACCTAGAAAGCAGATTGTGGGTAAACAGTTCATGTATTGAACTAATTAAGGGTTAAATTAAAACACTCTAAAGAAAAAAAAAGTTACCTTTTCTGCGTGAACTTTTCTCTGCTCGTGGGGTAATGAAGAAGCTTTGTCTGTAGGTTTAAAATAAGAGAAGACCAAAATCATCAGTCAGCCACAATGACATCAGGTGCACTGGCATCCAAATATTTGAGCACTCCTGATGAAAAGTTGATTTGTTGTTTTTTGTTTGTTTGTTCCTGAAACCTTGAAAGAGTTTTTGTGCAATGTAAGTATTCCAAAATCTTTGTGCTCTCAGAAATCCTGAAGGTAACTAGCTTGTCTGTGCTTTGGCTTGTTCATAGTTACTGTTCTGGAAACTCGGGAAATGCACATTTCAAGACTTGATACATATTCTGACTCCTAAAATATTATTCCTGCAATAATCAGCCATTGGGTCCTCTACTAAGTAAGAGCCTTGTCTTTTGAAGATTAAAAATTTTATGCCCACAATTCAGGATATGGCTTTAAGAAGGCCTTTACTCAGCTGGAACTGGAATTAATGGAACTGATTTACTGTACTTAACAAGAAAGGAGGGATATCAAAGTGACGTCTGGAAAACAAATTTTTTTTTAAGAAATCTACTCGTAGGATTGCAAGAATCAAAACCCTGTGATGAAAACAAAGGAACTTCAGGAAAATTGAGCAGACTGTGCTTTAATCTACTTGTACAACCATGACCTTCGTGGAAGAGATAATTAAAAGCATCAGAAGTTTTCAAATGAACATCTAAATAAACCTAATGATCTCTTTAACTGTTAAGCATATGGGTGGATGGCTTGTGTTACAGCCATTGGCACAAGATAGAGGGAAGGATGGATTCAATTATACACCACAAATTCTGCACTGCAGTGTCTGCAAAAAATAGCTCAAGATAAAAAAAGATGATGTTGTTTAACAACATTTTAACAATCCGAAAAACACTTTAAAATCCAACAACGACTACTGAGAAACGAACACTGAAGATTTGTCAGTGGTTCTTAATTTTTCCTGAGCTAAACATCTTCAACAGTTGATGGAGTTTAAAGAAGCTGTGCAGGACGGAACAAAGATCTGACAAAAAAAACTGAAAGATGTTTGCAAAGAAAGGGTGAAAATCCAACAAACAAGAATGGTAAGATGTGTTGCTTACAAAGTATGGACCATGGGGGCTTAAACTTTTTATCATAATCACTTTCTTTTTATTAGTTAAGGTAATCATCTGAAATGCATCAAACTATTTTGAAAATATAATTAAAAACAAAAGCTAAATACATTAAAGATGCTCACTTAGCTATTCAAAGTGAGACAAATGTCTCTACTCTATAGAAAATATTTAACCTCCACAGGGACAACATACCTTTAAATTTAAAAAATTAAATAAAAAACAAGATTTGCATATCTTTTTTAAAATCCCCCCATTTACCTTTCATCTCCTTTAATTTGGTAAAAAGGCGTTCAAAATGATCAACATCTACATCTCCAGTTGTGAGGTTAGCGAGCTCCTGAATGTCCAAATCAGTCATTGCATCTGAGGGAGATCAAAAAATGTGCTGTATGTTTATACACATAACTAACAGTGCCAGCAGCAGTATTTTGAGAAATCTGAGAAAAATTGAGTCACGACTTAGTAAAAAAAAAATTCTATCACAAGGCATTCGCTTACCAACTACTGCCTCTTCCTGTGTGTCTGTATTTGTAGTACTTTCTGTATGGTTAGGCTCCTCATTGTTAACGGTGCCCTCTACTGGTAAGCTGGAAGACTACCAAAGAAATAAAACAGCTTGGATCAGCATGCCTCCACAAAAACGACTTTTAAAAAAAAACATAAATTGAAATTGTATTGATTCAAGCAAGCAAGCAAGAAAACGCATAAAAAAAGACTATTAAAACCTAAATAAATCGATCAATATCAAAAAAGGAAAACTCCACTGACTGGTGGATCTTGGCAGGTGCGTGGGTTGTTATGTCTGGAAGCCACCAAACTGCTCATCAGACCAAAGCCCTGATTGTGCCCTGTTAGAGATGTAAACTGTCACATACCATACATGCATACACAGAGTATGTAGTAGTTAAATAAAAGGTTATGTCATCTAACCATCCTTCATTTCCACGCTGGACCACACATTTGCATTGAGAGCCTGAACAATTCTCTTTACACCTGTGGATTCTGGAAAGTCATCTGATAGAGAAAACAGAATAGTGTGAATGCGGGTGAAAATATTATCAAAACACAAAGAATTGAGATATAAATCTGGGTGATGTCACTGCTCATTTCTCCCATTTGAGAAACTCACCATCCTCATCTGGGAGCTCCTGAGGATTGAGTTCTACGAGCTCAAATGCATGAGCCAAACACCACTGCTGCGCTTCATGTCTGGTGACTCCTACAACATAAATTAGAAGTTGTATCCCCCACAAATTGTATGTAAGACAGTGTTTTCTGCAAGCCACATGCAGAGCAGAAAAAACTGACCATTTTCACAGACTCTGTCACAGACCAGGATGAGCACCTCTGGCGCAAGATCTTCCACTACCGGTATCCAAGGTTGTAGCTTTTGCAGCCCATCTTTCTGCAAACATAATGGATGATATAAAGGCATGAAGAAACGTGCTGTTTAGACTTATAAATATAACTTCTTATGTCACATACCGCTTTGCTGTCAAAATAAGCGATGAAAGCTTGCATGGACTGGGCAATCTCTGACGACATGTGAAAAGTGCTTGATACAACACAGAGACTGACATCTGCCGTATAATACTTGTTGTTGATGGTCCAAGGGTACCAGACCACTGTTTCCTCTCGCTTTGTCGGCTCGGGTAAAGTCTTCGTACTGAGGATTTCTGAGACAAAAACAAATCTGTTGATCTACACGAACAAAGACGTCAAGCTAAGCTTCTCACGGTGAAAGCTCAAGCTACAGGAATAGCATTAACCTTAATTAGCATTACCATATCGCTTGTATATCAGCCTGGCGAAAGTAAAGGACATAAAATGGCTTAGACGCCTTGAAGAAATTCGCTATTAACCCGAGAAAAAGACATAAAAGGGCTTCCAGATGCTATCGCTTAGTTAGCTCTGTTTAACGTTAGCTTCCTTACTATTATGTTATTTTCACCTTAACTTACGTTTGATTAGTTCTTCTTCTTTAAACTCGCTGTCACAGCTAGTGACAAGCACACACGGGGTGGCTATTTCTGTGTTTTCTTCTGAAGCTGACATTTTAATTATAAATTGGAGAGAAAGCTTCTTCAGCTATTAGCTTAGCGTTACGATGGAAAACTTGGGAGACCTTTCAACTCTGACCGGCCTCTTCCGGTGCATGTTAAACAGTCTGGTGACGTTTAATTGTAAAAATATTTTTCGATCCATCTATTGTCATTGAAACTAAGTAATAATAATAATAATAATAAGGATGATGATAATGATAATTATTTAAAAAGCAAAATCAAAAAATTGCAGTCTGCGTTTATGTGAAGTGGAGGGACACTGTGAACAAATCTAACATCAGGTGATATGTTTTAGAAGGTGATTAAAGTAAAGGCCATGGTTATGTGGCAATGGGATAGGAGCATTGGGATAAACAATTATTTACTTAGACGTGACCCTTATATGCCTGACTGTCAAACTCCAGGAAGAAATGAGCTGCACGGTGTCTCGTCGTCAAGGTTACGTGTACCGAATCAGAAACTTTCACTGGTGACAAGCTAATTGTTTCGCTAACAGTGGGTAACTCAATGACTGTAGAAAAGTCATTGGGGTACCTAGTACAGTTCGCCATTGTGCTATATATATTTCAGTTACAAACCCATAAATAATGATGAAAAAAATGTCCGACGTGGTTAAAAAGGAAGACAAGTCGGGAGCTGTTTCGGTTCGGGTAAAGTTTCCTTGACTTATCGTGCCTTTAGCTAAATCATCAAACTCGTGTATGCTGTTTTTAGGTCATTTTCTGGAGTATTTACATTTTACGACTGTATTGCAGGTTGAAGACGATTTAAGACAACTCAAACCTAGTCTTCAGAAAGTGACTGTCAGTGAGGGGAGGACAACACTGAACACTCAGGCCCTGAACATCAGGGTGAGAAATCTTCACGCACAGTAGCATTTATATTAAATAAAGAGACTTAAGTGAAACATAGTACACGTAAGAACCGACAGTTAATAAGTTCTTGACTGTCTGTAGAAACATGCAGAGGATTGTTTGAAAACAGTGAATAAGCAGCAGCTGGTTCTTCCACCCATTGGCGATTTACAAAAAAAGACTATTTCTAAATGGTAAGTAGTATTTTTAGTGGGAATATTTTGCTCAACCATTACCTTTTTGCAAATTTGATTAAATATGCTTAGAATTGTTATGAATTCTGGTTAATTGGGATTGTGAGTCTGAAAGAAAGTCTTTACACAGGACTCCTTGTCTGGAGAAAATCTCAGATGTGAAGAAACAGAGAGAAAACCTTCCAGGAGCTCCAGCAGGGGAACAGGTATATTATTATGCGCATTCAGAAACTTTAAAAAAGGATAATAAATGACCATTTTCAATTAATGAGGGTGTGTACAAGCTAAACACATGCAATACGATAGGCAAGGTAAAAGTGGGAAAGGATTGATACCTTTTTTGTTTAGCAAAAATCCTAACTATTTACACACTCATTGGAAAAATTATTAGGTACACCTGTTTGCATTAACAGCATGTAATGCAAATATCAATAGGCCAATCACATGGCAGCAACTTGGTGCATTTAGGAATGTACAAAATCAGCTGCTGAAATTCAAACTGAGCGTCAGAATGGGCAAGATGATTTTAGTAACTCTGGACGTAGCATTGTTGGTGCCAGGCGGTATTTCACAAATTGCTAGTTTACTGGGATTTTCCTGCACAACCATCTCTATAAGGTATGCAGAGGATTGTCTGAAAGAGAGAAAATATACAGTGAGCGACAGTTCTCTGGATCAGAGGAGAATAGCCAGACTCCTTTGAGTTGATCCATCGCTATACGGTTACAGTGTAACCATCTTCAGATGGCTGCTTCCAGCAGGATTATGCACCATGTCACAAAGATCGTTCACCTCAAAGTGGTTTCTTGAACATGACAATGAGTTCACTGTACTCGAATGGTCTCAACAGTCACATGATCTTAAACAGAGCACCTCTTGGATGCAACAGATCTGTATTAGTGGCGTGATACTGTCATGTCAATATGTACCAAAGTCTCTGAGGAATGTTTGCAGCCCCTTGATGAAACTTGTGCCTTGATGAATTAAGGGAGCTATGATTCAAAAGGGGGTTCAACCTGGTACTGATGAGGTATACCTAATGAATAGACTAATGAGAGTGCATCTTCTGTTACAATTTCTGATTTTTTTCCTTTCTCTGTTTCAGGACAAGTTAGCATTGAACATGTGTTTGCCAAACAAAAGATCCATTAGGCATCAGAAATCTGGGAAATCGCTTACTGATACTCACAGGAAGAGAGCAAATGAGGTAAGTAATATTCCATAAATGTAGAATAACCTGTAGTTGTAGTTTGCTATCATGCATGATTTCTGTAGAAACTACACCTTACAGAAAGCCATAGTTTCTTTCAAATGAAGTATAAACATGGTATTACATTTACTGATCATATACATAATGTTATAACAAACAACTCTTAATCCAAGCTCCTTAGACAACTCTTAATCCAGTTATTCTTATTGTGATGTATTATTTACCACAGGTGGGTCTAAAATAAACCCTGTGAACTTGCCACTTTAGTCAGCTTTTCTCTGGAGCCTTTGAATCTGTTTATGATGTCGATAGTTGTTTTTTTCTCCAAAAATTATGTGCTACATTTTGTCGGATTGAATACTCTACACAAAGTAGCTGACAGATAATTTGCAGTGGCTTTGTAAAACGGAACCACAAAAGAGAATTTAGACTTTTCATTTGTTGCAGACATCAGGCTCCATGTTTTCTAATTATATTTTAAATGTTTTCATGGGGCATTTCAGTCTTACCGCTGGAAAGGACACCATTCACTGCATGAAGTCTCGGCTATAATCATAGTTTTGTCAGAGTTTAATCATGAAATAATAATTATTTCCTTTGCTTTGTACAGTGAGAAAAGTTTCTGCTGCACCTGTGGTGAATTAGATATCATTGTTCTTTTCCCTGATACTTACTCTCTAATCCTTCCAATAGACAGTGTGTGCTGGAGTGAAGAGTGATGGTAGTGTTCTGTATTAATAGATGCCTCAAGTCTCATGTTCAGACAGTCTGTGACGTAAAGGTCACTTGGCTTAGGGATGACATCCAGCACTTGTCACAGCAAACAAATTAATCTTTGCAAAGGTCGGCATTAGTTTTAGATCTATTTTACACACTTTTCTGATATGTTTTTGGGAATCTCTACCTGACACGAGAAACATAGGCCAAGACTGTCACTCTGATATAGGAGAGATGGAATTGCTGGCTGCAGAAAGCGGAAAGCAGCAGATTGCAGCACATCAGCATTCTTCTAAAGAAACAGGCGCCTGATTGCTGTGCTATGGGCTACTGGTTTACAGCTGTCTCAAGACAGAAGTGGATACCTGGTCCAGCATGCCAATAAGACAGCCGTAGCTTCCCCAACTGCTAACCACTGGCTCTCTGCCTGCTACCATCTCCTGCAACTCAGGCCAGCTCTTCTTCTCTCCATACCCATGCCAGGCAATGAGCGTTTGCATTTTAGCAATTTTACAAAGGGTGCCACCTTTTTCCCAACCTCATCTGAAACAGATGTGTGCCTTTGAGGGGAGAATCTCACTGCACCTGGCTGCTACCTGTGGTCTGTCAAAGAGCTCAGTGGTCTGAGAAGAACGAAAGAAAGGACATTAGGTGACAAATCTGGAGGAGCACAAACTTTCTGTTTTATGAGTTGTGAAATGTTTAAATGTAGTCACAACAAATTCATACTGAAATTAGGCCAGTAAATCTTGTTTTATTTTTATTGTGATCCAGTGTTATGAATTAAAATGTCTAAGGTTAGCAGATTTGAATAGCTATGATTGATAGTGAGTTACAGTGAAGGTCCTATTGCCAGTGGCACTTTTCTAAATTCTTAATGAATGCAGCAAACTTGTTGTTTCTGATAAAGCATGCTATCCTGAACCGCTTGTTTATACTTATTCCCCTAGAAAATGTTTTCATGTCTAATGGGACAGATGGGTTTTAATGTGGACAGTATCAGGTAATGTCAGGCAGCATTTTGTTGGTTGTGTTTACATCTGATGTACAGTCACTGATGTTGCGAAAATCTTCTGTTCAGGCAAAAGGTGACAGGATAATCTCTGGCTCTGTGGTGAATCTTCAAGCAGCTGAATCAAAGGGCCATCACATCCTGGTAGTCCCCAAAGAAGACTTTGGGACAGGTTAGCAGCATTTCACCACCCCTACACCATCACCTCATCTGTTATACTCCAGACAAACATCCGTTGACATTCTGTGTTTGCTTAATGTTTGTGGGAACTTTGATCAAGTCAGTAATTCCACAATACTTTATAATGTCAAACTCCAAATCATATAAATTGTTATATTACGCTAGTAGTATTAAGTTTAGATACTGTTATATATTTTTTTTAATCCTGGGAGAGGATGAACGAGGACAAGCGCAATGTCATTATCTGCTTTTAATTTGGTGATGTATTTTCTCAGTGCCACATCCAAATTTGTGTTCTGTGTCGATCGAGTACAAGGCTGCTTCTCTTTATCCCAGAGAAGATTGATATTTTTCCAAGATGGGACAGCACTCTACAGAGTCTGTAGCAGTTTTTCCTGTTTCTGTCTGCTTTTTACATTAACCTTGAATTTATTTAGGGAATATTAAAAAATGTCTTTTATGGAAAATGTCATTTATCTTTGCTAAAAGTTCTACTTTTTAGAATACCAAACTTTTAAGAATCTGGATAAAAGTCCATCAGCTTTGCCAAAGCTATTATGTTTTTTGTCTCATCCTTCTAGCTGTTTTAGTTTTTCTTTCATGGTTTTAGGTTAAATATCTCAATGACTCTGTTCTTGAAGAGATAGCTGATGCTTGATTTGACTTCTGATCACTTTTAAAATATATCTGGGTCTTTCTGTGAATTTTGCCCTGATAGATTCAAAGTCCAGGTGCCATGAACAGCCAGTACGTAAAACAAAAGCTGAATCCACTTATTTAAGAGCAGACAAAGACTGCACACCCACTGAGACACCAGCTTTCACCACAACTTCCAAGAGCATGGTTCCTAGAAGTCCTCAGGTACACTAATTCAAAAATAGTAGGTGCTAAAAACCAACATTTTCATGAATTGTAACACTGTTATTAGTAACTAAGCTGGGTGTCTCTCACTTGTTTCCTCTTTAGAGCCTGCCTGTAGATATCCCCAGGTACCTTTTTACAATCAGAAGTGGACAGGTCAACCCAATGGCTGCAGACTTCTGTCATTTCAAGCAGTGTTTTGTCTTGTGCTGGAGCAGTGTGGTTGATGTTCTAGAGGCCCTGCAAAAACTGCTCAGGGAGTTTGCTGTGCCTTTAGCCAAAGTGAGTGGAGAGCGCCTGGTGGAGCTGAGCCATGTTTGGGATAGTGGTTGGAGTAAGGCTCCTTCAGCAATGCCTGTCCTCTCAGTGCTAGAAAACTGGGAGGAGGTTTTAGAACTCATCTCGCACCCAGGTCAGCGCTACAAGGGAGAGGGAGGCATCGAGGCCGCTGCCATCCACATCCAGTCCTCCTGGAGGCGCTACTTAGCCCGGACAGCCTACTTGTGCCACTGTCGCCGCAAGTGGGCGGTGGGCACCATTGCCATCTCATGGTTGATGCACGCTCAGCTGTGCCATGTCAGGAAGGCCCTGCAGGCTCGGCGTTTTAGTCAGCTGGAAAACAGTCGCAGCAGAGCACAGGTGATGCTGCTTTCTCGCTTCCATCTCTCTTTTACCTAATAATGCTCTGGTACCTGTTTTCTTGACTTTTCTCTCAATTTCTCCAAATCCAATGAATCCATTGATATTTGTCCTTTGGCTGTAAATGGATTCCTTTTCATTAAAATAAGGTTGCACATTGTGATTCTGTTTAGTATTCTGTCTTTTACAAGGTCCAATTTGGTTTAAGGCACATGGTCATTTCTAGAACACCAAGACAATTTTTGAAATTAGGACAGAAGCCATGCAATGCTATGCCAAGATGCAGTGTTATAGACAATTGTTTACAGTGGTAAAAAATGCATTTCTCTAGTACTTACAGTGTGAGATTTAAAAAAACAAACCCAGATATACACATTTTAGTAAAGTTTAAGGAGAAAACAAAAAGACAATGGAAAAGTGGACGGGATGAAGACAATAAATATAAGTATAGCCACACTGTAAAAGAAGACAGAAGCAGAAACAGTGGGACTGAAGGCTACAAAGCATAGGGACAATCAGCTGATTGTCTGTTACAGTTCAAGTAATAATTACTACACATATGATGAAATGCTATAAAAATTAAATACGTGTTTTGGCATTTGTTAGTTATTTGATCTCTAAAAGGGAAAGGTTTCCCCTCTCTCTCTTCTGATACTCAACATCTGATTTAATGAAAAAAATTGATTATGTATTTTCTCAGTGCCACATCATCATTTGTGTTCTTTGTCGATCAAGCACAAGGCTACTTCTCTTTATCCCAGAGAGGATTGATATTCTTATAAGATAGGACAGCGCTCTACAGTGTCTGTAGCACTTTTACCTGTTTCCCAGTTTTTTACAACCTTAGTTTAATTTAAGAAATAGTAAAAAACATATCTTTCTGCTTTTAAAAATGCCACACTTTTTAGCAAGTGAGCATGATTTGTGCTATTAAGTATCAATCCTGATCTAATGAACAACTAATAAATCTTATTCCACTAGTATGAAATAAAATATATTTTTTTTCAGTAAGCTACAAGGCAGATTTAGGTGAAGAAAATCAAATATTGTTCAGAGAATGTGTTTTATATATTGCCCACATACTGGAAAGGGATTTTTTCTTCATTCAAAAATAATATGTTACTGTGAATTTTAACGTGTAAATAAACAGTAAAGGGAAAACATGTTCTAATCGCACTGGCATAATTTAAGAGATGCAAAAGGGTGACGGTACATATAATCTACACCAGAACTGCAGTTAAAAACAAGTTCGGTTTTTGATTTGTTAGGCTGAAAAGACTGATTTTCTTCATTGTAGACTTCCAGGCTTCCCAAAGTTTATGCTCAGTATCTCCAAATATTTTAACATCTCCTTATCATGGCAGAATGTACGACGTATACTTAACTACGTTAACTTGTAATCTTAGACATGGGAAATAAAACAGTGTTTCTATTTAAAAGACTGCTGTGACAGTTCAATTGCTCTACATACGTAATATTCTGTAATCCTTTTCCCTTTTCTTGTAGATGTCATGTCTCTGTGTCATCTGGCTGAACATCTTCTAGAGCGCTGACATAATATTAATTAGTGCCTACAACTTCATTTAGTTTTACCATTACTGTGTGTGTATACATGCACTAAATGTATGTTCTCACTCTTAAAGCATTCATACCCTGGTAATTAAGCCTGCTAATCTTCCCCTGGCAGTAGCATCATGTACCTTGCTGATTGAATTAATTGTGAGAAGATGTTCCTAAAGTAAACGCTTAATTTAATTACGGTGGTATTTTATGCTTGGTTTGCTTCTGTGAGCCCAGAGAGAGATTGGCTTGATGTGTTTTAGCTATGCAGTGATATGATGATTTGTGTGTGTATGTGTGTGTGCATACGCTCTGGCGATCCCATCTCTGATCGCTCCTTTTTTCCGTCCCCAGCATCTGGCAGCCAACTGGAAACGCATCCAGTCCTTCAAGAGGACCATTATCCACATCCCTTCATTAGGTAGCTTTCTTTGCCTGCTGCACACACACACACAAGCACATCTGATCTAGCAGCAGTCACCCCCGGTCTCACCACTCTGCTGCCCCAGTCTGTGGCCCTGGTGCAGGCACTCTGTCTCGTTCAAATGACTCTCTGCAGGAAAGCACTCACAGGATGATGACAGTCCCCATGCCAGGGAACTGAACAATTTAGTCTCAATCGCCATTTAATTTGTAGATTAAGCAAATGAAAAGCCATTATGGTGAATATTTACAAGCGGCACAAAGGTCTTATTTTATTGCTGCGCAAAAAAAAGGCAGAAAAAAAAGACACAAAAGAGGAATCGCTGCTGTGTTTTTTACGCTAAACACAGAGTGCAATCTAGGATCGGTTCTTGTTCTAATTTCACCACAGCATCCACATTTAGACTGTAATCAGGCATGTGCATTGTAAATCATTGAGCGATTGTCTAAAATTATTAAGCCTAATTACTAGCAGATGGAATGCTTTATTTGCACTTGGGGTGACTACAGAGAGTGCTGTGTGAGCAAGGATAATTAGAAAGTTGAACCCCATTGTTGTTAATTAGCATGAATCCAATCATTTAATTACCTTGATTCAGTTGAGGATTCTCTCTCAGGCAGAAATCCAGACATACATGGGCTAAAATCCTGGCGGTATCACTGAATGTAGTTCAGTGGTGGCTGGACATGGTGCAGCAGGACTCCCAGCACGCGACAGGCACAGCACCTGCTAGTTATTAAGCTAAATTAATCATCGGATTGCACTACAGTGTGATTAGACTTAAGTCCCTCACCCCCAAGTCTAGTAACACGCGCATTATCAGTAGTTGTACAGAGCTACAGATTTTTAAACTGTTAGATAACATATAACATTTTTCTGACAGGATACTCTCAGAGGAAACGACTGAACTTGAGAGGCTTTGACATCCTACAGAACATCCAAATGAGCAGGTTGTGTGATATTAGAGGTAAGCTGCACAGCTTACGTTTTTTTATTGTTCATATCTGTAAACATGCCATTTGTAAAACACTCTTTGTGTAATTGTAGATGAAAATGTGGAGGTGATCTACATATGTCCCCAGCATCTGGGAAACGACATCTTGGACTATTACACCAGCCTCCTGAAGTGTGATGGAGCCACAGATGGGGGTGATACCACGACCGCTCGAGCCTCATCCTCCGTGAGACGCTACATCATCCTCACACCTGAGGCTGTAGATTATTTCCCAGTAAGGATGACAGTATTCACTAATTTATTTGCAACTTTTAAGTATTAACATGATAACAATGTGCCTTTTGAGCACAGAAATCTGCTTACTATATATTTATAGATGCCACAAGCGTTTGTAGTTTATAAATTATCCTCTAGAGGGTACCAAAGGAGGTTGTTGTTATAGCGCTACACTCTGTCTAACATTTTTTCATCTTTCTTTCTACTTGTCAAACCAAAACTCTACATATTTTGCAAGTTTCACTGAATTTAACTGAGGGTGTTTTCAGATGTTGTTCAGCAGATGATTAAATTCCATAGTGGGTGGTTTAATTAACTCATCATTACATTTAAAGGCTGTATTTTTAATAGTTCTGAGTATCTCACTGCTATAAAAGTGAAGCTGTTGCTATATTTATCTTTGCACATCCAGTCATTCTATCCATCTTATTCCATCGTTTTGCGCTAGATTGAATGTGCAACATGACATGGTCTTCTTCATTCTTTTTATTGATTTTCCTGCTGTTTTGTTGTTAAACTGTGCCAGACGTGTTGCTGAGATGAATCACTGCTACCCATGGCTGGCAGCGCATTCTGCCAGTGACAGAAGGGATAATTCCATGTGGATCAAATAAATACAGATGTGAAGTAATTAGTTGTATTCCCAAGGAGCTCATTGGGAGCACACATTAAAGATGTGAAGGATAGGGGAGGCCTCCCACAGGCAGCTTTTATCAATTCAACCTGCTAGAATACAGGAGAGGTCAAAACCCTGCTGGCTATTTCAATAATAGATCTGTTGTGTGTACACAGTGATAAATCAGGTCAAGAAACAACCCTTGGAAGAGACAGTGAAAACGCTCCGCTTCAGGAATAATCGTCCTCCCCTCTTCTCTTCCAGACCCATAACATGTGCCTGTCTACACTTCTGAAGTACAGTCCACAAACCCTGAAGCACATCAGAAACCTGATCCAGGGGAAGCATGCCTATATTGTGGGTGGAATTGCCCACGTGGATGACCTGGCGGTAGCTGATGAGTTAGGGCTGCCAATCCTGGGTCCAGAACCTGCTATTGCTCAACACTACAGCACCAAATCTGGAGGGAGGAGAATTTTTGTGGGGGCAGAGATCGATGTGCCACCTGGTCAAGGAGACATCTACTCGCTAAACCAGGTCAGACACCAAATACTGCATTACACAAAGTCCTTCACCACTGCTCAGTAACAGATGAAAACATAATACATTTTCCCTCCTAATGTTTGTGTTAATTTAGTTTGCACTTCACATTTTTCAATCTTGGTCAAGCTTCATGAAACACTGGCAGAGCTTATGACTCAAAACATTGATGTGCAGCGCTGGCTCTTCAAGATTGACTCAGAGGATGGCGGCCGCGGTACAGCTTATTGTGATACATGCCATCTTAGTTGCTATAAGTGGGCTCTGCAGGAGTATCATCGTTATGGTCCGGAGCTGTGGAACCCAAAATGCATTCAGGTAAAGATGTGACTCAGAGCATTATGTCAATCTTCCTGTGACTTAAAATTTTTGACCATAATTTTACAATCAATTTTATGCAATGTTTTATTAAATGAGTTTGAATTTGGAGTTTCTGTTTTTCTTTTTTGATTAGTTTTCCTTATTACATCTCACCAAATTGGTGGTTTTTTTTTACTATTATATCCTGTTTTTATGGCTCTCTCCAAAGCAGTGGTTTTGCAAAAACACAATACAAATAAAGTTTATTGCGATTATTATTACAGCACCCAAAAGGAATCTCCCACTTTAAGTTAACATGGTAACAACTAAATAGTTAACAGATAACACTACAGTAGCCACTGGATATTAAAGTCCAGACTGTGCCCAGGTGTTCAGAAGAGAGAGTCCCAAAAAAGGGTTAGATTCACTTCTGTCACTGAAGGAACAAAAGTGTATGTCACATTAGGGTCAAAGAGATGTCATTTTTCACCTTGGGGTCAGTGGCAATGCTGATTCCCTTAGTACAGTATTTTAAACCTCATCCCAGGAGCCTCAGAACAGTAAATCAATAGATGACATTTTTTAATTTTATGCATATTTTATACATATAGATATTTCCTGAAACACACACATAACCTAGAGTGCTTTAACTCATCCAACAGTAACAAATCACAGTACACATAGTGTATTTAACATACTGTTGCCTATCCGTATAGTACTGTGCAAAACTTTTGAGTCACCCCTCATTTTTATATTTTGCTAAGAAAACAAGTGCAGTGACTTATTGAAATGTCTACATACATACAAATAAATACAGTATATAGGGCATAAACAGAGTTTGTACCATTCTAACAACATTGAAAGTCAACATTTGGTATCACCACCTTTAGGCAGACTTTGTTGCAATAGGCTTCTTGAAGCTCTTCTTTGGATGCTGCAAATCAGCATTTACAGATGGTGGATCCTGACCTCCTCCGTCCATACTAACAACGATTTAAACCAAAATCTTCAAATTTGGTTCACTGCTTTTTAAGACCTGTTGCCACTGATTTTCAGTCTAGTACTTGTGTAATTTGGTATTTGCCTGTTTCCCTTTCTTAAGAATGGCTTCTTGGCAGCAACCTTTCCACTGGGATCATTTCTGATGGGACTTCAGTAAACAGCAAATAGATCAACTAAAGTGTCAAATGTATCTCTCAGTCCCTGGCTCAGGTCTTTATCGGATTTTCTCATATTTCTTAAGGACATTACTTTCATCTGCTGTCCATGTGCTGCAGATAGTTTTTTTAATTTTATGTCATTTTTTTGTAGATTCAGTTAAAGAATTGGAAACAAATTGTGTTTATGTGACAGCAGCTAGTAACAAAGTTCCTAAAGATACAATTTACAATTGGTTCTTTGCTGAGTTGCTTGTTATGTGGCTCAACAAAAAAAAGAAAGAAAAAAATATTCTTCTGAAGATGGCCAGTTGCAAGGACTGGACTGAAAATAAGGGAAGAAGCAACCAAAGAAAAACTTCAAAAAGTCTAGAGAAATATTGCTCAAGATCACTTAGGAAATTAGGAGAAAATACATCCTTTAAAACTAAATTAAAAGAAATGGGGGGAGATTCAAGACTTTCCCAAAGTAATGTGTGTTTTGATACTTTTACTCTGCAGCTTGAGTGAGGTTTTCGCCTTAGTGTTCAGAGGGAATTGTTACCTTAGCATGTAAAGTTCTTTGTGATGGCTGCTGTGAATTGTTACTGTATCAGTAACTTTGTATAGAACAGAACTGAATAGTTTAAATACAAATTACATTAATAGTAGCTAATGTTTGCTATACTGAGCTTTTTACATCTGTTACACTCATTAGATGGATCTGAGCTCTCTGTAAAGTAAAGTCTAAATTGCAAATACGATGTTGCAAGAATTAATTTGTTTTTCCTGAAAATATAAATCCTGGTTTCATCTTGGATCTATTTAGAACAAATAAAATGTATTTAATCAATGGTAAACCATTCATTTACAACAAATGCAATCTGTACACAGCGCCTGAGCCCCTGGCTCTTATTTCTCAAATGCTTACAAAGTAGCCTTTGATTTTCTGTCATGTGTTAATTACCGTATTTTGCCATTTAACTGGGAGCACTGTGTAAACTAATTACAGGCTAATGATTGTGGGCTTGGAGCACAACAATTTTACTTTTTATTCCATTCGGAAGAATAGCAGTCATCTCAAGGTTCTTGTGGCTCCCTCTGTTTTTGTTCCTATTAGCTCATTCTTTAATTCAGAGTGTATGTGTGGTGCGGGGCTGTAATTGTTGTGGCTTTGGTGCTGTTAATTATGGCAGAGAGTGGCTGAGCCACAGCCAAGGTCCATAATGGTGGCTGAAGCAGCACAGGGAAGTAAATGGGGTTTCTTTCACCAGCTGGGGTCCCATGGAGAGGGAAGAGTGCCGAGGCCCCCAGTGTAGGCCGACAGCCTCGGGGCTTCTGGGCCATATGGACACAACACTTTAACTGGCCTTTATTCTACACCTTGCTCTTTTAATCAAAGCAAAGCCCACATCCTGTGCTCTTCATTGCATGATGTTTTTCTTACGATATTGTTTTCTCCTAAAATCTGTTAGCCACTTGGATGTGAATCATACTGACCTTCTGTTGAAATACTTTATACAGAAGAGTGCAATCTGGCTCTTTGTGCTGAAAGATCATAAAACAGTATTGTTGAGTAGATCCGAGCATTTTAATATGTTATATTAATGTATCTAATCGTTATCTTCTTCTCACAGCAAAAACTATCATGAATGTTTAACCTTCTTCATACATTTTGAGAAATGACGCTCATTAATAGAGCACTTTGCTGAAAAACAATAGATCTAACTGCACTCGTAATGACAGCTAGTGAATACACTCCAGAATATTTTGCAAGCTTTACGAAAACAGTAGTTTTAATAAATTATTAATCAAATATAAATGATCAAATTAAGCATTATAATACTAATCCATAATTTATCAGCTTTCACCAATAATTGTTTACCAATAAATATCAAAGGGATTATTAAAGTGTATATTATCATATGTGTCATAGTTTAGTTAAAGTCCCATTATATTCACTATAAAAGTAGATGGGGGATAAATGAGTGTGACTGGCCCTTTTTTCTTAATTATTGCTTGCTCTGACGGGCTCCATATGAGAAAGCTTGAGTCAGATAATACCATGTGCCCGTTCAAAAGAATATTAACATTTAGAACCCTTCTGGCTATGCAAAAGGACAGCCTAAAAGGATACAAAAAGGAGAATGGATGGGTGGTGGTGGTGGTGGGGGGGGGGGGGGGGGGGGGGGGGGGGTCCATCCTTACTATAGGAGCTTTTGCACAGGTCTTAGAAAACGTGTGTTTCTCTAAATATTGTGAGGCCCACAGCTTCCAGCACAATGTTTCAGCCTGCAGAAAGCCCCCAGGCCTCTTTTAGCATTTACACAGAGAGAGGTTAAAGACATGTAGATCTGCAGCCTTGCAATGCCCGAAGGGGGCCATACACACACTTAAGCGCTCACACAGCTTGCATATGGATCATTAGGCACAAGAGGGTAAAAATTACACCTAATAGCGTCAACAGATGGAGTATTTCTTTTTGTCATGCTGTGTACAAACAGATCTTGAGCAACACCTTATTTAGGTTAAGTTTGTCAGCGAAATGGGTCATTTGATAATCACTACCACTGAAGAGGTAGAGGGACATTTAATACAGATGTTCTATGTCTAAATATTGTGCAGTCTGTGCTTGCATGGAGGAGTTTAAATATGTAATGTTTTGCCTTAATATAATTAACCTGAATTTAGGAATTTAAAATCTTTCCTTTAGTCTATATATATATATATATATATACATATACGTGTGTGTGTAGTTTTGTTTTGTTTTTTTCATTGCAGAGACGATCATAAGTATTTATTTGCAATGTTTATGCAAAGAAATTTTGCCTCAGTTTGTACAAAAAATTCAAGGATGAGGTTGAAGTAAAGCAAATATTCATGCGAAATATATGAGTAACCTGATTATACCTTCCTGTTCCCGAGACCTGTTCACTGTAGTATCTCAGTTGTTGTGCTATGTAGTGGAGAGATGAAATGGCAATCAAAGAGCCAGGGCAACATCTATTTTATTTATGACCAGATTGCTTGGCTTTATGTGGACACCAAGCAAAGGCTGAATCCTATCACGGGGTACTATACGCAGTTTAAGTCCAAAT
This sequence comes from Pelmatolapia mariae, assembly GCF_036321145.2. Lineage (NCBI taxonomy): Eukaryota > Metazoa > Chordata > Actinopteri > Cichliformes > Cichlidae > Pelmatolapia > Pelmatolapia mariae. Next base: position 51,350,025 of record NC_086233.1, on the reverse strand, counting down.
AATTTATTGCAAAATACCTCTCTTTCTTTTCGTACTGTCCTGCTGTTTCTGTGAACTGCATAGGCAAAGTCCTGGGGTGAGTTTGCTCTTCCGTTGAGAATGACAACCGTTCCCTTACACTTTTTGCCGCACCATTGTGTGCTTTATGGTTTGTATAGGGGGAATCACTGTGTAGCATTTGACCTCGCCTCTTACAGTACTTGAATATGATGATGGCTGTTACATGACTGGAATATCAACAGTATAATCTCTGGTCCTGTCTCCAGTGAAGCCCAACAGCGTGCACTCAAAACAAAGTAATGATCTTGATAGTATGAGGACAGAAGAAAGATATTATTTCTACTTATAATTTAGTCATCTCTTAAAAAGATTTTTCATATTTTATTGTGTATGAAAAAAAAAATTAAATTCTTCTCTGTTGGCGCCACATGTACAGCATTGTTGTTGTTGTCATACTGCGTATTATATAAATGGCTACAGAGGGTTTAGTCAGGGCATTGTTAGTTTAAATATAGCCATCATAGCCTCATAAGAAGAGAGTTGTACTTGTTGTTGTCAAACTGTTTCAGGGAAACCTAAAACAAAAGTTAGAAATTAACAGCATAATTAAGTGGTGTAACCATTATGGCATTTCCTAGTTACAGAAACAAGAGTGATATCGATCTCAGTCAAGCCCTGATTGATCCCCAGATAGATGGGGTTAGCTTACGTATTCATCAACTGCCCAGCGGAGAGAGTTGTTATTGAGGGCAGCTGCTTGGAGGCTGTGAGTTAAAGCCATTAGACTCCTGAGGCCTTCTGATAATAGGCTGTCACTCACAGATGGACCCTCCCGCAATATCCATCAGACACTTACACAGAAATTGAAGCAGCCACCCAAGGTCTGGGGGACAACAAGCAGTCACTGGAGTCATCCGGATAACACAATGTGCTTCCAATAATATGGTCAACACATACAAAGCGTTAATAATAATAATGAAGTAACTGAAACTTATTATTTTGCATTGAATTGATACAAAAACCCCTAAAATTTGCATAATATTCAGTAGATGCTTAATGTATGCACTTTCTTTCTGTAGGAGACTGTGCTGCTCAGATATTTAGATGAGATCCCAGAATGGCTGACCCATTATGCCCAGCCTGCTAAAACCTCCTGCTATCCCAACTGGGCCTGCTTCCTGAAGACCTTCCTCAGGCAAGGTTAGATATCTATTGTCAGGCACTGAATGCTTTTCATTTGCAAATATAGCAGCATGTAATATGGATTTCCTATGTCGTTCCTGCTTCACAGGTGTTGCCTTTGTGAAATGCGAAATTCAATAATTTTCATGTAACTTTCTGTGATTGCTAAACAGCTGCTAGGAGAGTTCAGGTCCTGTATTAGTGTTAGGCTGTGTTTTGTTGAGGGTACTAGAGCCATTTATCTGCTCTGCTATGTTCCCAGGAGGTGTGGTGGAGGCCTACCCCCCTTCAAACAGTGTCACCTGTCTGACAGTAGATCTGCTGCTGGAGCCAGGCGGTGAAGTGACCATGTTGTCTTGTGGAGACCAACTCCATGGTGGTTGTAAACTTGAATCTATAGGCTCCATTGTTCCTCAGAGCTCTGTACACCCAGAAACTTTGCACTCCATCTGCACCCGTGTAGGCCGGGCCTGCCTGCAGCGGCGTATCGTAGGTTATGTCTCTGTGGATCTCGTTACCTTTCTGGACCATAACACCATGGAGAAGAAGGTGAGACACAAACAGAGAAGATCTTAGCTTATCTATCATAATAGATATGATCTAAGGTGTTACAACACATTCTGCAAATGCTTTTATTTCAACATATTGGTGGAAAAGATCAATTTTTAGGCTGGATCCATAGGAGCAGTTAGGTGCCTCCCATATTAGTCCCCTGGGATCTAAAAAAAAGATAAGGCAAACTGTGGGCACAGGGAGCAAATGTGTCACAAGGCCATCTAATAAACTGTCAAGTCTTATTGTGTCGATACACTGATTCCACCATTTAAGGTTTGCCCTTTAACCTTACAATACTGAGAAATTCAGAGGCACCTATCTTTCAGACAATAGGTCATTCCAAAGTGATTTGGCAGCTTCGGGGGGGGGGGATACCCTGTCAGTGTTTAACCCCTACCTGCAGCAGTCGGCTGAAATGTATCTCACTATTATAGCCAGGCAGCATGGAAGTCTTATTTCATTTGTCAGGATTAAGTTTTGTTGAAAGCACTTTGATTTATGATATTTGAAATGGACTGGTTTATGATGCTTTAACCTCTGCTCCTAACATGTGGCTCGACTGACTGCCTATTGATTTGGAGCTGTATGATGAAATGCTTTGTATGTAATGTAGTCTATAGAATACTGTGGAATTTTACAGGTTTTACAAAAGCACAAAGAAGAAAGAAGGACACTATCTTCTTTCCCCTTCTTTCATTAAAAAAACATGAAAGAACACCAGTAGCAGAATACAATTTGTCCTCTAGTTATTTATGATGGATTTTTATTCAGAACAGTTCAAAAAATATCGTCCCTGCACTTTTCCGACTTTCCTTCTTTTGTTTATATTCATAATAGACATGCCGGAGTTGGAGAAAGAGCACACTTGCCACTAGAGGGTAGTATCTTCTGGATTAGATGTAATGTACAATGTAAGCAAAGCAGTGTTGCAATTTGCATCCTATAACCTCAAATGTCAGATTTTGTTTTAGATTATCAACATTTTTTCTTTGTTTGAAGATTTAGAAATCCAGCCAGGAATGTTTTTGTCAGTAGTCTTTGCACAGACTGTGGACTCTACCATGCTGTATTTATTGTAGGGTAAAAAACCAACTTGCAGTACTTTCTTACATCCTGTGATTTTATTTAGTCAAATTAAACTGTCATTTCAGTGACAAAATGGTGACACTAAAAGCTGAAATTTCTTAAATGTATTCGGGACAGAATCAGGCCCTTTTTCCTTTACCTGTTTAGAATGAAATAATGACAGGCTTAAAATTAATTTTCATCTTCAATGTTGACCTGAAATTGAAAGGGACTCACTGACAGCATAATTAAGAATAGACTATAAAACAGCGTGTGCTTCAATAGAGGCAGGAACATTAATGACAGATTCTTAACCATCTCCCCACACACACAAAGCTTAGATGGAAGAGAGCCACATGGGCAAACCTGTCTGGGTTTAAACATCAATTTAGATTCAAACCTGTTGCTAAAAGCTGCCTACTTTATTTGATGGGAAGAAGTGGGTCACATATGTTTGCCCTTGCAGTCTTTCCTCACATTGTGGAACGGTGGGGCCCCAGCTGCAGCATCGGGGCTTTTAATGAAAATGCAAGGCAATAGAAAACAGGTACAATCCAGGCTTACATTTCCCACAGCTTTGTTAAGAGCAACAATGGGACAGGGGTGTATGAGTTTTAGTGAGTTGAGTGAATGGCTTGGTGAAGTGTGTCCATCACTCAGGCCCAGGTATCAACCTGATATATAGAGATGTGAATCTGCCCAGAGGTAGCTAAAGTACCACCTACAGAAAAGGTCACTCAGTTCTGCTAAAGTGTTACCCACCTTGAATTTTTTTTAACTTTGTATCCACATACTGTACTTTTTCTTTTTGACGTTTTTATGTACCTCGTGAAATTTTCATACTTGTTTCTGCAGTTTATAAATCATAAGTTTGGGCTTTTTCTTATTGGGAAGAAAATGTTACTAACCAAAACTGCGCAACTTCTGCCCTATAAATCAGATTATGTCAAATCAGGAAAAAGCTATTTTTGTCACTATGACGTTTTAAAAATACATTTTTCAGATAAACATGTCACACATTTTCCAGTTTTCCCGCTTGTGCCAATCTCTTCAAGTTTTCCAAACACAACATCTCACATTTTCAGGTATTTCTCCGAAATAGTTTTTTACACGCTGTTGCACTAATCGGTCCCAAAAACAATTGTTATAGAAGCAGACTGTGCAAGATGCTTTACAATATATTCAAATTTCATATAAAACAAAGTGAAGCATTTAAGATAATTACTGCGTATGGTCAGATGTCCATGTGCTGGTGGAGATAAAGTACTCGGGTTACCGAGACTGCGGGTTCAGACAGGCAGCAATTTGCATTTGGTGGCAGGAGCGTTTACTTTGACAAATAGGAACGGCTAAAGGAGGCAGCCAACTGCCACTTAGTTATTAACAACTCCTTCACTGGTGATTTATTTGTCACTTTTGAAGAAAGGGCAGAGCTATTAGGTTATTATTGGGAAAATTAGCCCTGTTTAAGCGGAGGGCTACGACCATACCTGACCCCTTAATATACTTATAATGATGTCATTTACCATACATAACTGAACTTTACTTCTCATCAGACCTGAGCCAAACATGCCCAGGGCTGCCTGAATTCAAATACAGAGGGAAGGATCTACTTTGTGCACATGTCAGAACTGAATTACCTAAATCAGTCAAACACACACATTGCCTGTGTTTTCCTTATGTTTGCCTCTTAACATGAGTAACACTGTAAGGATTAAGAGGTGCTAACTCTTCGCTTTGTAAGGTCCGGGGGGTGAAATACTTTGATGTTCCATTTTTTTTGTGATTAAATTGAAATTATTAAGTCTATAGAGTCTGGTCTTCTCTCCGTGACACAGAGTTCGCGACGTGTTGTTTGCAGGTGTGGGCTGTTGATCTGGACATCACATACAGTAACCAGCTGGCCATGACCCAGATGCTTCTGATGATGACTGGAGGAACGCTGAATTGCCGCACAGGCTGTTTAGAAGTGCCAATGCCAATCAGAGAGAAATGCTGTGAACACCAGATCGTGCCCAAAGTACCGTCTTATATTTGCTTATATTTGCAGTTTAAATTATGTCTTTACTCACCTATCAGTGTATTGAGTTTAGATGCTATAATTTAAATTCACACTTTTTTCTTTTTCTTCTTAACTCAAATGATGCCGTCACGTTGTTTCTGCAACAAAAAAGCAGCCTGAGACTATGGAGGCTATTCGTAGCCTTTCAGTAATCACAAAGATAGATCAACGTTTTGCTCTTCATTATTGTTAAATACAACTAAATACTGTAATTATGCACCAGGCTCAATTGGTGTTTAGGTGCTGAATTCATTATCATTTTGATAGATGAGCCTAAATAATCAACACATTAATAATTCATACCATTTTCATTATGCATGTGTATGCATGCTTGAACACCTCATCAACCTGGTGCCAGGCCTTAAACAATAGAGTTCTTTTATTAGCAGTATGCCTGAGTTTACGCTTGTTGATCTGCGACTTGTATTATTTTATCAAACATTCATTTAGTTGGTGGCCTGGTGCTTCAGTACAGCAGTTGAGCCACTGCAGTGGTTAATGGCTTCGGCGCTGGCCGTCATTAAGGCCCTGCATATTACAAACACAATTAAATCCCAGTTGGACGCTTTTATTGTTGTGTGAGGGCCCTGCATCTGACAACTGCAAACACACACCCTTCACAGCAAGTTATGGGCTATCTCCTGAGCTCGCGGGGGCTTAGGCCTACTCTTTAAGTCTCCCAAAGGTGGCTGAGAAGCAGGAACATTTTTATCCTCCTAAGCCCTGCCACTTTTAAGTAATCAACCTCTCTGGTGTTACTTATGACACATATGCAAACAGAATCCCTCTATTACGGTGATACAGAATGTTGTGTGCAGTGAGTATTCCTTTTGTGGATTCACTAATGCTTTGATCTTAGATTGAATGAAAAAAATCTGCAGTCCCCAACCTGTAGTTTCTTTGATTGGTGTCGTACAATTAAGCTCATCTTGTGTTTGGCATGTCTTCTAAGCATTAATTGTTCCTCCCTGCAGTTAATTAAGAAAGGCCCAACAGTTTACCACATGTGCCCCGTACTCATCACGTTCACTAATCACACACACAAACTCAGCAGTGACCCTAAGGACATGTCTGGGGTTTAGCCATTTCTGCTCTATCTATTTCACACACCACCACCATACTTAGCTGCCAAATATAATCAAACTTTAAATTATTGGATTCAATGAATTAATTGACAAACAGTCATCACTCACATCTTCTGCTGTTTTCTTTTTTCTTTCTTTCTCTCTGCCTATTTTTTTTTTGTCCAGGCTCCAGTTGGAAATCGTTGTGCAGTTATTGGGAACCACTTATTTCACTCTGACCTTTCCATGTTATACAATAAGGTGTTCCTTATGATGTGCAAGGCCCATGGCATAAGATTTAACAAAAAGGTAACAATTCAGAATTGATCTGCACGTTTTTTTATCATCATTTCCACTGTTCCTGTTATATGGTTGATATAAAGGGAAACTGCACAGATTTTACACATCAGAGTCTGTTTTCAGGTTTTAATGAGTACAACAGCATATGGAGGGAGGGCAACATACAGAAAAGGTGTGAATTTAAAGAGCTTAGATTTAAAGCAGGGTTGAAATGCACTCTTAGTTAGTACTCTTCGCTATACAACGATGAAGCTTTATTTTTCTCTGTTTTTTGTTGCTTGCGTTTCAGACAAAGCAAGGCACGGTTTTCGCTTTTTTTGACAGCAGTAAGCGAAGCAGTATTGGAATGATGTAAGTATGTCTTACTACACCAGATCCATACAAGAAAACATGAGTTATGAACTTTCTTTCTTTATAGACAAACATAAGCTGATCTGTTATTATTTTAAGTCAGAAATATAGACAAACACAATGTGGAAGAGAATAAGATTTTTTTTTGTTTTTTGCTGCATATATGTATATAAAATTTAAGGCTCATCCCCGGGAGATGGAGCTTTACTCTCCTCTGTTCAAAAAGGCAATCACTTTCCAAAGAAGACAATAGGCGATTAGGTGAAAGACTTCACATGACTAAGAGTAAAATCAATTCTTTCAGAGGATTAAGATGCCACCTCTAGCTTTGGTAATGCTACAAACTCTAAAAGTTGTTAAGCAGAGGGTTATTTAACATATTTATCACACAAATCCTTTCGTTTCCACAGTGCTGTAACAGTTAAATCAAGCTGTGCTCATCCCCCTAAAGAGCGAAGATGTTGTCTGCTGAAAGTTTCATTTAACCACCACTATCAGATGAACAAGGTGATTGTTTCTTAGCTGGCGACTTGGGGATCATTAGTAAACTCGTTTGTTTGTGGTGTCGTTAATAGAACAGTCTCAGAGGATCTCCAGAGAGCTCTCGCGACCTTTGCTCGGCATCTGTCAGTCATTCATCAGGAAATATCAGTCCCTAAAAGCCAAGGAGAAACCAATTTCATGGTACCATGTTAATGAGTTAATGATCTCTCCTCATCTATTTGTCATGAAACTTGTGTATCAGTGAAGCTGAAAGCATGATCACTACTCATAAATATCCTAATAAGAATATATTTTCAAGTTAACGTTGATGATTTTATGGAATAATAATGGATAATACTCTAAGTTTGCTTCCTTTTCTGTCTGCTTTACTTGAAGGAGGTGATTAAGGAAATAGAAGATATACTGCAGATGACTCAGAACAAGCTTCAAGGGGAGGCTAAACTTGCATCTTAGATAGTTCCATTATCAGTGTTGCTGACTTGCTTTTCCAAAATCACTAAATATAACTAAATATGTCTACTCTGAAGATGACTGAAGGACTCTCCAAATAAATTCCTGAAAAAAAGCCTAAATATGTCACAAATCTGTAAAATCACTGGCTTTGTAAAAAGTTTTAAAAGTCTGAATATACTTTATTATAAACAAAGATTACACCGCCAGAAATCTATGCAGAAGGAATTTGCATGTGTAAATCAAAAAGTGTGTACATAAAAAGAAGTCAAAGGTGTGTATATAGCAGTGGTTCTTAACCTGGGTTTGATCGAACCCTAGGGGTTTGGTGAGTTGGTCTCAGCGGTTCGGCAGAGCCTCCGCCGTGACATGCACGGCTCATTTTGTGCACCAGTAAAAAACATATCTATGTCTTGAATTTGAAAAAAATCATATTTTATTTTTCACTAAAGAGGGGTTCAGTGACTGCGCATATGAAACTGGTGGGGTTCGGTACCTCCAGCAAGGTTAAGAACCACTGGTATATAGCAATGTATGCTTCTTTTGCCAAGTCAAATGCTTCTGGTACAGATATATATGTATATATATATATATATATATATATATATATATTCTGTTACAGAAGTCTATTTGCATTTGGTGTCACAATACACACTACGATCTCCCAGAATACCTTTCTTCTGTACAAATTGGGCCATGCACTACTGTGGTTGATTTTTATTAAATTAGATTAGAGTCCTCATCTGGAAGCTGACAATTTCAAACAACTCGCCTCATATGGTGACATGACAGTGTTTCAGTCTGGTCCTCACTGGACTGTGAATGTTGACTTTCTAAGCTTTCTAAGTAGAGACGATGCATGTATTCATGGATTTGAGATTGCAAAAAAACATTTAAATCTTACTTAATTTTTATTTTGTAATTTGTATCAAGGATTTATATATGTTAATTTTATCCAAGAGCCTTACTTGATGTACATTTTTTAAAGCACATAAAATTTTAGATTTCCAGGAAAAAGCACTCATAGTCATGCTTTACCCCCCTCTGTTCAAATAGACAGTTGTATTGCAAAAAAGACAACATATGATAATGGAAAAACTTCACAGGACTAATTCTTATGGAGGATTGAGCACCCCAGTGGCTCTGTTACACCTTTAAATCCAGAGACTAGAATTACATTAGAATGTGTGCATTATTTTCACATATATTTGACTTCAGAAATAATATTTTAAGACACTGAAAACATCTGGGACAAATACATCTGTAATTTATTTTCACATCACTTAATTATTATCTATTTGCACTTCACACAGAATTGGACCTAAATTATTTAGCAAATCATTTATAAATCATGCAGATGGGATTTCGGTTGGTTTGTGAAGTTGTTAAGGCATTACCAATCACCCTGACAAATTACGGTCAATCAATGAATCAATCAAGCTTTATTATATGGCCCCTTTCCTGCAGGTAAGTGCTGCACAAACGACTGAAATGCTAAAAGGAAGACAGGCAAAGATATATTCAAATAACATGAACTTAAACGCAAATTAAAAAAGAAAACATGTTTAATTTTTTTTTTTTTTTTTTTTTTTGGAGGGGGGGGGGTTGTATTTTATTACATGTAACAAAAATACGACAAAATTTATAGCAAAAGATAAATTGAAATGCCTATTCTTAAAGAGGTTTTTAAAAACAGTTTCAAAATATGAGTAAATAATAAAAGAAACAAAAATGATGAGAGCATGTATTAAAGCATATGTATATATGTATATATTATGGCTTATTTGCGGTGTTTAATTACCACGTAGTTTATAGACTGCTGTCCATGGTCCTGATCTACAGCAGTCCACTGAACCGTGGAAATGCTTCAGCAGTTGAGGTGGGGGTTTTAAGTGGATTTTAAAGGAGTAGGTGGTGTGGTCATGGAACCAACAAAAACACTTATTAGCCTATTGGCACTGGGGTCAGTGGTGGTTAATTTTGAAGAGGTCTTTTGGTAGCTAGAACATACATTTGTCGTTTTCATGCTTATTTTTTTGTGGTAAATAACGGTAGAAGTATAAAGAACAAAAAAACTTTACGTTTAGTCGTTTTACAGGGTTGTTGAACACGTGGCAGTCTATAAATTCTTATAAAGGATATAAGTCCTATATTGAATTAACCGGCGAGTACATGATATAAATAAATACCAGACTGAAGTTAATTCTGTTAAAGAGGAACGGGTTCGGAGAGACGCGTTTCCAGCCGGATGAGTTAAGCCGCGGTACGAGGTCAGACGCAAGAAGCACAACAGAAACAGAAAACCAACCAGAGGAAAGCTGCTCTTCTTCTCACAGGTGGTTTAGATACATGTGTGCGAATTCAGCATTTCTACAGAGACACGTCAGGTGTATAGGTCAGTGTTGGAACATCTCAGACATGGTCTGAGGATTTAAGCTCGCAAATCGTACGGGAGTTTGTTTGCTAGCTTTAGCATATCTCATGTCAGCTGCTGCTTTGATGTGTTACAACTTGGTATTTTCACTCTTAGAACGTTGGTATATTCCAAGTGTGGCTAGTTATAGGTGTGTCCTTCTGCAGTTCGAATGCTAAAATACGAATCTTTAAAACCATGAAGGAGTTTTTGAAGAAGACCCACAGCCTCTTTCTGAAGATCGCCCTATTTCCTAGCACGTTAGGCAGGACAGGTCCGCGGCCAGCTGCTTCGGAGGTGTTAACCTGCCACCTGCAGCAGCGCAGGCTTCCTCCGTGGACTTCATACTGTGTCCGCTACAGCTCCGTCCACAATGACCAGTTTGGAATGTCAAACTTTAATTGGAGAGTTCAGGGATCCAACTACCACATTCTGAGAACGGGATGTTTCCCCTTTATTAAATATCACTGCACTAAAGCGCCTCCTCAGAATCTGGATTTTGAAGACAGATTTTTCACCATGTTAAAAGTTATTAATCTGGGTCAGTATTTCTTCCACGTTGCTGTCATTGTTGCATTCTTGTATTTTATTTCCAATACAACAGAGTCCATATATTCAGTGTCCCTTTAAACTGCAGGTATCCCTTGTTTGGCCTATGGCATTGGCTGCTGGATGGTGGTGGGAGCATCAGAAACAGTACAGACGAGTGTCGGACCTGTCACAGTCTATTTTGCCTACAAAGAGGAGGAAGGTGCACAGTACTGAAGTGAAGAGGAAACAAAGTAACTTGAATGTGTTTTCAGGAGGATATTATCTACCAAGCTGCTGTATTTTTGAAACTATTAAAGAGGAGCCTTTGTGTTTTTTCTTTACTTTTGGTCCTATATGCTATTTTAATGATGGACGCTCCTGTTATACAGAGTTTAATAGTGAGGTCATTTTTCATTCAAGCAATCCCTGTGAATGAATGCTTTGAAGTCAGACTGCTCTGAACACTCAGTTGCATTTTTGCTACTGTTGGCTTAGTTTGATCTCAGGCACATACCTGTGAGTGTGAGCAAAGAAGCCCTACCCACTGATCAGATCTGAGCAGCCAATCAGAAGGGGAACCAGAGAGAAAACTGCTTATTTCAGATAGTAAAAAAAGTGTCCCAAGGCAGAGCATAAGAAAAATATGGATTTTTTTAAATCAATTTTTCAAAATCCTGTCCTGTCAGGGAGCTTTGCAATCAGATTGTGATATGGATTAAGCATGAGTCAAGCAAAGCTGCTTAAGTAGAGTCCAAGAATAAAAACATGGAGCTGGAAGTGAACATAACAGGTCCCCTTTACCGTCATGTCAGTAGTGCTCTAGCTGAGTGGCACATCATATTGACTGGACGAGCAACCAACTTTGACATGGGGTCATTCTGCTCAAGTTTGCTTTTTTTCCAAGGAAAAAAAGCTATGCACAATTATAACCAGACAAACATGGTACACTACCAGAGAAATGTAGCTGCACTTATAAATGTGCAAAAATATCTGTCAAAGATTGCAGAAGCAAAACAGGAGACAATCAGTTACAGAAGTGGATCAGCAATCTCACCACGGTCTAGAACAGTTGACTGTGGGCACACAAGATCTTCAACATTTTCCCATTTGTTTTGTCATTTCCAAGTAGACTCATGCTTTAAAACTATCTGGTTTGGGTACTTCCCAAAGTCTGACCTGCATAGGCTCACCTGTTCGGTGTCGTCCTCAGTCATGCTGGGTACCACAAATGCTGCAGAAAGATGAAACTACCATGAACGAATGACTATACTGAGTTTGCACTGCTATAACTTGTCAGTGAGAGACAGGTGTTTACCAAATTGTATGACCTAGTTCAACTTATGGTTGAAGAGTAAGTGTATCGCTAGAATTCAACTTAAGGGACACTGAGTTTCCAGGGTGGGCCTGGACCCCTGAGATGCTCTTCTTGGACTGCATAGATTCAGTTGTGTTTAAATACTATTAAATATTTAAAGTTGAAGTTCAGTTCTTGTGCTATATTATTCTTTAGCAGAAAGCTTAAGAATACCTCAAGAATAGACTGAAGTATGGAGAGATGGAGGTTTTTCATCTTGGTTTTATTGTGAAAGGAGAGGAGACATTTTTGAATCAAATTATTGAGAATGGCAGAAAGGAGATGATATAATGTTTGGTTTTTATGGCACTTGTACTTACACGCGTTGGAAACGAGAAGCTTCTCAATGTCGCCTGTTGAAAAAACATACCTTAAGTTTGGCAGATGTTTCAAGACTTGATGTAAGTGATATGAAGTGACATAATTTATTTGATGTCTTTTGCTTAATTTTGTGTGACAGGTACAGGAATCTAAATGACCACAGCTCATTTATTTAAAGTTAAATTAGTGATCACCCTCCACTCAACAGATAGTCAATAGTGTTAGAGAAAAACCAGTGACACAACAGGTCTGATAAAATAGGTTTTAATTACCAAAGTGTGGCCTTTGTAGAGAGACATCTACATCCCTTCCTTCGGGCCTTCTCTGGCCTTTGATTTCTGGTAATGTGCTTTGCTGACAGGGCACTCTTACCCCAGCTGCAGAGTTCTCCTCCCTCTGAGAGGCAGGTTGACAAACTGCCATATTGATTTCTCCTCTCAGCATCTCCTACTAATAGCGTTTATCAGCGACCTCAATTTTCAGGCCTTGGCCTCTTCAATTTTTAGCAACAATGAAACTCTAGGAATAATTTCTTGTCGTACACGGGAATCAATGCACCTTGTGACCTTCGCTGGAGTTGAAGGCTACGATTACTTGCCTGCGTGTTGTTACAAATGTTCTGCATCCTCATGATCATCTTATGCGAGAATATTTAACTAGACATTTACATGCCGCCTGACCACATTTTTACTTTAACACCCATGTCACAAAAAAGTAATAAATGATCATTTCTGTTGCTGAATCTGTCTTGAAATGTACAGTAATTTAGACGGCGCCTCGGCAACACTTTAAAAATACGACTAGCTTAAAGGTTTTTATTGTAAGCAATGCAGCATTTGCTTTGTTGAAAACCTCATGCAGAATTCATGTGCAAAATCCTCTTAAACAGCATGATGACCCCTCGCTATCTCTTTAATCATACTAATTGCCTCGAACAAGGAACATTTAGACACACTTATGGAAATCTGATCCTTCGTATCAGGCTGCACTTAAATCCCCCTCCTTTCATTGCCAACCTTTCATCAGGACTGAAAGTGTGCATGGGGAATGCTCAGGCAACCATGTCTTAATTACTCATTGACCCTTTGACCCACGAGCTGCATTGATACTGCCGTACAGCCAGACACAATTGCACGGGGTTGGAAGTGACTGCAGCTTTGTGCGCTGCTAATACGGGCCGATGTGCGTCAGTGAAATGTAAACTGCGGAGCATCTGAGTACGATGTATTTGTTTTCAGGGCTTCACCTTTGAGTCACTCTAAACTGCGGGGGAGCGACCCCTTCCAGCTCGGGCTGAGGATTAGCATTACATATCAAACTTTAGTCACCACCACAGTGGGTGCAGGATGCTGGGACTGCAGATGGACTTGTGTAAATTAACAAAATGCGCCTGCCTTTGGTACGAAAGTGATGCCTTTTAATAGCCGTAATCGTGCAGTCTTGTATTGAAGTGTCAAATTACCCTACATGCATTTAATGTGGTAATGAACAAAGAATTAATGCCTGTTCGGCAAGTTTAATTGCACGCTGGAGCTGGTAATACGTTTTGCCAAGGTGAAATCTTTAAATACTTATACTATTTAGAATTTAGGTAAGTAAGGCAAAACAAGTGCTGAAATTGAGTGCAGTCTTTCTGTAAGTTGTTAATGTTCAGCAGTGAAATTGCTAATCAACTTGCAGAGACTTGTAATTATCTTCTAATTAGCTAATAAGTTCACAGTTTCTTCAGAGGAAAAAGGAAAAAAAGAACAAACTATCTCTGAAATAGTTGACGCAGCCGCTCCGTAAATCAGTTATTTAGCAGGAGAGTCACACCAGCTTTTCCTCTGTCATATAGATATATGGCTTGGCAGAAACAATTATTGTGTGAACAACCCCTGCAGCTAATACTGGCGAGGTTATCATTATTAAGCCTCCGGATCGGCCACCAGCACCGTCTCCATGCTTGCTCCATGAACAGCGGGGTACCTGAGCCATCACTCAGATCACTTTAAGGATCATGCTGGAATTACATGTTTATGCAGCAGAGTCAAGACAACATTGTCACAGTGTTTACTGTCAAACGGCACTTTCTGAATTATAATGTGACGTGAGAATCATTGCGTTTCATCTGGAGACATCTCATGTTGTAAACATGCGCACGCTTTGATCAACTCGAAACAGAAATGCTACGGAAAAGTTTGCTTTATTTTTTACCTGCACTTTGTAATTGCTGACCTCCTGTCACTGACATTCAAAACACAACCTTTCCTTTTTCTTTCGGTGAGCAGATAGCCATTAAAAATCTATTATGGTGTTTTTCTTACCCAGGGGATGACAAGGGGCACCATAATTCTTTTTTTTTCTTCACTTCCCCCACTTGTGTATCTGTGCGCGTATGTGTAGGGGGGAGGAAGAGGAGCCACTGAAAGAGTATGCCTGCTGTGCCAGTGTTGCCAAAGCTACTGTCAGTGGGTGGCTGAAACGTCAGTCATCTATTCTGGCTTTTCTGCTTCCAGCTGACATTAAGACTAAGCTGCAACTTATAAATAAATAAGACAATTTCATCAAGATCAATTGCACTTCACATTTTAAACACAATAAAAAAGAAAAAACGGCGATGCTTTGTCTTCATAGAGTGAATCTGAATTTCTAGTTATAGTTGAATACATCATTGTCTTTGCGTGCACTGTGTTTAGCTGATGCCCTTAAGCTCGTGCACTTATCTTCGTGCCCAAACCTCTTGTTTCTTCCAGTTCAAGTTGATTATTATTTTTGCGTTTTCTTTCTTGTCGATGACAGTGGTATGACATTCACTTCATTCATACTTAATGCTTACTCTGTTGACATTAAGAGAGAAATGGTTTTTAATAGTTTTTTCCGCGACTTATCCGGAGAGTGAAATGAACTATCCATTTTTAGGAGTATTATATATTATGCAGTATTTAAAGTTTCAGCTCATTAAAAAACAGACGCCCTCCACACCCCCCCCAGGCTGTCTTTTACCCCCCACCAGCATGCAGTCAGGCTCCTCTAGCCACAGGCTCTGCTTGATCTGTTTTTCCTAAGTCAAAATTGAAATACTCAGAAATATTTATTTATTTGTTTATGCGTTTTTATCTCGCTAAGGAATAGCGTAATGTCTTTGTAGCTTAAACAAGCAGCATCAGTGGATTGGAAAAAGGAAACGATGAATGAATGCTTTTTGTTTGATTGATATAATCTGCTACATCGCATATGTGCTTTTATCATTTACTCCCAGACAAAATCATATACTGTGTAAAGACATACCGCGTGCACCTTTATCTTACAGCAGAACAGGTGCCCGTGTGTTGTATGATCACCCTGCTTCTTACTTGCACAATAAGCAGCAACCTGCACAGCAACTCGGTGCTAGATTGGGGGATTTACATTAAATACACTGATAGAGATGCTGCATACAAACACAGAAATGGAATAAATCAATTTTGCTCCCAGAAATGTTTCACATACTTTTCGAGGCAGCGTGATCTCCAATCTTTCTGCAAATGAGCTGCAGTGCCTTGTAATGGTTTCTGCTCCTCGTGGGAGGCCGGCGTCTCAGAAAAAATGCTGATTGAGGGAGAAATGTAATACAGGTGTAAAGCAGACTTGATAGGGGTCTTACACGAGGGTTATGCATTTTAACAGTGATATACATACTGTTACATATTTATCAAAGAATATGGATTTTGCTGGGTTGACTCTTTCTGGCCTGTAGAGATTTGAAGGTTTCTGCTGGAGTGTTGTTAATTCCTGTTGGAGAGGGTGGCTATTATGTTGAATTAATAGGAATTAAGGGTTTAAATTGGTTAAGTAAGCACTTCATTAATCGTGAGTGGATTGCTGAGTGTGAGAGGTTTATAGGTGGTGTAGACTGCTAGCACATAGACGAGAGAAAATGAGGCCGTTCTGTCTTTAAAAAGCAGGTTCGTGCTCAATAGATGTAGATAAGGAAAGCACAATAAACAGCATAATGTAGAACTGAAATGATTAGTACTGGTTTTAGTTGTGTTGATTATAGAACAATAGCTTCAGGTATTTTTTTTAACAAAAGAAAAAGTATAAATAAGCACAGAGACTCTCAGGTTGCAGCTTCTGCTTTGTACCTGAGAGTTTTTGTGCACTTATACTGTCTTAGATCAAGACTTTATTAAATATAGGCGTTTATTTTATTCAAAGTCTCCCTTTCAGTGTAAGTGTTTGATAATGTAATCTTTGGCCTTTACTTTGGACGTGATGTGAGCTGCTGTAATCAATGCATGGGTCAGTTGGAGCAGCCCACCTTACTAGACGTGCCTCCCGCAGCAGAGGTGGACTAATTGTTGAGGTGTGTTTTTGTCTGAGCTTGCTAATAATGATGAGGGTGCAGGAGAAGTAGTCTGTCCCCCAAGGCTGAAGAATAGCTTGACTTAGCCAACCTTCTGTACTTATTGTCCAACAAAGGGGGAATTCACTTAATGCAGTGCTTCAGAAAAGTGGATAATTGTGGCCACGATCAATAAAGTAACAGAGCAGAAAATGAACGTTTGGGTGCAGTGTAGATGTGTGGATGTTTGAAGGAATCCAAAAGAAACTAGATTCTTGCTTTTGTGTTTGTTTTGGAGAAGTCATCGAACACGGAGGCAATTTTTGGTATACAAGCAGGTATTTTACTTTGCGTATGAAAGGCTGTGACCATCAGCGGGTGTGTGTTTGCATGCGTTTGTGTGTGTGATAGAGGGAGTAGGCTTGGTTGGATGAGCCACATTGTTCCTGTGCGGCCCACTGACATCGCTGGAGGGCAGAGAGGGATGGAACCTGAGAGGGGTGACAGTGATAAATAGCCCTTTTAATAACAGCTGCCCCACTTGGCCAGCTAGTCCCAGTCAGTGTCCTCTGTGTATTTATGCCTATGTTTATTTATGCATCCATAGCATGCAGGAAATCACCACCGCAGGGGTACAATTATTCTTTTTTTGTGTGGTGGGGGGGATTGCATTGGTTTTTACTTTGGGAGGAGGTAAGCAAGCTGATCTTAAACCAGGCATATATTCATTTAAACCTGAGTTGGGTCTGTAGCTGTGTCTGTGCTGGAATATAACTACACGTGCATCACAGAGAGGTGTCGCTTTGATACACAAGCACAAACAAAAGTTGTTTAAAAAAAAAAAAACAAAGCCAAGATTTCGTTATTGGAAATGTCAGCTCGCATATAGTTAGCAATGACATTGAATGCCTCAGAGAAGAAGATAAAACTGCACATTAGCAAATACTGAAAAGATTTTTGCAGTTTCTGAGGACAGATTCAATACTCTAAATGGCACATTTTCCTCAAGAAAACTAGCTTAACAATGGCTCCGCTGATGCTTCACGAACCCTTCAATCTGCATGGCTTTTAATTTTTTGGTTCATTTTTGCTTTATGACTGAAGTCAAAAACCTTTTGTCTGCTGAAATATGACCTCAGGCCCAGGTCTGTGAGCAGGGAGAGGGGAGGCTGTAGATCAGAGGTGTCAAAGCTTCTTCCCGCAGGGTGATGCCGGCTCTGTTCTCACTCAAACCAGTTCCCTCCCTTTAATTGGTTCAATTAGTTAAGTATCCGTATACATTATCGCGTATGCATTTTTCATGACTCCTCTTAACGCTCTGTTTAAACAGAACAACTTCCGGCTATGATTTGCCATTTGGATGAATGTCAAGGAGACTAAATGATTGCGCTAATTGAGTAATTAAAAGCAGATGTTGGAGCAAGAGCCAACAACATACACTTTAAACACTTTGCCCTCCAGAAAACCTACAGTGTTTTTGACACCCCAGTTATGTATGGTTATCCCAGAGGTGCCTCTGTAATAGTTACAGTTTCACCCTTGTGATTATTCAGTTGAAGTCTTTGCTATTGAACCAAAATAGTGTTTTTATGCTATTTTGACCATGGGAAATGGCCTGGAAAAGAAAAGCCCATCACACTGCCTAATGGCCAGACTCAGTGATGCACAGATTCAACGTGAGCTCTAGACAGCCAAAGCACGATATCTCCGCGCTCACCCAATCAGTCTCACCCCCCACTGTCCTCTGGTGGGACACTAGTGGCCTGTACAAGACTCTTTTCAGGGAGATGATGTTATGTTGAAGGTAATTAACATTGGAAATGTGCCAGTAATGGGAATCAGTGTGCCATCAAATCACAAAGGAGCAGAGTGTATTTCCATGGTTTTGACAGCTGTGGTGATTGGAGCATTGCTGGAAGGCTTTACAGAGTGCAGATCAATAAGTAACAATTTTCCTATTAAAGAAAAATTACTTGTACATTGTACTAAGATAGCTTGTGGCTCTTTCACTTCAGAGCAGTTATGGACGAAAGGTGTAGTTGAATGAAGGTTTGTGTAATTTTAGCCTTGATGATATTTGCTTTCTTTCTTTCATTCTAGTTTTCAGCACTTGCTCATTCTTTTTGTAAATGTGTTTGAAAAGAAGTCAGACTTAATTCTCACTGTGCTCTGGCCCTAATCTGAGAATTACACTGGGTATATTTTTATTTAAAGATGATGTTTTTCCTTAATGTTCTGAAAATCTGCAGCTTTTACAAAACGTTTTACAATATTTTAAGCTAAATGTTATTTGAATTACTTTGTAGACCCATCCTACAATAGTTTTTAACGGGCTTTATTCACCGACAAGAAAAGTAAATTCAAACTCTTGATTTTACCACTCATCTTTTCCAACTCTTCTGTGTTTCATGTCATTATAAGATGAAAGCCCACGACGGTAGGACTGCTGGTCAGATACAGTTTGAAGGCTTCACTTTGGGCCCTCAGAACTTAAAGGCTCAAATTTTCAATAATTACGTGAATAATTGAAAAGATACAAATTAGTTACAGTACTGCTGTATTATTATTATTATATCAACAGTGTGCTAGCATATCAAGTTTAAATCAGAGCTTGAGAAGCTAGCTCATGGTTCAGTCAGACTGCTTATTAAGGTTAAAATCTTTTTTTTTTAATGTTGATGTATATATCATTTTATAGGGATGTTTTTTTAGGAAACATTTTATTTCTTGTATGGCAAGAAATAAATTCATGTGACATTTTTTCTCTAAAGGGCACTAAGGATCATCCCAAACCCCTCCTAGTAAACACTGTATTACATAATGTTTGTTAGCTTATGCCTTTTTTCTCCAATTGGCTATCTACGAGTCCCACCTGTAAAGCAATTTGCACACAGTAATAAGCCTCTTAACCCTGCATTAAGATGTTCAAAAGCAGTGGCAAGATTTGATGACAAATTTTGTTTTAATAAATCTCTAGGCCACTACCGTGGCTAATGAACTTAGTAATTACTCATCACTGGTTGGAAGAGTTTAGCCCGGGTGAGATGAAAGCATTGGCTGCTGGGAGCCACAGGAATGGCACAACAGGCAACAATCAACACAGTGTCTGCACAACAATCAATCAAATCTGTCAGGCCCTCAACAGTCAGAGTAATTTGCTGGTGTTTCTCAGAAATGAGTACACCTTGTAAAATGTAGCTAAGATCACTTTCACAAACACCTTGCAGCACAATATGTTTAAACCAATGAGATTTGTGTTGTATGATTTATCACACAGCTCTAAGAAAAATTATTATTTTTAGCTAAGAAAGTGTTTTATGGGCTCCACTCAACCCTGAAGTCACTTCCTCCTACAATGTACTGCTCAGTGTTACAGCTCAGGGGTTTTTATTATTTGTTTTGCTTTGTTTTTCACTTTAATGTCTAGTCAGTCACACATTTGATGTCAGCATAAGGCTACATTACAAGGAGCTAGAGAAAATATAATGAACATAGCATGAGAATCTATCTATCTATCTATCTATCTATCTATCTATCTATCTATCTATCTATTTATCTATCTATCTATCATTTAGAGATCAGATTTTACTGAACATCTGTTAAAGTACAGTAATATTTAAATACGAGTCAGAGCAGGGTGGTGAGTAACACTGGACTATTCACAGATGCTTCTTTCTGCAGAGCTCTAAATCATGTTCCTTAATTCCCAGAGCCACATCTCAATCATACTCCTTGCTAATTTGAGAGTCACCCTCATTTCATTTTAAACGATTCATTTTTGGCAAATTTGTAAATGGCCCCGATGTGTTCCACAATTTAGTCAATTACTGTTTCAGCCAGCAGGACTCCAGGGACCAGGAGCATACATCGCCTGGAGGTACCATCTCAATAATTGTTTCAGAAAAGTTGGGAATGGATTGCTAACGCTCTGTTCCACTTATTGAAATGTCAATTGGAGCCAAAACCCTTTTTCTGTTCTCTTTTCTCATTCTTTCTCAGTACAGTATGACTGCTTTGCCTTTCCTGAGTCCGAATCATTGCTGAGTGATGAACCGAGTTTGATATGTCCTAATATTTAATGCAAAACCAACTGTGTTCTTGGGATGACTCTTCCAACAATGATTGTATCACAAATTGCTTCTCTGAATTAATCCATGGCCTGCACTTTTCCTGTCATGTGTCAAATAAAATGTAGCACATAATTTGAACTATACTGTAAACTGAAATTGTAATTAATTATTAATTAGATGGATAAAATTAAGAGATGATAATAATCCAAATTAGGTCTTAATGGATACTAATTAAGAGGAGAATCCTTCTTTATGGAATCAAACAGCATGACCTCAAGACCCCAATTAATTAAGCTATTATTAGCCTTTTCCTGTCTAGATCTCATTCAACTGAAGGCAAAATAGATTACAGAACCCTGGAAAATGTGTTTTTGGTTTGTTTTACCACAAGGTCCCTAACCCATCTTTCAAGCCAATTAACCTGTGATCACATGTTGGCGAATACTTTTTAATCGGAGTCCAAAGACATCTACACACAATGCAGTGATAGACATTAGCATTTAGCTGTTTTTCTTTGTCCCGGCATATGTGCAAGAACCCACGCAGGAAATTGTCTGTGTAGAGTCGTCTGTGCCATTCAGACACAAGAAGGTCAAAAGCGTTTGCTGCCATACTCATTCACTGTACACTAAATCTTTACAATAATGCACCACAAACACAAACGAAGTACTAAGTTTATTTCTGCAGCACATTTAAAATAACTTCAGATGGCAAATGTGCTTTAGCAATTACACAAAATATACAGCATACATAACGGTCCCTAAATTAAAAAGAAAAAAAAATCAAATTACACTTTTTTTTAGACTTTAGGTTGTTGTAAATGTGTGATGTAATTTCCATCAACATTTTTGATGTGCCAGTAGTCCAATACTGTCACCTGTTTGGTTGCCCCAATACTGTAACTTCAGTATTTCTGCTGTAACATCATAAAAGGGTTATTACTGTAAATTATAGCTACATGTTTTTCGCCATGTGGACTGAATTAAGTTTATTTTCTTTCTTGAACAATGACAAGATACCAGCTCTGCTGTAATTCCCCGTTTCTTTAACACACACGGCTACAGGTACCAAGACTTTTTTACAGTAAGAAACTGTTGTTGCAGATCACAATAGGAACACTTTTAAGCTGACAAATCTAGCTGCCAGTTATACTGTACTATAATTGACTGGAAAAAATCTTATACTGTCTGTATGTGCCATTATAGGACATTTTTAACGGGTGACTAGGGCACAATGAGTCCTAGGATGTCACTAGGCTTCATTGTAAGCTAAAATACCCTCAGGAGATGGATCCATGGTTTGACTCTCTAACCGTTGCTGCATATCATTTTCCTGTTCTCTTCCCTATTTTTCCCATCTATATCTGTTTCAATGAAGGCAAAACGCCAAACGAAAACATTAAAAAAAGACCTGTGTGTGTGTGTGTGTGTGTCTACCAGCTTTAGTTTCCATTTTTGATTTTGAAGCAAATTAAAGTTGTGTTAGAATTTTTAAAACTCAGTAATAAGTTAAAATCATGTAAAATGTTTTCTGTATTTTAACGTGAAGTAAAAAAGTAAGTTTGCTTAGGAAAATGCTTTAAATTGCTGTCTTCAGTTAATTATTCATGTTGTAAGAAAATTTTTCTAAAACTATAAAATAGCCGCTTAGTAGCATCTCTCAGTCCAGCAACTGCTTAACAAACTTTCCTCCACGGTGTGTATCACAGTGTATTACAGTCATGGTTAATGATGAGTAAATGTGTGTGGTGTGTTCGTCTGTACCGCGGGTCAGCTGCATCTGTCTGTTCTGATTACTGGATGGGTAATTTTGTAGTTCTGTGTGTAAGACCTTCAGCTCTATTCTATAATTAACTTTTGCCTGCGCCCATCAGGTTCCATTCCACACTTGATGTGTCCATAGTGACTGTTACATGCAGCCAGCTTGCCATTCAGTATGTATTAAGCTGTCAGAGTGGGCTGCTCTCCCAAGCCGCCTGTCTTCACTGAACAACCCAGCCTATTAACTCCTATTGACTGTGACACACATGTCCCTCCAAAATGAGCGGTTCCGTATTGATTTTTCCTGAGCGCTGCTCACTTCCCCCTTTCATGCCGCCAAGGGTGAGATCTTTATCCTGACTGATTGTATATGTTCATCGTATCAGAGTACTGTTGTGCAATTGCCATTTCAGGCCCGTGAACCCTCTTCTGCCGTCCCCCTGCTGTGTATCATGGCTACTTGTGTGCAGCCAGGTCTCAGTGAGACAATTAAAAGGCTTGAATCCCCTGTGTCCTCAGTAACAATGCGGTCAAATGGAGCTGCAGACCTTCCACGCAGCCCATAGTCTCCCCACAGCTTAATGCAACACACAGCATAAGACATAAGACATGACAGCCAGCTCCTCTCCCCCCGTTAACATGCAGTCGCGAATCGATGGAGCTGAATAGAAGGGTGCCATATCCTCTCATTGATGCTCTTTCTAACTGCTACAGCCAAAATGAACCCTGACAGCATGTATCGATGTCATATCAAGCTCCACCATTGAGAGAAAAATGATTATCTGCTGCTGAAATCAGTTATCGACATACTGTGGAATAGCTTCCCCTGCCCAGAGGATTTATTGATATAGTTTATTGCATATAAATATTTATCTAATATGTGTCTGAAATAGATTTGTCTGGTGTTTGTGCGTGGTCTAGTCCACAGAGGGCTATCAGTGCCTCGCTCGCGCTCCCCGCCACTCAACCATGACTCTGCCTTTCCCTCTTGTTGGATACTGTTTTTACAGACAGCATGAAATTGCTTTGGCTGTTGTGACTCGGTCTTGAAGTTAATAGTAAAACATGTTGTAATTACATTTTATTGCCTCTCACTCTAGAAAATCAAAATGCCTTTACTGCAGCTATCATATTGTAAATGCATGTAGAAGTGCTACATGCCACACCATCAGTGGGAAAGGTGCTCAAACCCTGTAACGGGAGAAAAACTAGAACAAGCCCTTTATTACTACTTTTTACTCAAAGCTCTACTGGCTAATTTTTTTATAGCAAAATACTGGTTATGAATTTCTACAATCAGTGTAGTTTATTTCTACAGGATATCAAAAAAAGATGTTGCTTTTTTATATATCTATATAAATCTACAACAAATGCAATTAGCTATTCAAATACAGCCCAATCTTATATTAAATAAATTTCATTTTTAAGCCTATACAATAAAGACTCCAACCATCTTTATCTGATGGAACCTCGCTACAAGCACTAAACAATGCAGCATCTGTGGCTTTGCATAACTACAAACATACGATTTTGCTGTTACATGGCTTTTAGGTGCCTAGGTTATCTCGATGAGTGCTTAGTCGTCCAGGTAAGGTGGATCAGTAAGCTGATGTTGCATTTTCAGTGGGAGGAAACATGTTGTTGATGAACAGAATCGACTTTCCTTCATCATCTTTTTTCATCAACATCAGGCAATATAACATAATTATACATACTTATATTTACTCCTAATACACCTCTATTCTTCCAGTTATTTTACATTAAGATGCAAACTACCCTATTAAAATATTTTTTTTAAAACAATCCTAAATGGGTAAGTTGATGGCTAAATTAAATGGCTGTGACAGGTCTAGTTCTCTTTTTCACTCGTACGCACTCTGTTTTTCAGGGTACTTGGTCGGCAGGTTCTTCTAGCATCTTGGAAATCTTGCTGCAGTTCTGTGAATTTAGCCTCTTTCCGTCTTCTGTTTCACGTAATCAGATCTGGCAGGGCCCTGTGAGCAGTCAGCGTGCCTTAGTTCATCTTGTCTCTAAGGATATGTCTCTAGATGTATGTGTGGGGAAATAGGTAGGATTCCCCCACACATCTTCGTAGTATTGTGTGGGATTCTAATATCTAAAGTGTCCCAAACTTTTAAAGGATTGCAGATAACTATTGTCTTCATCGTTAGCAGTGAGATAATTGTGCCTCTATGTCCTGGAAGAGTGACATACCCCTGTTACTCCTCTTAAAGTTTCTTAAATTTTACATTTACTGATCCAAATCACTTTATGTAGAGATATTATGTACTGAACTAACACACCACTTCAAGCAGATGTGTAATTTGTAATATCTGGATATATACTGCACACACAATCAGCTTGACTTTAGCAGCATAAATGAGCAGCTTAGAAAGCAAGGAGATTTTCTGCCAGATTTCTATATCTCCTCAGGGTGTTGCAGTAAAGTCCCCCAAAAATAACTAAAATAGTTTCATTAATATTAGAAAGATGTAACTATATTTACTAACCGTTCCTGTTCTGTAGTGTTTAGACGCCGTTTTCCAGAGTCTGTTCTTACAAATTTGTAAAAATCTGACATTACAGTGTCCATCGGCTTCATTTCACTTGCAGCAAGTCTTGTATCGATCTTCCTCCTCACACAGCACCTGAACTTGACGTGACCTGCTTCACTGCTCAAATGTTTGGAGGAGGGAAAATGCATTTGTGGCATTTGACTTTTGCAGTTTTTTTCTCACCCACCGACATGCAGTTGTCTTACCAAGAGGTCTTTTTCTGATCGTGATATTGCAGGAAATTCACAGAGTGCAGTCATATTGCATGATATTGATTTTTACAGACAAGCATGTGGCACACTGACTTTTTCTCCTGGATGATGCACAACCGCAGCTTCATGAACACGACAGGCACTCTCAGGTCAAATACATCTGTTTCCCATCCTCCGCTGTGTCTCTATTACAGTCTTTTGACTCTCTGGCTGACTTATTGACCACCTCTCATGCTCGTTACTCAACAGAGGAGTAGTTTGCTGTGATTGATACCAAGACTGCGCTAAGAGTCTCTCTTAGCCCCCACCTCGTCTTTACTCTCCAAATCCTATCTGCGGTTTTAAAGCCATGAGTGGTTTTCATTAATGGTCTCTCCTGTTTATGACACCATAATTAGAGTTGAGGAAAGGCACCTAACTACCACGGTTCCACCATACTGAGAAAGTCAATAATGCAAGCCCAACAACTTCTCACACAATTGAGCCCTGTGGAAAATCTATATGCTCTGCTGCTCTATGTCTTTATGATGCCGTTTTAGAAAGAGGCCACCTGATTTGTTAGAGTTTTGTCCTCCACTTTTAACTAATCCCACAGAATTGATTATTAGCACCGACAGCATCGTTTAGCTTCCAGCAGCAGCCTCCACAGAGTAGATGTAGCGTGGGATGTTTCCTGTGTGTTCAGTATAGGAACTAAGTGCAAGCCTCGTGGCCATTTACCTGCTTTGTAATTTGTTTTGTGCTCCACCTCATGAACATGCAGGGACTCCTGTAAGAGCCCAACCAGGCTGACCGCTATGCATGGGCTGTTTGTGTGGAGCAGGTCATGTGGGATATTATACTAGATTGCCTTCCCAGAAAATAATTCTGCCAGGTGCTCTATTGGGCTTTTTTTCTTCTTCTGCGTATTTGTCAGACAGGATCGTGTAGAGTTACACAGAGAAAGAGAGCTGTTTGAATACACAAATACATTCGCCCATCTCTCTTTTTAATTAAAGTAACAACAAAAAATAGCACAGGTACTCCCTTTGCTATTATTTGTTGCACTTCCAGAAGAACATGCACTGTTGCCGGATTCATCTTTGATAACGAAATATATATGTTCACTTATTTTGCAAGCTATTTTCAAAAGAACGCTTTTTTTTCTCAGTGTTAGCATAAATGTCATCATATACTGCTACTTAAAAATTGTTTCTCTGCTTGACACAATGGGGAAATGTTGAACAGAACAGTTTTCCTTTTGAGTAAAGAGGTGTGCGATTTTATTTTTTTAACAGTTGAGTATTGCAGAGGGGACCTCAAAGGGCTAAAAAAAAATTTTAAAGACTCCACATAAAGTTTAAATTAGAATTAGCTTCTTTTCTTGGAGCCGTTCACCTAGGGTGCCAGTATTTGTAACAGAACTCCTTGTTTCAGCTGAGGCTTTGCAAAACACTATGAATTGTTGATGTCGGAGTGTTCGCTGCAGCCCAGGCTGGAATGTAAATAAGAAGCTGGTGGCTGGGGCAGCGTTTCAAGGGTCAGGCTCACTTCAGTTTCACATGGCTGCACTGTTTGCACATCTCCTGTACACCTTAGAGAGAAGGCTAAGGTTTTAAATTCTGACCAAAAGAAGAAGAAAGACACAGTACAGCCATTTATTTGAAAGGGGGCAGCATGGGTGCCAATACAGAGAGCTTTGGCTAAACAAACAGGGTCATCTGTTAAAGTTCAGTCTGGCTAACCTCCAACACAAAGCAAAACAAAGTGTTCAGAAGAATACTGTGCTGCTAATCGTATTGTAAAATTCTGGCTTGTATTAAAAACCAGTGTGCAGTGCTTTGGTTTCCTGAGGAGACTTTGACTTTTGTGTTTGTTACTCAGAGTGGACTCGGTCTGAGTTTTAAGTTCTCAATACTACAGTGAGTGTGGTGACAATTAGCGTGTAAAATTGACCATCAAAGGTTAACATGGCATCAAACTAAGATCTGTTAATTAGCACCAAACAAAAATTCAGCTCAGTTTCATTCATTTTTGTTTATATAGCACCAGTCCACAATGATCATGTCATCTCAAGGCAGTAACTTTAAAAAAATAATAATAATTTAAAGTCTTTAATTTAAACTTCACCACAAACTAAACTCACCGTCACTGACACCGTCAGCTGTTGTCAAGAAACAGCAATCTCAACACTGATTAATAACCACTTTCCAAAACAGCGCTTAACAAATTTATTAGCCCACCTGTCATAAAAACATGAAAATACAAATATTTTAGAGATCTTTGACTTTAGAAATGATTTAAGTCTATTTAAAACAAAGAAATTGTATTTTTATTTCCATGCAAATAGCAGCGGAATTCACGTTAACAATTAATCACATATAACATTCAACCACTAAAACTATTTTTTCCAGTCAGGAAAAGTAAATGGCTAAAAATATTGAGCTTTACTATTTTACTATTATTTTATTTTACTATTTTTCCTGCAATTTTGTAGAACAGTACATTTGAAAATTAACAGATAACTGAAATAATCATATTTTAGCATTGAAAATATCATGTTGATTAAAGAGCTTGCACATACTGGTGGATTAAAAATGACAGAAACATAAAACATTTTTTGGTAATTATAATGTAATTATTGGTAGCCTAACCCAATGTCAGGTATAAACCTGACATTGGGTGACTGTGTAATAAATCTGTTTGCCAGAAGAAAAATTCATGATATCGCTGAACATCTGGACACAATGTATGTGAACTCCAAACAATGTTTCTATTGCAATTCTTCTAATAGTTGTTAAATTAATATATTGTGTAAATTTTCAGTTTTGTAGTTCATACGTAGCAGTGTGAACACTGCCGTATGAAAGCAGTGTTAATGAGGCCGGGAAAACATGTTGAGATGACAGCAGTTTAATGACTTCCATGACAATATACAGGCACTGGTGTAATCACAACTAAATGTCAGACAACATAAGGCCTGGTGCATAATGGCTTCAAATTGATATCTCTCTCTTGCTTTAATTATGAAATGCAAATTTTGCTTAAAAGGTATTGATTGTAGTTTAAAGGAAGAGCAAGCCGTCAGCCTGAAAAGTGAAGAGAGGACCCTGGAGTCACAGCAGACTGAACATGTGCATGGGGAGGGGTTTGCTTTGTGAAATAAAAGCCAGGGAGGATCTTTCTGGTTAGCTGCCTTACTTTGTCTTACATAAAATGAGATTAGGGGTTAAGTAACTACAAGGTTGGGATGATTATCAGTTATGATTGCTACTATTTAGACGCAGACTTTGGTCATTAATCAAAGCAGTTAGTCCGGGACCTGTGAAGCAGATTTCCAAGTAACTGAATCCCCAGAGTCAGGTGCGTCACTCAGTTTGGGAAGCAGGAGATGAACCGGTGCAGGGAGCCGGACAGTGGATAGCTATCTATCATGAACAAACTAGGCTTCCGAGAGCAGAGTGACAGGTCTTGCACACAGAGCTAAGCGGCATGCCAGGCTGGGGCGTTTTAACCCTGGAGACACTGCACCCTCTGGCTGGCCTTCCCAGGAGAATGAATGTTATTGCTTGGGATCCAACATGTGCTCCGGTAAACATAAACCAAACCTAGCTCATATTGCTTCACCCTCGACTGGAAACCTAACCTCAGTGACTGAATGAACCAGTATCATAATTAAATCATCAGTGCTTCGCTTTTACTGTGCCTGCAACCCTAACCACAGCAGGAGATGGGTAAAAGGAACACGGCTCTGCCAGCCGGTGATCATAGTGTAACCAAAAGCTGAATAGTGGAGCATGGCAGGAGCCAGTAGGGCAACAGACACCCACCTAACACCCACTTAGACCTTATCTGGATATCTGTGCTATCATTCTTTTAGTTACTCCTACATTATCCTTACTTACCGCAGCCCTTTTGAACATTGTTCATTACAATTGAGAAGGAAGGTGCAGATTTACTTATTAGCCTGCACATTTTTAAACCTTTTCTGTGTTTTTTACCCAGTTGTTTCTGGTTTTATGTTTGAATTTCCAATCCTCAAGCTCCTGTCAAAGCTCAGATCGCACACCCCACATATCTAGATTTATGTGACGATCATATGGTGTGATTTGTTTTTTTTAAGTGGCATATGGCATGACGTTATGATTAAAACTGTGCAATGGACAACTTTCCCCTCCCCTGTAACCCAGATGGCAGCTGAATATCATCAAGAGCTCCCACTCTGTGGACTACTGGTTTCACGGTAGCTGCTTACAAGATAGTCTAATATGAATGGGGCCCTATGGAGCTGTAGCCAAAAATGCTCATTATTGTTTCAATAGCAGTCAATACAATAGATATAGTTCCATTTTTAGGTTTGAAATAAATGTGCCTTTCTGTTAGTATTATGCGTGCCACAGCACCTCAACCACTTCACAGCATGCAGCATTTTGATTTTATACACAAAGCAGCAGTCGCTGTTGGATTATGTTGTGATTTAATTCAGCTCCTAACATTTCCTGTAGCTGCTGTTTGCAAACAGGTGCCATCAAAGAATTATGTCATCTCAAATCCTTAATATAACTGCTAATCAGCATGCATTTGGAGAATGCTAAAGTTTAGTCAGTACTGGCATGTTAGAGAAAGAAAATTAACTCTTTTTTTTTTTCAACTGTGTACTGCAGCAGCACATTAGCTCATTCTTTATGTGGTGAAAGAATGCAATATCACTAATGCAATGTATCATTAATATTATACAGGTTACAGCTGACTAAATAGAATTCAAATTAGATAACAAAACATTGTAACTTTCAGTACCAACATTTTCTTTTGTCTCTCAAACACAACAATCAGCAGGAGCCATCAGACAGTGAATGATCTGAAATCCACAACCTTCAGCAAACTCTGCTGTAGGTAGGAGGTTTGCTCGCTCTTACTTCAGTAGCTAATGGCATGTTGCACTGCATGTCTAATGACTGAGACCCTATCAGAGCTCATCCTGTTGAACAGAGGATATTAAGGAAGGTAGTTACAAAAGCCAGACTTTAATTTGACCTCTGCCTGCCCTTTTCTCTAGTGAGGTGGCTCCGAGAAGCAGGCCGGGAGTTTGGGCAGTTGGTGATGAATGACTGTATTTGGTGGGCAGATTGTTACAGTTCCACACTAATTGAGGGGGTCAACACAAAGAGCAAATGTGGTAATTGAGTCACTTGACTGTGGCTATTGAGCTTACCGCAGTTCTTTTGACCCTGTAGCCTGGCCTGGAGTCTCCCACAGAGCCCTGTCTGTTTTTGTTCTCAAAGATATTATTGTCTCTTTTATTAGTTCTTTTTATGCACATCTTCAGTTGTCTGAGGGAGGTTTATTGGACTCCAAGTGCTGCACAGTTTTTTTTATTAGAATGATTAAAAGCAGTCAACAGTATATAGAGCTGCCCTGTGGTTGGGGAAAAGTCTAAGCTTCAGGTGAACTTTATGTTGTATTTTCTCACCAAAAATATGCTTCATTCCCATCATTTATACTGGAATCATGTAAAGAGATTTCTTTTATTAAGCTACAAGTGCAGGGAGAAAGGCCTTTCTGATGAATTCATGACCATGTGAGTGTTGCATTGAGAAACACTGGAAGAAATGTCAGCCTACCTTTTAAATGTATCTGTGCGAGTTTTATTAAAGTTTTCATATTTTCAGAATATGAGTTTTTAGTGAGAATGAGTTTGACCAATTAAATGATAAAGGTCTGTAGATTATTGGACTCTCTATGCCAAGCATGCTAAATTACACATGTGCTGCAATATCCTGGCTGTCTTACCAACTCTATTACTATATCGTTACACATGTTATAGTTTTACTTCACTGGAAGTCTGATGGTCTTATTTAGTGTTTTCATGAATAACTCCCGAGTTCATGTACATTACTCGCTTCAACTTTTGCTGTTTTGACAGTGTTAAAAAAAAGCAGCTGCACAATGAAACAGGGCTTTACATTATCTATTTTTTTTCTGATTATATATTTTATTATTTCTTTCTATAAAACTTTAGAAAATTTGAAAATGACATGATCTTCTGATGTCATATTTTTCTAATCTACACTTGAAGATCAAGAAGATTTTTTAGGATTTGCATATACATATATTTTAAAAAATGCTAATATTTATAACATAAGAGGCTTCAACTAGATAATAATTGCCACTAAAACATGTTTATTATAAAAAGTAATTGCTGGTTGACTCTGTTTTAGGTCATATATTTAAATTAAAACAAATAATAATAATTTTCTCTGCTGATTGTATCATCTACTCCCTTTTCCTTCTCTTTGGTAGATCGCCTTAAATAACATCTGTGTGTTTGTTTGTTTTTATCATTTTCTAACTTCTTCTTTTGAGATATTTTGGCTGAGCCACCCTCCCGTTTTCATTTTGCCAGAGGAGTCATCTTTGTGGTGTAAGACAGGTTCCTGTGTTATTGGATGGAGTTTAATGGATCTGTTGGCCTTTGCATTTGCTTTGCTCCTGAAACATGTGCTCAGCTGAGACTTGGGCAGAACACCATCCATTTACACCTAATGGCCAATGCCTTTGGATGTGTTGAGTTGTGAACAAACCTCTCACTGTGCGCGCGTGTGTGTGCATGTGTGAAAAGCTACAAGGACAAATGCATTCTGCATTTAATGAGTGTGGGCCAAAGGGAACCTGGGTAGTTAAAACTGAGAGTTGGCGAGACTATTTTGTCCCTTGTTACCTGACTCTTCTGTTGCACCTTTAAACTGCAACATGCCACTAAACTACTCTGATGGTCTCGCAGGACAGATGTAGAGGCTGCAATCCTGTGCGAATGGGATTGATGGACCACATTAAACTCTGAGCTTCATCCTGCTTAAATGCTTTTGCACTCTAAATCTTTTCTGCTATATCGCACTGTGGGAAGAGCACAGACTGTAAAAGGTTTATCCGAGAGATTGCTGGACTGTCATTTGAACTGTATATGTGGTTGATATGTGTGCCTATTTATTTTCTTAAATGCATGGGTAGAAACAAAGATGAGATTTCTTTGTTTATCTTGGCACATCTCCCAAAAGCCTTTTAAATGTCCGCCGTTCTCCTCAAATCCTCCTTACTCCTAAGATGTGATTGTTTTAACGCACAGAAATATGGATGTTGTAATTACTATTTGTGCAAACAAGACAGCAGCTTCATTGATATGCTGCCACTGATAAGACAAGAGCTTGGCAGTGAGACAATGGTTGAGGCCACCAGGGGCTCGCGAGCACCAGGGACGTAGGACCGTCCTGCCTCCTTCGTCAATGCAGACAACCAACAAAAGCGGCCTGTCATTCACGGCACACGAGCGTTTTTAATTAATTTTCACTCAGCTCTCTTCGGAGTGCTTATGTGGTGATGCTGACCCCCAGATCTGAATGTAGATCTGAATGTAGCTTTCTCTTCGTCTCTGCCCCTCAGAAGGTCAGCAGTGCAGTCATCCTAAACAGAAGCCCCATTTTCTATAGTCCTGGACTCAGGAGGTTGTTAACATTGTCCTAACCAGGGACGTGTTAGAGGTCAGTGAGGAAAATCGCAAGAAGGCTTGTGTAAGAGCATGCAAAACATGATAAACAGTACAGACCCGCATCGACAATCTGTGTAGAATTCAGTGATGTTGCGACCTGTAAAAAACTGCCAGTGCAATCTACCTATTAACCTTTACAACAACGTAATGCACACATCCTTAAGCGGCATTAAGACTACACAGAGAAGGGTTTTAATGCTGCTCTCGCCCGCCATGTATGAGTGCAAATCTGGGTGGCCTGTGGATAAGCCGAATCAGGGTTGATCAAATTGCTATTGTCTTAAAGCCATTCTGATTCGGATTAGTTCACAGGAGTGGTCACACCCGCTTGGTCTGTAAATCTATAGGTCCTTATGTTTCCACCTTGCACTCCCACCAGGCTTTGTGATCTGCCAGGGCTTTGGAGGATGAAAGGAAGTGGGATCTTGTTATTCTTTTTTGAATGTACCAACTGTGTTCAAGGGAGCTTTTGAAATAAGTGCCCTTGACCTATCCTTAGGTTTATCTCCCCGTGTCTTTGCCGTCCCTCTTTTGTCTCTGCAGGGGGCTGAATTTAGTCTGATTAACTAATGACGACAATGCTGTTAGAAATTAAGGTTTTGGGGTGACCGCAGGGTTTTCTTCAAAGTCCCGTCATCCTGCAGGTGGCTCTTCACCTTGGCTTTCCATGAGGAGATTAAACTTGCAGTTCACCTGATCTGCTTACTTACATCTCACCCATGGCTGTAAAAGCAGTGTTTTGATCATACCCTCTTGACTTTTATCATTTTAATTCCATGTTCTTGCCCACTCCCACCCCTGCACCCCTATGCAATAAAACCAAATTCAAAGGAAGAAGCTAATGAAAATATCTTTAGAGTAGCTTTAATGCCATTCTTTGAAAAATATTTAACCATTTTCTGATGAGTGTTTTTTGGGGGGCTAATCAAGAGTGGCATTATTTTAGCCAGCTTTTCAGTCTGGCCCGGGTGGCTGGGTAAGATGTCCTCTGGTCTCTGAAAGGTTTAGAACTAATAGTGGACCATTTTGCTCACAATTAATAGAGCTCCCCATGAGACCAGAAGCCTATAGACTTGTGGAAATACTGTAGCAGCCTTCAGGCAGCTAGCTAGATGTGGCTTTCTTCCCCGTCACTCACATTTGTCGTAATGGCACGAGAGCCTCACTGGCTATTCCCCAATGCTGTGTGTATGCATGAGTGTGTGTGGAGCCCACTGCCCCAAGCATGTCTCATTTCAAAGTGCTGTCACTCCCTGCTTCCTGGCATCTATTAACACCCACCATTATCATGCTAATCTACATTGTATGATTACATAAAGTAATTTATGCACAGCTCTATCCCATGTCTGCACAGAGAGGCATGCTGCTATTGTTGAATGTTTTAAAAAGAACATTTCACGATCGTCGCATTCACTTTATTTCCTTGCTCTTTGAATCTTCTCACACTTTTCACTCTAGTCGTCTTACTTTATCAACAAAATCCTTAAAAGCTCTCACGAAGGTTTGAAGGCCTCTACCTACTGGGAAAATAATAGCTAAAACCACTAAGTGAACCACGCTGCTTTGTTCATGAAGAGGGGATGAGTTTAGATCAGTTTCCTCGCAGTCCTCTTTAGCTCCATATCGGAAATGGCAAGAATGTGTTTTGTATTGAAAGCAGAGGGCAAGAGATGAGCTCTCTTCCTCATTTATTCACAGCTAGTGGAGTAATTAGGAATGCAGAAGGCTGTTAAATTAAAACTGAATTGCACTTATTAACATTTTAACTACCAACCCCACCCTCTTTAGACACTAAACAAGGACAGTTTCAGCTCTAATATGCCTGAAGAATCCCGCTGAGGGGACTTTTTATGTATCTCTAAAACAAAGACGTTCTTTAAAGTAAGATCTCCCTTTTGTTTAAACAACCAAGCATTTAACATTCAGTGTAATATGCCCAGGCTTCCTCCATGCTGTCAGGAGACACACCACCAGAGCTTCTCAAACTCTCTGCTTAATGGAACACTATTTGTGGTCAGATTGGATAGCTAATGGTGCTCCCTTTGAGGGTAACTCTCCAAATTAAATAGCATGGATTCACATCTGTCAGACAAAACCAGGAGGCTCTTTGTAATCAATGACCCAAACCAAGAGAGGCTCCACAGGGGGCACCTCCGCTATGATGGCAGAAAGCATAAGGAGCCACCAGGGAAGGAGGCAGCTCACCTGCTCTAACAACCACTGTGCTGGGCTTGTGGAGAGCACGCTAGAACCTGGAAGAGAGCATCGGCAGGGTTAATGTACATTTATAGAACAGGTCAAACTACTTAAGCCAGGCACTGATTTATAATGCAGGAGTGCAATGTGACTAAACTGTAAAGGGAATTCTTGTTTTTCTGTGCAAACATTGCCGTCGGTGTTGTGTTAAAATGTTGAACCCCATTAATTTTATCACTCCCCCTCTCTTGTTTCTCTACGTCTCTAAATTTTGTTTGGAGGAGAGACTAGCAAGGCCTCCCGCTGTTGCGGAGAATTTCCTCTCGTTGTTAATTTTCCCTGCTCCATATGGCGCCACAGACACTTCACCTGCAGGCTGTAGCAGGCCGTGCAGCAGCCAGCAGACATCCTCGGGCTCAGGCTGTCATTTACACAGGCCTGTGCATCTGTCTGAGCAGAACAGAGCGCAGCAGAACGGAAACAGCTCTTCCGTTCTCACCTCACCGCCTGAGACCAGCACCAGCTACCTGACAAAATCAGATACTGTTTCTGAAATACACTGAAATGCAATAAGGAGGCAGCAGCAGGTTAAGACAAGACGCCGTCTTTGTAGCAGACTCATGCCCTGAAAAGTCCAGCTGGAAAAAAGCCAGCGAGATCATGCCAGACGTCTGCATGCGAGTCTGTCAGTCTGTCTTTGAGCACGTGCATGCATGTGTGTTCACAGTACGTTTGTGTGTGTGTGTGTGTGTGTGTACGTGTGTGTGTGTGTGTGTACGTGTGTGTGTGTGTGTGTGTTTTCAGGGGACTTGAAGTTTGCCTATGGCAGAGCCATGGAAGAGAGCATTTCATCCTGGTTTGTCATTGATTAGAGAAGGGTCTTTAATTCCTTCCCACCCCATGTTGTGATTCATTTGCATTTGTGTCAGGAGGTAATGGAGTTTTGCTCCACGGTTTGCTCTGAAAATCTTGAAGATGTGGTCTAATGTGCATGCAGCCGCTAGCAAAGAGCTTTCTGATTTATTAGGTCTCTTGTGTTGGCTCATTTTTTCCCATCTTCCTTATCTTTGAGTAGGACTCTGTGCTTCTCAAACACAGAGGAGCGAATACTGTAAAAAAAAAAAGAAAGAAAGAAAGAAAGAAACTCTCAATATGCTTGTAATGATTATTATTTTACAGAAGAAATTTGCATCCAAAACAGACACACAATTTTGTAATAGAGCTGTAGAGCAGTTTTCTATTCCGCTTACATTAATTTAAAACGTTATATGATGTATATGTTTTATTTACTGCAAAATCTCAACCATTATAAGCTCTCAGTGACATAAATTTGAAAAAACATATATATAAAAAGAGGAAAATCTGCACCCCATATCATAAATATATCAGCAAAAGTAAAAATAAATATCTCTAAATGCTCATAACAAGCATTGTGAATTTACAGTCTTTGTTTTTTTCTAAAAATGATTTTAGAAAAGTGTAAACATCCGTTTTTTGAAATTATGTGACAGTTTGTTAATTAGTGTCTGATAATTCTTCGAGTCTTTTGCACTAATTTACTGCAGTGAAAGCCGTGAGATGTCCCTCATCATCCCAGCACATGCCCTCATTTTCCATGAATCTTAAAGGGTTCCTGTTCACAGAGGTCTGATTTTCCCATTATGTCGGAGATGAGATATGAGGTTAGGGGAAGCGCCTGGATTGGCTGTGGGTTGGTAAGTTGGTCTGGTTTTCTCTGCAAAGTTGGGAAAATGTGGTGATAAAATTTGTCAGCCTCTGGGGGAGGCCGTGTTCAGGGTCACGGCTAAATCTGTGTGCCACGGGCAAAAGGCTAGCCCATAATTCCAGCACAGACGAGCGGAGAGCTGACCTCACTACAGCTAAAGCCAAGCCACACTGATTTCAGCCCACCTGCTGGATAGTCAGTGGGATAACAATGGAGGCGAGGGGAGAGACAGGGGTCTCTCACTCTCTCTTCTTTTCTCCTTTTCTTCTCGGCCGGTCTGTGGAGAAACCTAAATGTCCTTGCACATCGGCAGACTCGCAGCTTTTTCTTCATTCCCTCCTCAAAAGAATGCAGCTGTTCACATAACAGCGCAGTGCTTTTCAAGTAGCAAATGGAATTTTCAAGGAATCCCTCCACATACTCGGTCTATCAAAGAAAGAACTCAATAAACATCAAAAACGGCAGAACTCGCACTCTTACAGTTGCTGTTTATGTTAATCCACATATTGATTTTCTATTATATCAAAGTGTTGCATCAACATGCAATCACATTAATACATCTTACCTATTGTGAGTCATGGCTCATTCAACTGATAAATATGTAAATTAAGATGTTTTATAGTTGATGGCCAACATTAATCTCATTTGGATGTCTTAAACCAAATTAAATGAGAAAGAGTAGCTCATAGCAGTTTGGAAAGAGTGCTGCAAATTCATCTCTGAATTAAAAAGGAAATGAGCAGGGGATAGAGCTCGCTTTTTTTTTATTACAAATGTTAATGAAAAATGTTATTGACTTGAACAAATGGAAAATACACCTGGAAATGTATATTAAAACCCCCTTTCCAATTTCTCTCTCTGTGTAGTTTGCAATTATAGTTATTTCAGCAATAGTGGGGGAATTAATTTTGCGTGCAGACTGATAATGTTAGCAGGGTAAAAAGAATGGATATTGTGTTGGATAGGGGGTCTCTAGGTATTTAGAAGGAGGGGAGAGAGCAAAGCTTTATTTAATTGAGAGAATGAATCAATAACAGCTGCGGCGCTTTGTCAGAGAAGGCCTTGCGAAATGAGCAAGTAATTTAATGTGGACAATCCAAGGCCAGGTGGATGGTTGATTGAAAGAGTGTATTCGTGGTGGAAGACCATCAGCTGTAGCTAGATGCAGGTGGGCATCTTAAAAACTTAACAAGTTACAAGGACAAGCACTTTCATTGACGCTACGTTTTTTTTAGTGGCTGATGAGTATAGCTGTTCTTTCTCCTCACTAGATGATGACAAGATCAAGATGATGGCTGCTTCTTTGTCTCTTAACATATCTTGACCAAATATCCTTAAATCCACAATTAAGAATGTGAAGTTTCAGAGTATCCATCCAAGTGATCCTTTTGTGATGCCGCTTTAATGGTAAATAACAATCCTCCGCTTCATCCTCATAGGGATATTTTTTTCTTCTTGTTCTAAGTTTCAGGAAACTCTTTTTCTCTGTTAGAACAGTTCTTACTGTTTTTAAGTAGAAAGAAAAATAGTTTTTCCTCACTAGTTACATCTTACGGTTCAGTTTCATTGTTGCTGGATGCTGGCAAATGTTTTTTTTTTTTTCTTCAGATCTCACGTATGCATCATTGCTCTCAGGCCATCACTGAAATCCTTTCTAGAAAAATCAATCTTTAAGGTAAATTAGTCTCCCTGCGCACTGGCAGGCATCCCAGTATGTAAATTCATGTGCTAATTCACAACATGATTTCATTTCAACTTCCAAGCAAATGAGATTTTAATTGAAAATGAGATCTTCCATAGAGTTTCTCACTGGAGATGTGCGGCAGGGGAATGGTACTTTTCGCAGATTGTTTTAAGAGGCACGAACACTTTTGTTTTTAATCTTCCAAGCCATTTTGCAAAAAAAAAAAAAAAAAACCACACACACACAAAAAAGACATTGCACATTTCTCAGCATTTCCTCCATAACCTGCAGGTTGGCGAAAAGGCAATGTGAAATTAACATTGCGCTTCAGCTCCTTGTCCGTATGAAAAGGTGGGCTATTAGCGTATGTGTGTGTTTTCATTATGTTAATGGTGTTAACACATGGCCGCAGATTGCCACCAGTGGTGCAGTAATTTTGTCTTGCTGATCATAAAGTGTCCGAGTGGGTCATTTTGATTATGACACGCTAATTACATATTGCTTTGCCTCTTTGTCTATTCTTCCCCTCAAACTCAGAGCGACCTACAGTCTTTAATGGTAAGCTTTTATGCGTTGGAGGGAAGAAAATAGCAGGAAAAGATCTCTGTCTATGTTCCTGACGGCTATGCTGCATGCATGCTTCACTGCTTCCCTTTAAACTTCCTAAATTGTGTTTCACAATAAATAGATGCCCAAGCCCTTAACTGCCAGTATTAGATTAGATACCATTAGATGTAATAGAAAATTCTCTCCCTGTAATATTTTCATAAGAGTTTGAGGCATTTGATTAATCTGACCACATTTTATTGCATTAATGATTTTTTTTCCTTCCCACTCTGCTGTAAAGACATTGTATACAGGCTAATGCTGTTTTCTCTCTCCCCACTCTGCTCGCTCTCATTCATCCTCAGCCGTTATTGCAATGCATTGTTGATGAGGTGAGTCGGCGTCTTATGTGCTTTCACTCCTAAAGTCATTCCTAATGGAGTGGAAACCTTATATTTTGTTTCCTAATGAAGCACAGGAGTGGCAGACAGCTCCGCTTGGGCTGTCCTTTGGCTGCCTGCAGGTTGAAGCCACCGGGCCGAGCCTCGCTGCTCTGAGGGAGACAGCGGGGGATGCTGGGCCGGGGCAGCAGACAGCTTATGCATGAACTTATACACAGGATGCGGGAAGTCTTAAAGAAATTTTTTTTTTAAAATACTCCATTGGAAGTAGAGGTGCAGATTTAGAATTTAACTTAAGTAAACATATGAACTTCAACACTCTGGTACAGTGGTTAGCAGCGTGGCCTCACAGGAAAAGGGTCCTAGGTTTGAATTCACCTGCCAGCTAGATGCTTTCTGTGTGGAGTTTGTATGCTCTCCCTGTTTATGGGAATGGGTTCCCTCCAAGTTCTCCGGCTTCCTCTCACAATCCAAAGACATACATGTAGTGTTAACTGGTTATTTTAAAACATCATTGGGTGTGAATGTGAGCATGAATGGTTGCCTATCCAAGGTATACTGTGCCTTTTGCCCTATGATAGCTAGGATAAGGTCTAGGCCTCATGACACTTGACTCCTATGACCCTAAACTGGGTCATACTTAGTTGGCTGGATGAAAGTGTGAGAGCAGCATCAGCAAAATATGCGTTAATTATGAGTAGTTAAAGAAACCATTAAATAGCAGATATTTTTATGAGTGTCATGCTTTAATGCCATAATTGGATGATCAGATGTTAACCAGATTTTGTAAACTAATCTGTGGTTTTGTGTCATATCTGTCTATTACATACATAATGAAGGTACAGCCAACATGATTTTACTTTAATTGAACTCAAACGCTGGGTAAACAGCTAACCTTGCGTTGGAGAACAGCATCTCTAATTTAATTGGCACTAAAACTGAAGTGTAAAAATAAGTTGCCGCACTCACACGTGTTCTTTGTTCATGCTAAGCTAAGCAAACTAGCTGCTCAGTCTAGCTGCAAGTGCCTTAATTAACTCTCTGATAACTTGTAGCTGCATCTGTCAGATGCTGTAACATCTCCATTTTAAACAGTGTAGCAAAGTAGAAGCGGTTTAACACAGAAGAACTCAAGTGAAGTACAGCTCGCTTTAAATCGATATACTTTCAGGTATCAGAAACATCTGTAGTTTATAAAGGAAAGAAAATACAAGAAAAACTGAACCGTTGAGGGGTTGCTCCTTTTTTTTTCTTTGTCTCTGAAAATTAATGCAAAGTTGTTCTGAGTGATCACCTGCTGCCTAAAATTAAACATTTATATTAAGACATGGGGGTCTGTCAGAATGAGTGGTCCCTGACTGGCTTTAGATTGTATTTAACACAGATTACATCCTGTGGGAGATAACGGATACCACTCTCCACAACAATTATCCAAACACCCAGTGAAGTATCATCTCCTGAATAGTTCACATAGTGGACCAACACCTCACTAACTAACTTTATGTTGTTTTTTCCCCCTTTTTTGTCACCTCTCTGTGCATCGTGGCGTCAACACGTCGGATTATTCATTCAGATCTGCATCAGAAATCGAGGATTTCATGACCCCAGTCGCTGCTTTAATGCTGTGTTCAGCCAGAACTGAAGCAGTGATGGCTCTGCACACTCAGAGTCTGTGGAAAATCTGAGCTATTCTGAGCTGAGGTTTCACAGCAAGGTCACTTTTAAAACAAAATGTCTCCCCTGCTATCTAGGTCACAGCACATTCTGTTACTTTCTCCGAAACTTCCTCCCTTCCTTCCTGCAGCTTATAATTAAACACACACAATTATCCCAAATTTAATGGGATTTCAGAACCAGGCTTTTATTTAAGAGGTAATGAATA
The DNA here is from genome assembly GCF_036321145.2 of Pelmatolapia mariae. NCBI lineage: Eukaryota > Metazoa > Chordata > Actinopteri > Cichliformes > Cichlidae > Pelmatolapia > Pelmatolapia mariae. Next base: position 51,309,013 of record NC_086233.1, on the reverse strand, counting down.
ATATTTTAATTGCATATGTAACTGTGAGATCGAAATGTGCTCCTCTCATCACGTGTAATTACTATGCCACATTTTTCTCGTGTAATATTCTATGAATGCGATCAATAACTGATGAACATCTTTTTTCCTTTTTCTTTTTCTTTTTTTTTTGCTGTGTTTTTAAGGTCATTTTGTATCAGTTATTAATTATGAAATGTTCAAGGAGGATGAAAAAGAAGAGGCATAGGCGCACTGAAAACATATGGACTGAGTCCTTTTGTTTATCGATCTCTGTAATTAATGATATAATGCATGTCACTGAAGTAGTTTGACCTCTGAACCGATCATTATTCGGAGTGTAGCAGCATCAATCAAACTGCGCTTTTCTCAGATCTATTTCTGAACACCCCCTCAGGGACAGACAAAGCACCCACTGTATCCTCATTTCTATTCAGCTGACCGTGGCCTTAGTATGAATGATTTAGACATCTGTACATCAGACACAGACAGTATGAGAAGCAGTAATGTGAGATTTTACAAGCCGCTGCTGAAGTTCATAAAGAATACAGTGTTTGCTTCGCTGCCTCAAACTCCCAGAGAAGAAAAAAAAATCATTTCCTTTATAGGACTTTGGTGTATTTACTGATTTGTTTTTCTCTCTGTTCCACCTCGGAAACAACATGTATTTACTCGTCTTGGCGAGATGTTGTTTTTGTGTCCAGTAATGACAGGCTCAGTGGTGTTATTCGCCCTCTTCACATCATAATGACTATATGAATGTTTGCCTTTTGGATAGAGTGGCGGCCAGATTGTTTGGGCTATCCGGAAAAAGCGACATGCATCACAGCCCAGCCTGGGGTCTAGAGGTGGTGTGTGGTGTTTATGTCCCACTCCAGCAAGCGTCCCAGGCTCTCCTTGGGACGGGTGTATTAGAATAAGTCATTCCGCTGTTAATTTAAATGGCTTAATACATCACTCTAAGGTGGCAGAGAGATGTGAGCGGCAGAGGGAAGGAATATGAGAGAGAGAAGCCAAGGGGTGTTTCTTCAATATAAATGAAATTGAATCCTGTGTTACCTCACTTTTGCTGTTTCTCAAGCAGCTCCCAGGCTATTAATGGAAAGCTGGAACAGGATTGGTTCAGTCTTGCGGTTCTTTAATTTCACCACAGCTCCCAGATGTTAGGTCTTTGTCTCATTGCTGATCCCTTGCTGATCTATGCTGTTGTCTTTATCCCGCCTCCAGTCCGCTGTGGCTGTGTGTTGTGTTATTGGGTCAGGTGAATCTATCAAGGACGGAGAGTTGGGCAGTTCACACACCAGGGGGATAATTACAGGGTGATTGGTGTCCTCACGCTCTCTGCTCTCACTATCTTTGTCTCCTCCCTGCTAGCCTCACCCTTACATAAACGCACACAGCATGCCTGGTATTGGAAGTCAACCAAAAAAAGGAAAAAAAAGAAAAGCTGCTTAGTCCCGGGATCCCGGCCCTCTTACCTTCTAGATCTCGGGGGCCCAGTTTGAACCAGCTGTGTTTGTTTGACAGAAAACATGTGCGTCATTGTTTACAGATGTTTTGCACTTATTTACACCACCTCATTGTGCAGAACACAAGAGACAGCACACTGGATTTCTGCACTACCACCACATCTGCTGCTATTATTACCCTAACCTCCTCCCATGGATAATTCATCACCCTTACCTTCCAACCACATTCTCTTTCTGTCTTACTCAGCCTTGATTCCTCACATCTGCACGTCCTTTCACGGTCATAATGACACACTGCTCAAGTTGAATTAATTACTTTGTAAAACCCATTCCAGTTTTCACTCTTTAAGGAATAGTTTGTCATTTTCTAGGATACCCACATTTGCGGCCCTGGTGAGAGTTAGCGACTTAGCTTAGAAGACCAATGCTGCTCTTCTGTCTGTCCTTCAGACTTTAAGCTAGAGTCTAGAGTCTTAGCTTAGCATAAAGATCAATAATAGCTGGCCTGGTTTTCTCCAAAGATGTGTGTTTCTAGTCAAGACACTTTCATCTGTTACCATGTGGAAGGTCAAAGATTCATGAGGAATTTTCAGTTGAGTCACCAGCATGCTCACTTTTAACTCAGGGAAAAAGTGAAGAAACTTTAAAAAAAAAGACTGATAGCTTAATAAAGCCATACAATAATTATTTGTTTTTATTTCAGTGTGAAAATGAAGACTCTTTAATACACAAGCCTAACCTCTTCACAAAATATACTGGGTCAAAAACCCCACCAGATAATGAAGTTGAAGCATCCCAGTGCAATTAAATATCTCTTCTGACTATCAACTACAATACAAATATTGTGAGGTCAAATAATCCACCACCAGCTTGTATATATATGTGTGTGTGTGTGTGTGTGTGTGTGTGTGTGTGTGTGTGTGTGTGTGTGTGTGTTGTATTTTGTTAGGACCCCTGTCAGTCACGTGACCAGGCGGAGTCTCTGGTTTGTACCAGCTGCTTCCTCACCTTTGCTGTGCCGGTTTTATAGTGACAAGAATGTAAATCACGCACTTAAAAAAATGTTGTCCTGTGTTGTCCTTTAAGCAACACCTCTGTACTCTCCTGCATGTTGGATGCACCTTGTATTTCATTGTATATTTATCCGTGCGCTTTTCAAAGTTTGTAACCTTGAAAACCGCTTTCTTTGGCGAGGGGAGGGAGGCTTTTATATTTTTGTGTTAGACATGTTGCTGACAAGTATGTTGCACGCCCTCTCACCTGCATGTGATCTTGATGGAAATCTCTGGTTTTCTGTTCACGCATACGCGCGCACACACTTTGCACTTCCCGACTTTGAAAACTGCCAGTAGAGCAACAGCAGGCTGTTTCAGCACTCTGGACAGTTCCTCCACAGAGACCCGCGGGGATTTTTGAACGGGAGGCTCTCCTCAGCAACACAACCACTCCCACCCAAGTAAGACTGGGGACACCAAGGCTGAGTCCAGCACTGAGATTTGCCACTTCCAGATCCTGATTGTGTGTGCGCGCACGCACAGATGACTCCACTGGAGTCACACAACCCTTCCCCCACATACGCATATCATCCACCCAGAGCTATTCTATCTGTATGGAAATTTGGGCTCCACAGCTGGAATCCCACAAAGCACTGTCATCTACTAATAGTTATTATCGCTTTGGCCTGCTCCCTCACAAAAACCCTGCAATACAAGCACATCGCATCTTTATGGTAATGCCCTACAATAACAGCCCCAAGCTATGGTGCATAGACCTTTGTTATCATTACGATAATTCCCATTCTCACTTGACTCCTCATTACACTATTGAAACTGCTCGGGGTTGGATATAGACAAATTCCTGTATCTTCCTTTATTACACTGTAGCATACAGTGATAGTGCACAGAACTTAGGGTCCCTAAATACTCAAGCAGTCCCTATAATGGCAATTTAAGAGTTGTTCTTATGAATTAGCAGCAGAGAGATCTGTTTGCTATAGCATTAGGGCGCTTTTGAACTTGGTTCTTGTTGGGGATGAACAGTGTAGAGTTTAAATGCAGATTGGATTATGTTATATTATGTTTGACAAAACTCTGTTTATTTTTTATTATACTGTAGAAAAGAAATAGCAAAATTATTTTGAGGTCCTTTTTTCTTTGTCAACTGCTTTCTTCAAGGTCAATTTTACTTCACACATTAAAAAAACTTTTCTATGGTTAAAAATGAATTAATGCATATTAGGTTGTTTCAAATGTAATTTAACACATATTTGCTACAGTGTTAATATCTAGAATATATTAGTATATTACTGTCTTTTTGTCAGCATTATTTTTCGGTACTGGTGGTAAATATAGCTTTACATATCTGATCTCCAAGTTAAGTTAAATGCTGCTACGACCGTTTGATTTCTTTGTGTATTTTTTATTTTTCTTCCTTTGATTTTTCTATTTTATTTTATTTTATTTCTTTTTTGTCCAGCGTCGACCAAAATCTTCATTCGCTGCCATCAGGATCGTGAACTGTGTGCTCTGAACTCTGCATCTTCAATCATGAAGCTCATTGCCTTTAGTGACTGCTTTAGCTGCACGCTCGATCTAATTGTATTACACATATTAGTATGGGCAAAATGCATCTTTGAATCAGTGTGATGTTTGCTCTCTGATGGGTGCAGAGTTCATCATGAGAAAAAAAAGGATTTGAATTTGCCAGGAGGTTTTTTTTCTCTCTCTCTCTTTTGGCCTGTTTTTTCCAAAACAGACGAGTCTGTGATTTACGACACACGCCTTCCACGATGCGCTTCAGGTCAGCTCTATATTGCAAGCAAGGCTCAGAGAGACATGGCAGCTTGTGTCCTTGCATCTCTCCATGAATGCCCGCACAAGGCCTCTGGATTGCACAAAAAAGTAATTGCGGAGTGATGGGCACAGCTTGTCCCGTGCAGCCTGTGTCCCACACTTGAAGGCTCTCCTCGGAGCACCCTCATTGTCACATAGCCTTTTAGCACCTTTGTTCCTTCCTTCCCTCAGGACCTCACAGCTCACCATTGGCAGATGAGTCCCTGTCTGTGACAAAAGGGTCCCTGCGCTCAGCCTCATTTGATGCTGTGATGAACTCCCCCCCTCACTCACACTCAGCACACACACACTGCACACCTCCTCCTGCGAGAAGAAATGTTCCGTTTAGCGGTGGAGGATGTGGGGGTCAGGACCCAGGGGTGGGCTTTTAGGAGACAAATAAACATCAGAGCAGGAGAGGGGTGATGACTTGTTTACACATTAGCGAGCATTTAGCAAGTCTCACTGTTTTCAGCGCGTCTCTCCGGTGGCCTCTCAAACAGCTGATCTTTCTCTTTTGTTGTCCTTCCAGCTCACGATCAACACCGGTGGAATCATGTTGAACAGTCTCAACTTGATCTTGATGAGGAGCCGTGCTGGCGTACCTGATCAGTCCTAGATCACGTGTCTTTTATCCATGAATTACTGCGCATCGCCCTCTCAGAGAGAGCAAAACCGGGAAGATCCAGAATAATTAGCCTGCAGCACTTTTGCCAGTGATTGTCATCAAACAGTCTCTTGCACATTTTGCGCTGCTCTTACCCTTCCAGTGTTTTTTTTTTTTAACCTAATCAGGCAAACACACACATACACGCATTTGCACACACTAACTCACAAACTGCATCTTTCTAATACCATCTAATGAGGTGATGACCAACCACTTGTTATAATTGCTTCAGTCTCCTTTTAATTTTCAAGCTTATTAATCATATGTAGAGTTATTTAAGAATGCATAAATTAATCTTAGATTAAAAAGCCTATCAAAGCTTCAAAACAATTAAAGAGTAAGGTAAGATTTCCCCTGGGCTGGCACTTTTATTTTAATAGAGTGTTCAGGTGATTATCATACTTTGATGCAGCACTGTGATTAATGCAGACACACTTTTAAACGAGCTGTTCTGGCTTGCACACATAAAAAAGGTAGAATAAGCACGAACCTGACGATGACCTCACTGACTTTTTTTTTTTTTTTGGAGGGTGGGCTACTTTTCCCATTTCCTCGCCTGTAGGTGTGGTTGAAAATCGCTTTTTACACACCACTTCCTGCAGAGAGGGAGTCCTGCGAAATAAGTCTGTAGCATTAACAGGAGAAGAGGGTCGTTGGCAGTCTTTTGAATACTTGAAAGCATGCTCATTTGGAGTGGTTCAGTCTGTCAACACAACTTTTGATTCATCTAAATGTAACACCGGCTGTTAAGGAGGTTTATGCTGCTGCTTCAGTGATCAACGGATATTGCCATTCAATCTGAATCTGGTTACTCATTTGAGATGAACAACACCATCTTCTTCTCCTTTTTAGCAAAAATAAAAGAATATTTTTATCATACAACGTGGACGTTAATCCCATTAATTTGCATTCGGCGAATATAAATGTTTCCACTTCCACATTTAACGCTGACTGGACAGAAATCTGCATTAAATTCATAATTCTGATATCAGTAATATGCATTTTTATTTGCATTTTGCAACTGTTTTATTATTATTATTATTATTATTATTATTATTATTATTATTATTATTATTCGCGTGGCATCACGTGGTACACCTCTCAGAATAAGTGAACAATTACAGACAAGTTGTTATTACCGCTCTGCCCCACTGAGGTCGATGGGGCCAACGGGATCGCGTCCTGTTACCTTCATCAATATTACATGACTGCCTGTCGCAGCACTTGTGCCAGATGAAAACAATTAATCCAAACCTTCATTGGCTTTTAAAGGGTAAATGTTGGTCATTTATGGCACGAGGCTTCACAGTTTTCCTCTCGTGGATGCCTTTTTTCAAAAAAGAGGGAAGGACCCAAGCGAGAGATCACCAAAGTGACCTTATAGAGCAGCTGGTGATTGTCACAGCGCGTGTTTAGGCCGGGGAGCTGGTAAACGGCGTGTCCGTGGGAACACAGCACATGATGAAGGCCTGAGCGCCGTATTAATAGGCGGACGCGCACAACAATGTGTTTGAGGGGTCCCTGCTGTTTTTAGCGGAATGCCTGATCCCATTGCAGCCTCCTCCGTGCATAATGCCAAATAACCCTGAGAAGGAGCAAAAAATAATGAAACGCGTGTGACCGACACCACATCACGACGGAATTATGATAAAATAATAAGTTTTTTTATTTAAATGTATTTTTATCATATTTAAAATATAAGAAAGCCGATTGCTTTAAAAAAACAACAACAACAACGATTTATTTATTTTTTTAATGTATATTTTGTAAACACTTTACCCAATAAACCTCCAGGGTGCTTTAAGACTAAGCACTCAGATCAGCTCATCTTCATTGGTCATGAATCCATAGTTAATTCAGACTGCCTGTGTGAGTGGGAGTGTCTTGCCATAAGTTTTGCCGTCACTTGATTGCGATCGTTGTCGTGGAGTGGGGGGGCTGTACCACAGTCTGCCTGCCATGTGGACTCTGCTGCTGCTGGTGGCGCAACACAAACCATCCGCACACACTGAGAGGGGAGCAGAGAGGCGGGAGGGAGGCGGTGCTGCACGGACAACTGCGTCCCACTCCTAAAGCAAACATCTTCAAGTCCTCCAGCGCGAAGTTGTCATTGCTCCGACATTCACTTGATCACAGCTTTGTCGTTCACGGCGGAGGGGAGCTGCGCGAGCGTCTGAGGTGAGTTTGGGAACAGACTTTGGGCAGCAGATGCACTGAGTGTTTTGGGGGTGTTCCTTATTATTTACGCGCAGTCTCTTTGATATAATCGTGTTCATACACTGAAGAGGTTTAAGATATTAAAGCAAATATAATTCCGTGAACTTTAAGCGTGGAGTAGCTTATATGATTTCTCTGCAATGTCCTAAACACGAGTGTCTGCTTCAAAGACTAATTTCTAAAAATAAAGCATCAGCTTCGTGTGTCTTAAATTAAAAACGCAGGCCTGCAAATGACTTGTCCTCGACCTAAAAACGCTGCAGTGAAGGCTAATTATAAAGCTGGAGTTTTGGCGTTCGTTTAACTCACGTGTTCATATCAAACCTTGCTTTTCTTTTTTTCCCCTGCAGCTTCTAGGCCTCCAAGGATGGACTCGATACCTGCGGGGCGAGACTCCACTTCCTCGCCAAACTCCAAACAAGAACTTTCCTACCCGAGCACTAACTTGAAGCCCAACCAGGTCGGAGAGACGGTGCTGTACGGAATACCGATCGTGTCTTTGGTAATAGACGGCCAGGAGAGACTGTGCCTCGCACAAATATCCAACACCTTATTGAAGAATTATAGCTATAACGAGATACACAACAGGCGTGTGGCGCTGGGGATCACTTGCGTCCAATGCACCCCTGTCCAGCTGGAGATCCTGCGGAGAGCAGGGGCGATGCCCATCTCCTCCAGGCGCTGCGGGATGATCACTAAACGCGAGGCAGAGAGACTCTGTAAGTCCTTTCTAGGAGCTCACTCGCCCCCTAAACTTCCGGAGAATTTTGCCTTTGATGTGTCCCACGAGTGCGCCTGGGGGAGTCGAGGCAGCTTCATCCCGGCCAGATACAACAGCTCCAGGGCCAAGTGCATTAAGTGCTCCTATTGCAACATGTACTTCTCCCCGAATAAATTCATATTTCACTCCCACCGCACGCCGGAGTCCAAGTACACGCAGCCAGACGCAGCTAATTTCAATTCTTGGCGGCGGCATCTAAAACTAACAGATAAAGGCAGTCCCATGGAGGTTTTACACGCGTGGGAAGACGTGAAGGCCATGTTCAACGGGGGGAGTCGCAAGAGGACGCTGCCAGGCAGTGGGTCCGAGTCTAGCTCTCCTTTGAAATCACACGAGCCCAGCCGTCCACAAAGCTCCCCGGAGATCCCCGCAAAGATCCTCAGCTGCGAGGGCAGCCGGGGTGCTATGACGAGCACGCGCAGCTACCCGGTCATCCCGGTGCCCAGCAAGGGCTTCGGGATAATGCAAAAGATCCCACCGCCCCTCTTCCCTCACCCATACGGGTTCCCGGCTTTCGGCCTGTGCCAGAAGAAAGAAGACGGTATGATGGGCGAGCAAAGTAAAGCCGGCCTCCCGGGTGTGCTGTGGCCTGCCACCAAGGACAGCGCCTACCACTCCTTCCCCATGTTCTGGCCCGCGGCCGGCCCGCTGCCAATGCCCCCATATCCCCAAACCCAGCACAAGCCCCCTCCAGAGCTGCTGTGTCCGCCCAGGCAGACTGACATGGACATGTCCGAGCACAGTGACCGCAGCACCAACACATCGAAAGGCAGCGCGGTCGATAACGACCGATGCTCCAGCACTCAGTCTCTGCGCAACGAAGACGACAAGTCAGGGGACGAGGGGAGGCCGGCGGAGGGGGTGCCGCTCCAGCCCCGGAAAATCAGCTACGTGTCGGCGTTCAGACCTGTCATCAAAGATGCCGACTGCATCGCCAAGCTGTACGGCAACAGGAGCGCGTACAACGGCTGTCGCACCGGTTACTTATCGCCCGACTTTTTAAGCGAGAGCTCGAGCTACCGCTCTGTGTCCCCGTGCGTAGACAGCGAGGGCGAGCCAGACGTGGACGTGGAGACAAACAAAACGCAGGACGAGGAAGAGGAGGAGGGCTCCCGGCCTCTGTCTTCGGTGTGTCCTCGGACTCCCCTAGCTTTGACACACACCGTTTCACCACACGATTCTGACTCTAAAGGCGTGCAGGAGAGCAGCCTGGTCGATTCCCAGAAAACGAGCCTGCACGTGGCCCAGTCCTCTGAAAGAGAACTGCAGACCAAGCAGTTATCAGAGAGCCACATAGCTGCACCTTTCACCGAAGTGAGTGACTTCAAACACGGGCGATAATTCAGAGCTGTAATTTTCCCCTGAAGATCGGGTTCTGTTCTTTTTGCCTGTATGTGTACGTTTCAGCAGAGAAATGTGTGCTTGTGGGGGAATTTCTGTCTATGTTAAAACAGTGTAACAGTAACAACAAAAGGCATGTCCACATCACTTAGGAGGGGGAATAAAATCTTTTATCGTTTCTCTAATAAAATATCTATACATTAATTAAAGGTTTTCATTATTCATTTTTTTAATGTTTTACTCCATTACAAATATTTTTTTTTCACCAAACTTCAAAGAAGTGGTAATTCTTTTTCCTTTAGGTTTACACACCAGAGAGGAGTGAGCTGCAACAAAGGAGCAGTCCGTATCAATTCAGAGCTGCGAATTACCCGCCTGGAGTAGGCCTACTTACAACAAACGGTTAGATTTTATTTTCCTGCCTTTGTTTAAAAAAAATGAAAAAATTGAAAAAAAAATTGAAAAAAAGGGAGGGAAAAAATTATATCGACTTATTTTGTCTTAAGATGAAAGTGCAAGTAAAGAAGAGCCGTCTTCCACAGTGGAGGAGATCGAAACGAAATCTTTTAATGAACAAAGCAGCGAGGAGCACCAGCGAGAGCCGGATGAAGGTAAGTTACACCGAGGTCAGAAAAAAGGGATTTCAAAAAAAAAAAAAAAAAAAAGCTCAGGAGATGTGGGACTACATTTTTGCCGCAGAACTTAATTTATATTATGTGTACTCAGGCGAGGACGCGCCACCCAGAGCTCTACCAACACAAAGGGCCATACAAAGTCTGGCAAAAGGTAAGCTATCTACTGCTTCTATTATTATTATTATTATTATTATTATTATTATTATTATTATTATTATTATTGTTGTTGTTGTTGTTGTTATTTACATTTGACGTAGCCTACTTTATTGAATTTTTCTCCATCACATACATTTATAAATATAAAAAAAAGCTAATGAGAGGTTGTAGATTAGCGGGCCTAAATTTTATAAATCAAGCAAAACTTGAGTCAGTTTCAACGTCCTGTCGCTCATCTGCACCTTCAGAGCCCACCTGGAGCCTTTGTATTTTCGAGGTGGAGCGACCTTTAATTAACAAATTAGAAACACTGAAGTTAAAGTTAATAAGACAACACCTCAGACTTTCCTCTTTCATGTTTTGTTACATAAATGTGGGGTTTGGCGGGGGGGGGTGTCGTCTGCAGTCCAGGAAGACCTGCTCTGAATTTTCAGTGCAGATGATGATAATGATGTGCTCATCACTGTCATTAAAAATAGCAAAGTGTCCTACATGGAAGCTGATGGGAAAGCCCTCATCTTTTCTCCTTCAACACCCGGCGTTTTTGTTAGATTTTGATTTGTTTCTTTTTCTGTGTTTATTTATTTGTTCATTTTTGCAGAAGAGCTACAAAAGCAGCTCTTGGAGCAAGTGGAGCTGAGGAAAAAGCTGGAACGTGAATTTCAACATTTAAAAGGTAAGCTAATCTCTGCCACGGTGCATGTAAAGGCAAATGTTCCTCCTCTCTGTGACTGAGGCCAAAACATAAGCCTTAATATATCAAATCCACCTCAGCAGTAGTTCCCATGTGCTGCAGCGGAACTAAATAACTGCTATTTTTAATCTGATCTACCTTTTCCCCTTTTTCATATTGATATACTGAGTATATTTTTTTTAAATATATGTGGACAGCAGAAAAAACAAAGGGTAACTTTAAAAAGTCAGTGTTTGATTTTTACGAAAAACTAACTGAAAAATATCTATAATAATATAATTATATATAAAACTGTTCCCCATCCACCACAATGAAAAATGTTACAGAACATTCCCATCTGCAGTCCATACATTAAGACCATCTGGATATGACACTAACAGCTTCACACTGGCAATGTAAAGATCATGATTTTGAAAATGAAACTAACCATGTCCTCAAGAAGCAGCTGCATTCAGGTGATTAATCAGGTGAATATCAGGTGAGATATGAGCAAATATCGTTTTTGTAACTTAAAATAATTTTATCCACCTTTTCTTACAAATAAATAAATACATTTTTTCTGAAATATATTTTATAGCAATATGAATATTTGGCAGATTCATATAAAAATTGAGAATTGATGTAATACCCAAAATATGTGCACTGGTTGCAGTACAGGTAAGATAAAAATTAAGATAAACCTGCAAGAATGGAAACTAAATGATGTCACATACAGGTAGTTAAGTGACGATGAAGGCTTCCATATATAAAACTATTTGTTTTTCAAAATTGTTGGAAAGAAATTAAACCTATATGTGGCCCATATATATATATATATATATATATATATATATATATATATATATATATATATATATATATATATATATATATATATATAATTATTATTATTATTATTATATCATTATTATTATTATTAAAAATCTAGGGACAAGACAGTAAAACTTGTTAATATTAACACTGTAATATCATTAATATTGGACACAATTTTTTATTTTAATTTTGATGCCTAGCATAATCACCCTATTACTATATCTGAAAGTAAGACTGTTATGAATATAAGAGTGGTGAGGAAACATTATCAAACAAAAATCTGAGCAGATGGTTATGATATAACATATTTAAAGGGTATTCCGTTTATATTTCTCCTAATATAAACATGTCCTTGCAAATGTTTTTGAACTTTCATCAGTGGCATCAATATTTTAATTATAGGTCGGATTTATTTTCATTTAAATGCTATAAATAAAAAAAATTATTGTCATAAGAAAATGTTTTTGTTTCCAGCTGAAGGCATGCCCGGGTGTTTGCTGCCGTTGATGCCCTTGGTTTGTAGCTTTAGCTTGAGAAGAGCGCCCTCTACTGATCAGCTGCCCGACAAGTTTAATACATGCATCTGTTACGAATGGCATCAGCCTCTTAAAAGCCTTAATTTATAAGAAACTATTGCCTCTCTCTAAACAAACATTCCACTTTGTTTATGCTGTGGAGGTTACATGATTGTTAAAAATGACAAAGATCAGAGGTACAAACATTTCCTACATGGTGCTGTCAGTAACTTTGGGGACAGCGGTGGCTAAAATGAAGGGTTTTTTCTCTGTCTGTGAAATAATTGTGGTTGGTTTACTGACTCAGATCTTTCATTTGCTTCTCAGATAATTTTCAGGATCAAATGAAAAGGGAACTTTCCTACAGGGAGGAGATGGTCCAGCAGCTTCACATAGTCAGAGGTGAGAAAAATAAAGCAAAGGCAGCGGACACAACAGCGTTTCAAGATGTTTCTAACTGTGGGATTTACAGATATTTTATAGCTTATTTTTCATGTAAAATCACCGACGACAGCCTACGTGCTCAATTAGGTTTATTTTACTGTTTTCATATATAACGGACAAGCCTGATTTTTCACATGATCTCTGTTTTTGGCATCAGGGGTGCAAAGTGGTGAACAGTATCATAACGTAACTTTACTACGATTTATATCAACAGATATTAGTGGCCAGCTCTTGTCTCTTGTGTGCACACTTTCCCCAGTGAATTGCTCCAGAAAGAGAAGGTTGAAGGGTAATTGTGGATGGACAGGCTATTTAAGTGGATGGTCCACAGCCTCTTAAAACGCTTCCAAACTACATGTTTTGAGCAACTCCGACTCATATCATGAATCGATCATATCATCATTTAACTGTAAACGTGCAGTTGTGTTTAACTTGTCTTATGTAGGTCTAAATATTTAAATAGTAGCAGCCTCTGTAATCCCCAGCAGGATGATTTACGCTCACATGCGCGTGCACTATTGATTGTTTGATCTCCTTCTTCATAGAAGCTCACGACGCTTTACACCATTTCTCCTGTAAGATGTTGACTCCTCGCCACTGCACCGGATCCTGCTCCTTCAAATCGCCTCTGCTACCACCGTGAATCAGACACAGGGGCGCGAGGACACATCCACAGCTTCTGTTAAAAACCACACCACGGGAGATTTAAAAACCACCACGGACACTCTGAGCCAAGCTGAAAGTAGTCTAAAGTGTAATTACCTGTAATATTTAAAAAAAAAGAAAAAAGAAAAAAAAAGTGGATCTCCACTCTCAGCGTTTATGTATCTCGCATACAGTGATTTGTTTTATTGAAATTATCCCATCGATTATTATTATTTGTGGCAAAGTGCAATGACAATGTATGTTTGTTGTAAAGGTGGGTTATTATTTCTTCTTCTTTATTTTTTCCTCCCCCTATCAACAATAGCAGCTTTGATTAGACGGTTCATTGCTCCTTATCCTCTCAGTATTGTAAATAAGCCTACTAATTTTAATGTGTTCTTCCATGCAGGCCAGTAGCTTACCTTGGATGTTATGCACTTTAAAACGAGTGGTGGGAATTACAGTAAAAAAACAAAACAAAACAAAATACAAAAAAGCCTCCGCGTTGAAATACAGCATATTTATTTCTGTAGCGGTCAAACTATGCCTATTTGTTGTTGGAAATTTGAAAAACACAGAAATTAGTAGGCTGAATTAGTGCATCTGCGACCTTGTAAGCAGTGACATATCCTATTAAGAATAGCCTATTCCTCCATGTAATATTTGTTTTTGTCGCTAATGAATAAATCATTTTATTTAAAGAAGTGTGATTTATTTCCCCCTCAGTGTTGTCAGAAGGCATATTTACATTTCTTTTTACCTTTTTGATTCCCGCAACTTTTTTTTTCTTTTTTTTCCTGCCAGTAATCAATCCACACAGGATCTCGTGAGCCAGTGGACTCCTAATTTAGCAAAACCCACTTGTGTGAGTGCACCTTTCACCTTTGTGAATGAATGAATGAAGCTATATGCTGTAATCGTTATTTAAATAACTGTTTGTGGAGGGGGAAATAATGCCATATCCATGAGAAAACAGCTTTCTACACGCGGAAAACAAGCAACCCGAGGCTATTTTGAGTGTGGAATATTCGTCTAGGTAATCGACGTCTGAGACCTAGATCCAACTTTCCAGAGGCCAAGGAAACAACTTGAAATAAATAAAGTGATAAGACAAGGAAAACGTGGCGGATTCCCAAGTTGAAATTGCCAATGTTAATTACGTCTAAATGACTTAATTATAAGGATCAAATATTGCCATTGTCAGTTGACAAATTAAATAAAAGATTTACAAATTATAGCACGATTAAAGGGAAGGAACACTGCGTCTTAAGCCTAATCGCGACCCTGTTTTATCTTTACGTACTGCAGAGCAAAACGCATCAAGCCAACTAAGATCTGAAGGTGCGCCCTGCTTTTGTTCAAAGTAGTCTGTAATACCTCGGAGACGCCCTGTGGTCGTTTGTGTTCCAGCAGCGCCCCCTGCTGTGCACTGTGGAGAATGAAAACTGACTTTTTTATGTTTCTTGAGGATGGCTGTTGCGCCTGCGCAACCAGTGTAACAAGATGGCGGAGAGTGCGGAACTGAAGGTAAAGCGAGTACCTACGTTAGCTTGATAAATAAACGTTTCACACACTGAGATTTCAATTTCAGGTGATAGCGCCGTTGACACTTAACAGTAGACACCCGAAGAGTGTTGTTATGAAGGCATATGATAAGAAAACAGCAGAGCAGAAACGACTAGATAGACAGTTAGCTGACGAGCTAGCTCGGTAGCACTAGCTTTGTTATTGTTGCACACTCTGCGTTAGGCTCTGTCTGTGGCTCACCTGCACTTAAATAAGGCCGGATGTGGGCTTTAGCAAGAGATGAAGCTAATATTCCTGTCAGCGTGTGAAACCCAATGGCATTGTAATGTTAGCCTCCTAGCCTTATCAGTAGTTCGCCGTGCGAACCGCAATGTGTGTTAAAGATGGGCTCTGTCTATTCCCTGGAATCCGAGTGCAGATTAACTTGGATTGGCTATACTTTTGACATCTAGTCCAACAAATTACAGACACTGTCCACACTCCTGTTTTAATGTAATCCAACGCGATTTGTGTTTTAAACACAAGTTAACACAATGAAAAGTCTTGTTTTGTTTCAGTGAGGTCACACCAGCATCATGCGGGCGGTGTTAGCTAGTTTTTACTTATTAAACCACCGCAGTGTGTCCCCACTTTCTAATTTAATATTGTTAATGGATTATTATTCCACTGTGGACAATTACACTACACGTAAAAGGCTTTCATTTTGATCTGCACCTCAAATGAACTAATATCTGCGATACTCACACCTTGCATTGCCAAAGGCGATCATATCAACAGTACTGTAGCAATCATTGATGTTGATCAGTAAGTGTTACTTTTGTACAGCATAAAATGCATTTGAGATGAGCTCATTAAAGAGTTAAATCTATCTGTAAATTCTAAGAGTACCGCTTTTGAGTTAAGAGTTGGATTTGCGCAGTACTACAGTACAGTTCTTTAATCTGGCTACATCATTATGTAGGGAATGTGTTATAAATGTGTTTTCATGCGTGATTCTGATTTGCACTGCTGGCGTTGCAGTTAAAAGAACACAGATTCTAACACTAATTAGTCATTTGGTATTTAAAACCACCAAGACTGTCTTTATTAGTGGTATATACTATACTGAGAGAGAGAGAGAGAGCTCTCTGTGATCTCTTATTCTTGAATATGGCGGGCACCACCCTGTTATGGGAGTGTGTTACAGAGAAAAGAAATGCCATTGTAATCATCTCCAAACTATGTTTTAAGTTTTCTCAAGCCAGCTTTAAAAAGTACATATTATGTAACTTCACAGTATAATTTACACCTCTAAGGCGTCATGAGAATATTTTCCATTGCTTAAATATTTATCCCGGTAGGTCACTGATTGATTGTCAGAGCAGATTACCAAAATATTTGCATATGGACTATATGATTGCAGCCTGTCTTTTTAATGCTGACGTTGCTTTATTTGTCTGCAACGCAGTCATCCACAAAGATATTACAGCATAGAGTCAGCACAAGAATATGAGTGGAGGCTTTACAGTATAATGTAACATAGTACAAACTATTTAAAATTGACTTTTATTCTCTCTGTGTCTCAGAGGCTGTCATGCAAGCTAGTGTTGTTTATAGTATAGTTTAATGCAGTCTGTTGCAGTGTTGCCACCTTCATTGTCAAACATTACCAAAGTTAGATCATCTTGGACAATAGGGCTGTTCGATATAACAATATATATCGGATGACGATACGTCTATCGTTTCATTTTACGCTATCGTTTGTTTTGTGGTGTCGCAAAATAAACTGTTTACGGCAATATTTTTTCACCGTTTTAATGGTCACTGTAGTGGCTATATTAATTTCTTAAAGGTCTCTCTTTCTCTTATATTGAATATAACCACACTACAGACGGACAAGCGCCTGTTTTTATGCGCTGTCGTTAGCAACAACGACGGTAAAACCATCGCGTGTCCGCTGGTTTAGTTTCCACATAAGCCTTTCAGAATAAAGTTCAAGATCCTGTTGAGACTTTTCAAAATAAACTGTATCACGTGAAAGAGTATGCAGAGTGTTTAGGGATGAGAAGCCAAAAAGAGCCGTCAGGTGCTAAAAAATAAACCTTAGACTCAAACGTTAGAACAGGCTTTCCCCCGCAGCACAATGTGTAATAAATACTCACAAAGAAAACGAAAAGAGTGGCTATGTTTACAGACAAATATTAATGACTCAATGAAAATGTTTTGTGTGGACATTGCAAGCTAGCAAAGGATTTAAAAGCATTATTTATTTATTTTAAAAAAAAAGAAGAAGAAGAAGACATGGTTTAACAGTTGTATTTAATTGATAAAATAGTTTTTTGTTTCTTTATGTCAGATTAGAAATTTTTGTTTTTAAGTTGTTATAGATCTTCTCTTCCTCACTCTTCATTTTTCACCAGCAAATGGTAATGAGCCTTCGTGTTTCTGAGCTCCAAGTGTTGTTGGGATATGCGGGACGGAATAAGCATGGGCGCAAACATGAACTTTTGACCAAAGCTCTCCACCTACTCAAGGCTGGTTGCAGTCCCGCAGTGCAGATGAAGATCAAAGAGCTCTACAGGCGGCGCTTTCCAACCAAAATGGTTTCGCCAGTGGACCTAGCTCTTCCCGGTGTTCACGCTGCAGCCAGCTTGCCCACTGGCCTTGCCCAGCTGGGGTTTGACAGCCACGGTTCCCCATCACCGCTGCTGCCTGTTTCTTTACTTGGGCCTAAGCACGAGCTGAGTCTGCCTCATCTTTCCTCCGCTCTGCACCCTGTACACCCTGATGTCAAGCTCCAGAGATTGTCATTCTACGATGTGCTGGATGAGCTGATAAAGCCAACCAGCCTGGGTGAGTCCACAACTTCCTGTTCAGCTGTGTTTAGTGATAGCACCTCTCCATTGGGTGCATCCCATGAAAGCACCGGGTAAAAGTTCAGCATCTGTTGACCCCAGTCATTTCTGTAGGTTTCCCTACTGACTCTGTGTTTCTGGTTTCTTTTTCATAGCTTCAGACAACAGTCAGCGGTTCCAGGAAGCATGTTATGCCTTTGCATTAACACCGCAGCAAGTTCAGCAGATCAGCAGCTCCATGTAAGTGAGAAAGCTTCTTGGTACATTTGGCAAGTTAAATAAATGAGAAGGCAAATAACTGTCACTTTTAAAGCTTTATCGCTAATTAACCTTTTATAATCAGATATCGAAGAAAACCGAGTCATTCGTGTGTTGTGTGTTAAATATTTCTTCTTTTTGAATTCTTCAGGGACATATCTGGGACCAAATGTGACTTTGCCGTTCAAGTCCAGTTAAGGTATGACTAAGATAGCCTTTTCTTTTGAGCATCTGTTTTAATCGGTGTGATGTGACGGTGTGAGTAATGGGTCTGTTTTTAGCTGCTCTCCATTTTGAATCAGCCAGAAATAGTAATGTCACCTGAACAAAAGTTTAGAGAAAAAAAGAGCAACTGTGCACACATCCAGACAAACTTTTCTTTTAAGTGACAGAACAGAAAAAGGTTTGAAAACTAAGTGGCTCCAAGTAATAAGTGAATCCTTAAAACACTGATACACAAGCAACATTTTGATCCTCAAGCGTGCCAAAGAACAAAAAGCCTAAGAGAACTCATGCAGCTGGAAACTTGTTTCTAAATGTTTTAATCCTGAACAAAAGTTGCGACAGTTTTGTTTGTTTTAAGCATGCTTCTAGTGTTTTTCTTTTCAAATTTAAGAAATGAAAGCCTCAACCTGCTAAATATGATTTTAGTTATCGTTAATGATAAGTGTCAAAGATGGGATCCTGCCATCCATGCTGTTCTGCTTATCGTTATCAGGGTCATGGGGGGGGGGGGCCTGGAGCCTATCCCAGCTACGCAAAGATAAGAATTGAGTTGAATTACAACGAGGTCAAATTTTCAAATGAACAGTGAAGGGTACAAGGCATGTTTTTCTCTTGAGGGCTCAGGCTTTTGTTTATATTCACAATGGACATGAGGGATTACAAAAATAACCAAAGAAAAGTACAAAAATATTTGGATGTGGACCCATTGTTACCACACTAAACAGTAAAGGTGAAGTTTACTTTAAAGAACACAATCCAGTCTAACTTGTAGGATTTCCCAAGCCAGCATATATATGACAGAGAATACTTAATGACATAAAAAGTGGTGAATGACATCCGTTAAGAAGTGCTCTCCTGTATCATAGATGGAGATGGCTGTACTTGACACAACCGAAAACCTAAAATAAGCAAGAAAGAAAGAAAGCCAGCCTTTTTGTCAAAGTGGTAACTGAACAGAAACAAATTGTGTTTGCCATTTTTTCCTCAACATCTGAACTTATCCTCGATGCAATTTGTTTTCTCTTATTTTCAGATTTTGCTTATCGGAGACAAGCTGTCCCCAGGAGGACCATTTCCCCCCAAATCTGTGCGTGAAGGTGAATGGAAAGGCTTGTAATCTTCCGGTGAGTCCTTGGTGTTTGCTTTGTTTTTCTTTGCTTGTCATAGAGCATTTCCAGTGTTTAATAATATGACTGTGAGTTACTAAATTTGTTGTGTTCCTTATAGGGATATCTTCCTCCCACCAAAAATGGAGTTGAACCAAAAAGGCCCAGTCGCCCCATTAACATAACGTCTCTTGTCCGGCTGTCTACTACAGTCCCCAACACAATTGTGGTGTCATGGACTTCAGAAATTGGCAGGGTAAACACACTGGATTCTCATTTTTTTTATGTTTAAACAAATGGTCTGCGGAGTTGTGAGGAGAACATGAACCATCAGCATGACCTGGTTTGCTTATTATTTCCTCTTTTTTCAGTGTTTTTCCATGGCTGTGTATTTGGTCAGACAGCAGTCGTCAGCAGTGTTGTTGCAAAGACTACGGGCCAAAGGAATCAGGAACCCTGACCACTCCAGGGCTCTGAGTAAGTCACGATATTAATTGGGAAGTACAAAGAACTGGATCTGCCCCATGATTTGTGAGAATGACATTTAAGAAACAGAAGTTTCATACAGTAACTCTGCTACAGTTTTCTAACTGGTCTGACCACAGAGTCGAAACAAAGGTAAAGGTACTTTTCTTTGCATTCCTCATATGTTCTCTGGAAAAGTCCCTCTGTTTGTTTATGTGAACAAAGGCCAGTGGTGGGGCTTACATTTTCTGCTTCACAATTTTGTAGTCCTTACTGTATGTGGGACTCTACAATACTATCAGAGTAATTCCCTTGAGATTGCTTGTTTCAGTTTGGTTTTGAATGTTTAAAGTGTAGTTTTTACTTTAGCTTTGTTTGTTTTTTTATGTTTGCAATATGAAATAATTTGTCAGTAGCAAGGTCACAATTGTTCCTTTAATACAGACACACTGGGAACAATGTTTGGTCTCAATAAATCTATACAACAACATTGTGCTTGTTCAGTTCAGTTCAGTTTTACTTATGTAGCACCAAATCACAGCTACAGTTGCCTCAAGGCATTTTATATTCTAAGGTAAAGACTCTACTGTAATATAATGTTTTAAGAGCTTTTCTTTTATGTTATTTTTTTAAAGTTAGTTTTTTCAACGTTTTTCAATACATGTTAACTTTTTTCCACTTTTTTAGTTTTGTTATGTTTTTTTTAGTTCAACAAACTATAATAACCTTAAAACATTGTTACACAAGCAACATTTTGAGCCTTAAGTGTGTCAAAGAACAAATTCCATTAAACATTAAAAAGTTGTGACTCTAGCACTTAAACTTTGTTTTGCTTACAGTCAAAGAGAAGTTGACGGCCGATCCAGAGAGTGAGATTGCTACCACAAGTC
This sequence comes from Pelmatolapia mariae, assembly GCF_036321145.2. NCBI lineage: Eukaryota > Metazoa > Chordata > Actinopteri > Cichliformes > Cichlidae > Pelmatolapia > Pelmatolapia mariae. Next base: position 51,288,503 of record NC_086233.1, on the reverse strand, counting down.
TAAGAGTCTCTCTCCTGTGTCCTGTAAGTACCATTCATCACTATCCTCCTTGATGTCAAGTTGCTTCTTAACCTGCTATTAGAGCAACAAGAAATACATTTACAGTTTTAGGGACCTGAGGTTTACAGTATTTGGATGTAAAGTGGTTGGGGACTGTTGCTTCTTTTGTTCTGTGCTATTATATAGTATAAAACTGATCACTGTGTCAGTCGATGGAAGCGATATTTATCGAATTATCTTTCTTTTGTTTTGTTTTTTAGTTGGGGAAGATGAGGCTGACAATCCCCTGCCGAGCAATGACATGCTCACACCTCCAGTGCTTCGATGCTACTCTTTATATTCAAATGAATGAGAAGAAGCCAACATGGGTTTGTCCAGTCTGTGACAAGAAGGCACCATATGAGCACCTAATTATTGACGGGTGAGCACGTCTTTTTTTATTTATTTTTTTAATGTCGGGTATGGTTCCATGCCCATGCCCATCCGTTTAGTATGATGTAGTCAGAAATGCTCTCCTTCCTCTACTTTGTAGAAATGTTAATCCAGTCGACTTCTGACCAGAAAGGGTGGAGCAGGTTTCTTTAACATTGGCAAAAAAGGGATGCGCTGAATGCCTTTTTAATTTGATTAAACCCACTTGTTCTGGGTGGATGTTGCTGATCAGACAGCTTTAGCAAAAACGGATGCAGTCATCTGGTTATGAAGTTAAAGTTGGCTTAACTTTAACATCCTGCATTCCTGATTTTTATCAGGATAATCCTGCAGCTGGTCTGACAGTTGTCAAGATAAATAATAATAAAACTGCATGCTGCATAAATAGCGTGTAGCTTTATAAGCAATTAAACTCAATTAAACTTCTTGTTTTAACTTGAAACAGACTTTCTTTGGTTTGTGTTTTATTGTCTCCTGACTATCTTGAGCACAGCTGTTTCTGGACTGGATTCTTGGACAGGAATTGCCAATAATACAAATATTTGTTTATGTTTATTTAGTATCAGTTGCTCAATCTGCTCATGATGAATCACAGCTGTATTGTAATTCTGAAGTTTGACTTTTAAGTGACTCAGAAGTACTTAAGATTATTGTAATAGAATTGGAATGGCTTGTTTTTCTAGGTTGTTCATGGAAATCTTGAATAGCTGCTCTGACTGTGATGAAATCCAGTTCAAAGAAGATGGAAGCTGGGCCCCTATGAGGTCAAAGAAAGAAGTGCAGGAGGTTGCTGCTTCCTACAATGGTGTAGACAGCGGTATGTCAGTTGATTTTAATCTTTAAATCTAATCTTCCCCATGATCTGGGAACGCAGACTGACATTGCTGTTTCCTTGTAGATCTGTCTCGAACCGACGCGCATGAGCACAAACGGTCTTCTAATGACAACTGCAAGAAAGTAGATGTGATCGATCTGACACTGGATAGCTCCTCAGAAGATGAGCTAGATGACGAGCCGCCTCCTAAAAGAGCCTGTCCCTCGCTGTCACCCGTCTCTCCACCTGCAAGCAAAGGGTAAGTCATGAAACTGCAAAGGAAGTGAGATGACTGTAAAAAATATTTTGGGTTGTCTGTGCTCAACTCTGTCTGCTTTTGTCTCTAAACATATGATGTTTTTTCCTCCCAGAGTACTAAACCTGCACAGCCAGGCCTCACCTGTGAGCAGAGCTCCCAGCATGCCACCTGTGGAGACCAGTTACATTCCTCCCCCACCACCTCTCATCCAGGACTACCGCCACTACTATCACACAGCCAGTGACCTGCCAGGTAGCCCCGTTAATTTCCCTAAAGGATAGGTTTTGAATTTTATCTCACTGCCATCATAGCATGTATGTGTTAAATTCTGTCATCTGACTACCAGCATGAATGTACCTCCTGATAGACAGAACTAGGGATAATGTTGATGTCTTACAGTGTAGCCATGTCATAGGGAGATTACTTCACAGTGAATATTGTAAGTCATTATTAAGTGTACATAGTGTACATTAGTCACATAGGTTTGCGCAAGGGTGAGACAGTAGAAACAAAAACCTGTTCATTTGGTTGGTTGGTTTTTTTGTTCTGTTTTGTTTTCGTGCAGTGGTCAGTTGAAATTTTGTAACACTTTTTTGTTTTTTTTATTAAGCATGGTGAGAAAGATAAGACTTTGGTTTTTGTTACAAAATTTTCCCTATCAGGACACATTTATTGTTGTACTGAATAATTTGGCTCTCTAATCAGATAATTTATCAAATGTACCAGTGTAAGTAATTAACTGGGGAAGATGTTTTTACTTAAATTTTTTACTTTAAATGCTACTTTTCAAAAAAAAACAACTTTTTCTCAGAACTTGGTTTTTTTACACACTGAGCGAAAAGGAAACAGAAAAAATGGAGAACATGGACACTTTTTGGCTCCTGACAGAGTTCTCTAATTTACTGAGGGATTAATAAAATAAAAAGATATTCAAATTACCTCCGTAAAAATATTTGGCTCTAATGTGTCGATTAAATTGAAAGCAAGGTTTTTGTTGTGGGAAATATTCCATATACTGGAGACCTGGGGAATTTTCATTGTAATACGTCAGTTGTAAATTATTCACTTGTAATGACTTCATGCCTCTGAACACAGCTTGTAAAGTCTTTTCTTTTTCTTACAGATCAAAATTTCTTCTCCTTCCTCCAAGGCGACAATCAGGTACAGTTAGTCATTCTCATCCAGCGACCACAAGCCCGCCTAAATAGATTGTAAAAGAGTGATATATTTTGAGTAAGCAACCTCACTTTTTCTCACATACTTAAGTTACAAATAACACTTGCCAGGTGTACGCTGAGGCCCGTGTCAAATCTAAGGTCATTTGGAAAACTGATTCTCAGATTTCTGCTAAAACTAGTTTTCTGTTATCCTCTTACAACAACTGGTGTCTTCATGTGAGGCGTTTAGTGATTGTCTTTGTAGACTGTTACTAATGAAAGTAACTTGGTTTGCATCCCTCTTTCCAAATTGCACAACTCTCTGCCCGCACATCACTCACACACAGCGCCATTCAACACCACAGGAAAACATGCCACTGACATTTGGGAACAACTATAAACGTAATATTCACTAAAACAACTTAATTTGCCATTTTGCTTCTATCTTTAGCAGCCGTTAGTTGAACTACTGTATATTATATTAAAGCAGGCATGCAATCAGACAGGCCCAGGTCTTAGTAGTTTGTCTTAAAATTAAAACTTGGTCATCTGTTTTTGCTTTTTGGTTTGTTTTATTCTCCCAATTCTTCAGTGTCATGAAATTTTGTAAATATAGCACTAGGCTTTAACATATTTCTTCACAGTATGCTTGACTGGTGTCACTCTTCTTTGTCCTGTTAGCATTACAATATGGTGATGGCTGCTGCAGCAGCTGCGTCGGCTTCAGCCTCAGAGGATCATGACCTGCTCCTCAACCGTTTCCTGCCCTACAGCTCCCCTCAGCTCTTACGTGAACAGCCAGGCACCCCGGCGAGCAGCACATTGGCTGCCACCAACGGAGGCAGCAACAGCGGCAGCACCAGTAGTTTGGTGTCTTCGAGCAGTCTGCGGGACCGCGACAAAGACCGGGATCGGGACAGAGACAGGGACAGCCATTCCATTTCAGGATTATCAAGGTCCTCAGTGGAAGCAGCAGCAGCTGCAGCGGCCATTTATGGCTCCATATCTGACATTATCTCTCTTGACTAGATCCACTTAGAACTGAAAGACAAGGGAGACCTCGAGAACAGGAGTTCTTTGTAAATAAAGAAGAGGAAGATGAAAGAATACAGTGCTATGTACAGAGAGGAAAATCTATTTTCAATTTTACTTATCATATGTATATAAACTTAGGACGCTTCCTGTCCGGTGAGTTACTTCAGTTGATATTTTTCTGTGAATACTGAAGACTTTTTCACACCTCTTCATGTGGTCCTTTGATTAAATTGTACCTTTTGTACCTGTTTTTACAGTTTTGTTTCGATAATTCATGTCAATGGCATTATTTCAGTATACATGCACAGAACGCAGCGGGGGTCACAACCTTATGGAGCGTGATATTCAGAATATAAAGCAAAAGGGCATTGTTATAGATGTACAAAAGGCAGGTCTCAGCAAAACAGGAAAATGGGTAACACTTTATTTTCTAAATGGCTTTATTTCTGTTGACATGCTGTGGGCAGCAGAAAGATCGGCCATTTTTTGCCATCACTGTAGAATTTTTTCAGTAGAACATTCATGCTGTGGTCATTATTTTAAATAATTATTTATGATGTAAGTTATGTAGGATGCGTGCTGTTTTTTTGTTTTTTTTAAAAGAAGCATTCCCTATGCCTCTAGGAACTGTTGCCACTAGAAATGCAGGAGTAAATGCTAGATCCTTCTATTCTCGTAAGTGCTCTCTTTTCCTCCTCACTTCTTCTACTCAAATCAAACATGAGCAATGTTAAATTGTTCAAACTGTACCTGGATGACATATAAATTGGGAGAAGTCAGTATTGTTAAGACAACACTTTTATTTTAATTTTATTTTGTTGTTGTTGTTGTGTGAATGAAGGGCACAGGTCCAGCAAGAACCACTATCGGACCTTTTATATAAATCTTAGATTTGCAGTATTGTGTAATTTTTTTCTCTCAAAGTGTAGTTGTTTTACTTTGCATATTATATTCTTAAAAACATGCACAGAAAAAAACCACAATTGGTGAGTTGATACTGATAAATTTCTGCTCCACCGTCAATGCGAGACTAGTTTCTGGTCCACTTGAGGTGAAATGTTATATTTGAAAGGTGTAAAACTGTTCACTGAGTGCAATTGGATTAAATACATTTCACTGGGTTTGATTTTAGCACTTGCTGCTTTTTGTTTTTTTAATTTACAGAGAGCCTGTTTGGAGCAGTGAAGCATTAAAATGCGCAATTGAGTAGTTTTCAGCTTTATGTGTGTCTACAAATTACCTGAAAGCTCACCTGTTTGAGTGCTCTTCCCTATTGAGGTGACAAGACACAGCCTTTTTTGATGTTTAATGTATTTGCAGCAGCCTCTAAGATAACTGTGATAGAGCTTAGTCTTCGAGTGAATCACAACACACTTTTTTTTGGCCCAGAAGTCAAAATCATCTATGTTACTTTGGACTCCTCCCTTTCCTTTATTTTGTTTGACTTGTGCTTACAATTAGAATTATTTATTATCATATATATTTTTCAGCATTTGTTTGATTAATGAACATGCATTGCTGTCATTGTATGTGATCATTTCTTTTGTAATTATATATAATTAATGCTATTTAAAGATGTCATTGTTGCCTGACATGCATTGTAACATTTTCTGTTTGTCTGTTTTGCTATCAGATGATGTCAATAACTCAATAGAAGCTTTGATCATTTTGAACGGCTGCGAGGTCTACTGTGCTGTTTGATATTTGTAAGAATTAAAACCAATACAAGGAAGTGCATGTTTTGTAGATGGCGTGAGGACAGCTCCGTTTGCTTCTCTGGTAGCTTTTGAGAGCATTCAGTATAGAAACAAAATCAGTTGGTTGAATGTCGCCAGCAAAAAAATGTACCGTCTCTGAGGAGCGGCATGGCACTTAAAAGAAATCTGCATTGTTTATGAAATTGTTTTTCAGTATCAAGGTCTTAGGTTACAAAAGGATAAAGCTACGTAATATCATTGGCAGTTATTATTAGAAGAAGAAAGAAAAGCAACATTGTACACGTTTGCTTGTTAGTAGTTTTCTTGATTTTGGAGGAGTGGAAATGGGCTCGGGGTATCCCAGTGTTTTAATGGTTAATTTAAACTAGGAGTGATGACATATTCAAAAAATACAAAATAACTGAAATGATATTTATGTACTTACAAACCAAACTAAAATAAAATATTAATGCATATATATACAGGAAATGTCACTTTTTAAGTCTTTCTCAATTTGGTTGAGTATGTAAACCTGACAAACTGCTGCAGGCTTTCTGCATTTGTTTATTCAGTCAGCATGGTCGAAGTCCACTTCCCTGCTGTGTTTACCATACAAAATACGTTATTTACCCTGTATTTAGAACTTTTTTTCATGCAGTTGAAATGGACAGGTTGCCAGTCTGTGGCAGAGACTCAGACAAGCATTCTTGTTCACATTCACACCAATAGTCATTTTAAAATCAGTATTATAGGACTGTGGGAAGAAGTCAAGGTACCCATAAGGAACCCGTGCAGGCACAGGGAGAACATGTAAACCTCACTCAGTCATGCCCAACTGGGGGCTTTTTGCTATGAGGTGATTACCATGCCGTCCTTAAAAATACATCTGCCAGATGACACTCTGCCAGACAGATAAATTGTATTATAGATGATAATAGCATAAATTATTTCCTGTATCTGTCTTTGTGGTAGTGGAGCTGAATCAGTCTGTTACATAAGGTGGACCTCAGTGATATTCCTGTCCATCACAGCTTTAAAAGTTTCCGGTTTGCAACCAATCACAGAGCCACAGAAGCAGATGATTTCTTCATCTCAACAAAATCATTTACTAGTCAACAGTCAAACATGGTGGTGGTAGTTTGGTGGTCTGGGGCTGCTTTGCTGCTTCAGGATGACTTGCTGTAATTGATGGAACCATGAATTCTGCTCTCTTCTAGAAAATCATGAAGGAGAATGTCTGGCCATCTTTCCGTGCCCTGAAGCTCAAGCGCACTTGATTTATGCAGCACGACAACAATCCAAAACACATCTGCAAGTCTACCTTTGAATGTGCTGTGCTGGCCTAGTCAAAGTCCAGACTGAAATCCAAATCAGATACTTTGACATAACCTTACACAGGTTGCTTAAAAATGCTTAATTAAACCAGTTTTGCAAAGAAAAGTGAGCCAAAATTCCTTCCAAGTGATATGAAAGATCTATTGCCAGTTACCACAAATGCTTGATTGCAGTTCCTGCTGCCAAGGGGCATACAACTAGTTATTAGGTGTAGGGGACAATTATTTTTTTTACACAGCACCAGTTGGTTTGGCTATCTTTTTCTTTTTTCCATTAATGAATGAAATCATCATTTACAATTTGTTTTTTGTATATATTTTGTCTTATATTATGCTGGAGAGTAGTGACAATCTAATTTGTTAACTAATGCCATTGTGCAGTAACTTGCAGGTAGTGCAGTTACATTCACATTTGCATTGTTTTTATTTATTTTCTATCTATTTATTTATTTATTCATTGCAATTTTTTAATAACTATTGAAATTATAAGTTTTGGGAGTATAAGAAAAAAAATATATGTTTTTAAACTTTTTTTTCTACCCTGGTCTCTGGTTTCTGTAAAAGAAATTAACTGGTGAACATTGTATACAGAATCCAGACACTAAACATGGCATACCTTGTTGACATTTTACCTTTTTTTTAAATTATATTTAGTTATTTATTTACTGCGTTGGTTCAAATTTTATGTTGATTGTCATTTCATGATCAATATTATTATTTATTTTTACAGTATTGATATTATACTGAACTTCTGAAAACCTGCTTTTGGCAGTTATCCCCCACTTAAAAATAAATAAATAATAATAATAATAATAATAATGATAATAATAATATTGGGGAAAAAAAACAACTAACAGAAACCAGCCAACCCACTCTGAAACTTTTACTTAACGTAAACAAACACCAAATAAAAATAATATATCTATATAAAATCACCAGTCTTTGGAGCATCAGTTCATCATATGACACTAATTAATAGCACACTTGCGTTCGAGCCAAACCACAGGTCTGTCTCAGAGGACATGGGCACAACCAGCTGTTTTTAGCTTAAAGCCGTTTCATGACTTGTTGTCTAGCCTGCATTTTATTTTTTAACAGACACCGATGCTTAAAAAGTCCAACAGAAGGCAGAAACGTGTAAGGTAAATGTGAAAAGAAATCCTGTTTTGCATTCATTGCTGATTTGGAGTGTGGATGTAGGTTTAGTCGGGGCATTAAAGCGTCATCACGTCGGTCATGACGTTTTTAGAAAGCGGCGCCGCTGCAGACTGGAATGGGAGCTGGCGATTTTTCCCATATTTTGATAGTTTAATCCGTGAATGGCGCCGAAACAGGACCCGAAACCTAAATTTCAAGAAGGTAACAGTTTGTTTCCTTCTTGTTCTGTTAGGCTTGTACCACCAGCGAGTGCTGGAGTCGCTGAAAAGCTCCAAAGTGTCAGCTAGTTACTGATCGTAACAAACAGCTAGCCGTATTAGCTCTCATTGTTGTTACTGTGAACACAAAATGGGACTCGGGAGTTTTTATTCGCCGCTTTGGTGGTTTATTTCGTCCTGTCATTACTACACAAACCAATTTCAGAAGTAAGAAGCTATATAAACTGTGTTTTCGAGATATTTTAGTGAACTGAAGGCTATATTTTCATTCATGCAGCGTTAGCTTCTCATTGACTGTTAGCTGAGTCCTAGCTAGCTTTTTTTTGTACACGGCGTGTTAGCACCGCCTGCTGCTGACTTGCCGCTCATTTGTTGAATTATATACAAGTGGTTAAGTTATTAAATTAACTAGCAGGACTACGTTAAAAAAAAGTCTTCCTTTTTATTATCAGTGACCAGAATGTTCTCTTGACAGTTAGTCATATTAGTGAGATAATAGTCGAGTTTTCATGTAAACTTCCTTAAATATGCAGTTGTGGTCAGACGTTTATATGTAGTCTTTATGGGCATGTAATGCCATGGTATTTTTTCCACCCTGGAAAACGAACGAGTATACATCATTAATGACTTTAACAACCAAGAACGTGGTACACAAAGTATACATACAGGCTCAAATGTATACATACATTCACTTAAAGCTTTTAAGTAGTGCTTAAGGTTCTACAGTGTCTTTTAAATGACAAGACCAAGGCGCATTAAGTTCTTGTTGGTGATCATGACTGACTACAACTGGTAGTTTTTATTTTTTATTTTATTTTATTTTATTTTTTTGTCTGGGGAAAAGATTTGTTTGACAGCATTAATTGGGCTGACCAATACTTGGAACAATGGGACTTTGATGGACCAGTTGGAGAAGTCTAAGTAACTGGGTGAAGATCTAAGAAGAAGATTATAATTTTATTCAAGTTGAAAAGTTGAACAACCCAGAAACCACCAAGGCTCAAGCCTGCCATGAACTGGAAACCGCTGCAATACCACCATCACTGTCCACAGTGAAATGAGTTTTACATCGCTACGGACTGACAGGGTGCCGAGCAAGAATAAGCCCCAGCTCCAAAATCAGCACCTTCAAGATCAACTGAAATTTGCAGTTGGCCACATGAACAAGTCAAATGTCTTCTGGAGAAAAATTTTATGATCAGATAACTCCATCCCTAGTAAAAAGTTGTACCGTATGTCTGGGCCAGGAATCCAACAAATTTATATTGCCTCTACCAAGTCTGCTAAGAAGAGGGGTCAGATATCCAGTCAGAAGCTTGTTGACTCCCAAAAGCATCTGGTTGAGATGGAGCTTGCTAAAAGACACAATCAAATATTAGTAGGAGTGTATGTATACTCTTGAGCCTGTGTGGTTAGGAAAACATCTAAAATAAATTCAAGTGTGTGTGTGTGTGTTCGTACTATCCTGGTGGAGACCAAAATCTGACATTTACTATACTGGTGGGGACTTTCTGCACTGAAAGCAATTTTCACACTCAAAATGTGGTTTTAGTGTCAGGGTTACAATTAGGTCATGGTTAGGTTTAGGGTCAGGGTTAGGGTTAGGCATTTTTTTTGATGGTTAGGGTAAGCGGCTAGGGAAAGCATTATGTCAATGGGATGTCCCCACGAGGATAGCAAACCAGACGTGTGTGTGTGGGGGGTGTTTTTTTTGGGGTTTTTTTGTTTGTTTTTTTGGGGGGGTTTTGAACAGCTATTAAAGATATATGTTGTACAATCAGTCAGCCATGTAAATGGGAAAGTTCAAACAAATTATTAAATGCCCAAAATTACTATGACACGACTGTAGTTCTACAGGTTAACTGACCTGTGGGGCTCAGAAGCATTCATTCAGCAAATACAGCTGCTGTGAAGTTGTTTTTTTTTTGTTTTGTTTTTTCTTTCTTCTCTCCTGTCAATGCCTTACTCACGTCCTTATTTTATTGACTGATATCTTTTCAGGTGAAAGAGTGCTGTGTTTTCATGGGCCATTGCTCTACGAAGCTAAGGTAAGCTGCCTTAATTAAGCACGTCTCTCATTCAGTCGTCTTCTTTGTGTCTGTGTTTGACAATGAGTCATGCCTCTCTTTGCAGTGTGTTAAGATAAACATCAAGGACAAACAAATCAAATACTTTATTCATTACAGTGGGTGGAATAAGAAGTAAGTTTTTGGTTCCAATAAATCCCGATTAACATTTGTACAGGAACTGTTTAACAAGTGCTTACATTCTTTTGATGTTGTGTCTTCCAGCTGGGACGAATGGGTTCCTGAAAGCAGGGTGCTTAAGTATGTGGATAGTAATCTGCAGAAACAGAGAGAGCTTCAGAGGGCCAATCAGTACGTCAATACTCTGTTTTTATTTTCACTATCAACTTTGAACTGACTGTGAGTTCCTTATGACTGTTGGAGCAAGTTAGGCAAAATCCTTCATCTAATTTCAGTAGCACACAATGTGTGCTGTGTTTTAAACATATTGGGACACAACAGAGTTTTAGTCTAGCTCACAATGGGCCTGTATGGAGTCACTATACAAGTGAAGCACATTCAGTCTTAATAGAATATTTTCCTGTAATTTTATTTACACATTAATCTGTTATTTTTATGCTCGAGTAAATGTCCCACTTAGAACCCCCCCCCCCCCCCCCCCCATTTTATTTGTGTACTAAATCCCTTTATGCAAGTGCCAACACTAATGTGTCATGCCTATTTATAGTACTACTTGGACATAACAAAAACTGTGTTAGGTCACATGCTACAGTGATTTTTAAATCTTGTGAACGCGTAGTGAGTGTGGTACAAATTAAGTATTCCTGAATATCTGAACTTGTTTTAATACAGAGACCATTATGTAGAAGGAAAAATGAGGGGTCAAGCGCCAAATAAGAAGATACCTGCTGCATCGCAGAAAAACGATGTGTGAGTTTTTGTTTTGTTTTCCTCTGTAACATAAGCTGCCAAACTGCTTTTCATATTAACACTTCACACTTAACTTGCTTTTCTTTGTTTGTAGGAAAACCAAAAAGAACAAACAGAAGAGTAAGTACATCACATAGTCTTACAATGTTAGAATTTATAAATTCTAGTCTTAAAATTGACTCATTATAAGGCAAGAGTGGCAGTTAATTAAAGCTGTGTCTGTGCAGCTCCTGGAGCAGGAGAAGGGACTAGTTCAGGGGGAGATCCAACCCATCCTCCACGCAAGAAAAGAGCTCGTGTTGACCCAACTGTGGAAAGCGTAAGTTCAGAGAACTGCTGAATTTTATTTCTGTTGGTAATGTCAAATAATACCAGACTGTGCGAAAATGAACAGACTTAATGTGCCAATACACCTGCTGCAGTGGTCGCTTTGCTCACTGCCACGCCATCACACAGATGCAGCCATTTATGCCTGCTGTTAAGGCGCAAGAAGTTTGCAGTATTCTCCTAAATGATAGGTGTCGCCACTCAGACACTATCTTGTCATATGCGCTGATGGGGAGGAGAAGTCGTCAAAACCGGAAGCCAAAGCTTTGTCAAAAGTGTTTTTTGTTTTTTTGTTTTTGTTTTATTTGCAAAGTTCCTTTCACAAGCTCAGCCGAGCGCAACGCACCAAGTCGCAAAAATCAAGAGGTGCACGACCGACCAACATGGCACAAGATGTGAAGTGAAAATTATCACGAGACGGCTACGACACAAGCGACGCGGCGAGCATAAAAAAAGGCCTAAGGCTGCTTTGTTTTCTCCTCATGTGGTTCATGAGAACAAAGTAATCGCACTTGGGTGCAGACCAGAACAACCGCACTGAAACCCTTTGGGGGAGCTGATCTTTCTTTGGTTTCAAACAAACTTCAGAGCGGTTTGTTTATGGTTGTTTATAGGGTTTGAGTGGAACACCTTGCTGTAGCCGAGAATGCTTTGCATTCTGGAGTGTTGCAGCGTGTATAAACTGTGAAATATTCACCAGATAAAATACAAATGTTAGGACTAAATTTTCCATGTTATCCACTATTCCAGACCACAGCACCTGTTTCCTGTATTTACTTTGGTTGCTCTCACTCCAGGCTCGAGTAAGCATACCGAACATTGTTGCATCGTTTTTAGTGACCCATTTTGGCTCACTTGGAGTTTGATTGGCATCTTCTGTGTGAAAAGAGACGAAACCACGGGAAAAAGCTACAAGTTTACAAATTCATGAACTGCATCAGACCAGAGTTAACAAACTATAGGTGTAAAAATGCCTTAATTCACTGCAGTTGCAGCTGTGTAGCAGGAACTACATTTTAAACCACTGTTTATGAAATGTTTCTGAGGCTTGGTTTCCATTTAGGTGTGTAAACATGATTGTTAAAAGCTTCCTTTTAATTAACTTTTTCTTTTTTTTCCCCGCACTCCTGTTTACTCAGGAGGAAACTTTCATAAATCGAGTGGAGGTCAAAGTGAAAATCCCAGAGGAGCTGAAACCCTGGCTTGTGGACGACTGGGACTTGATTACACGGCAAAAGCAGGTTAGTAAGCACTGACCTTAAACTCAAGTTTCACTTACTTCACAGCATTTTATACATTGTATTTGTCTACAACATTTCCAAGGTTATTTCTTTCTATTTTGTTTTTCTTCAGCTTTTCCACCTACCTGCCAAAAAAAATGTTGACGCAGTCCTTGAAGATTATGCAAACTACAAGAAATCAAGAGGAAACTCAGACAGCAAGTAAAAACTTCTACTTTTCATCTTCTCAAGCAAAACTGTTTATGGTGCAAGCAATGCAGAGAGAGAAAATGTTTTATTTAAAATGTTTCTAGGACATGGTGAACAAATACTAAGAGTAAAGATTTGACTTTTCTTTTTTCTCTTCACTGCTCAGGGAGTTTGCTGTAAACGAGGTGGTTGCTGGTATCCGTGAATATTTCAATGTTATGCTGGGGACACAACTTCTCTACAAATTCGAGAGGCCTCAGTACGCAGACATCCTTGCCAATCACCCAGATACACCAATGTCTCAGATCTATGGGGCTCCTCACCTACTCAGACTCTTTGGTAAAAGCACTTACACATCATCATGTTTGGTGAAAGAACTAGATGACGAAAACGGTGTAGAAGAGCTAAAGATTGTCCTATTTCCTTATCAAATTATTCCTATAAAGCCATTAACAAATGTATATTATAAAACTATCAGTTATGTGTTATAGGTCTTAATGCACAAAAATGATTGAACATGTTTTTGTCTAAGCTTTAACATATTAAACACTGAGCTGTTTCTACCATAAAACTCCAAATATGCAAAGATACTTTTTAAAAAAAGATTATCTTCCTTTTCACTTGTGTTGAAAGAGCTGACTGTAAAATCTCTTGATGATTCAGTTGTTACTGGAAATGAACTCTTTGATCTGGGGGAGGTATCATTTCCACTGTAACCACAGTTTGAAGGCACAGCCAAAGGTTTTTCATCTTCATCATCTCTCGACTTGGACTAAGCCCAAAATAACTCCCTATTGGCATTAATTGTGACTTGTCAGTCATAATTAAGGTTATAAAAGATTTCAGTCATATTAATGTCATTAATTATTTTGCTTGTAGGTCAGATTCTTTTCTGGATTCGGTCCATCTTTTATGGATGCTTTGTGAAGATAAAATTGGGCCTAGACAGGTAGTGTCAGGGCAGTGTCTGAGAAATCAGAAAAATATATGCCAGCATCAATCATAAAAAGGAATTGATAGTTTAGAGGCTGTTTATACCCCATCTAGGGCTGGCCCGGACAAAACACGAAAGGCATCTCTTTCCCAAGTTCCAAGGAGCCACATGAGCCACTTGTTAAGTTGGTGAATTAACTCTGGGGTGAGCTGAGGCCAGAACATCAAGCAAATCTGTCCACAGATTCAAAATGGAGATAATCCAACCAAAAGAAACAAAAGGCAAAATGCAGCAATTCATGTACCCAACTGACATAAATATGAGAACTGTTCAAAATTGAAGGCAGCCCACCCTTAGTTATTCACACTTGAACACAAACACATGGCAAGAGCTACATGTGTGTGGCAGGTTGAAACTTGCAGCCCCCCCCCCCCCCCCCCCCCCCCCAGTGCAGATCCTTTAATCCCTTCAAGACCCTCAGAAAATGGGGGGCTTCATAGAAAAATAGCTGCAACTCCTAAATGATTTATACGTTTTGATAAACAGTTATAACTGAAAGTCTACACTTTAAAATAAATTAAGATATGACTAAAGTCTCCTGTGGCAGTGTACAGAGACAAAACTGCGAGAGGTTTGTGATTGGCCAAAAGCTTATGGCCCTGACTGCGATGCCATGTTTATTACAGGTTATGTTGTCTCAGTTAATTTCTTGTCATAACAAGGCATCATAAATAAAGTCAAAATGACATAAGCTCGGTAAAACATTTGTTGAGATAAGTGTTGCACACACGCCTCTTTAGATGGTGTTGATTTTTGCTTAAGCAGTAGTAGTGTAGAGGTCAATTCACTGTTGACCTTCTCTGTCTAGTTCCTACTTTATCCTTTAGTGCGTGAAGATATATACTCATGCAAGCATCAACATTTAAAAATAAGGGCTGCTTTAAATTGAAAGTGTGCAGGTGAGGCATGGTTTTGCAATGAGCTGTTATAAATGAAACGGAGGTCAGTGGTCACATGACTTATAAAAGGCTGTCATTGTTTGGTTTTGAAAGTGAGAATCGGAGCCATGCTGGCGTACACTCCCCTGGATGAGAAGAGCCTTGCACTGCTGCTCAGTTACCTACAGGACTTCCTCAAGTGAGTATTCAGGAATCTTAACGAGGCTCATGATGATTATCAAAGCTCAGCAGAGATGAGTAAAATGTTTCTTCATTTCAGGTATCTTGTAAAAAACTCTGCATCGCTCTTCAATGCAAGCGACTATGAAGTTGCCCCTCCAGAGTACCACCGCAAGGCAGTGTAAGGTCTTTTATTTTTGGATCAGAAGGCTTTGTGTGTTGACGTTTGGAGACATTCTTCCCAGTTGAAAGGATGTTTTCACAAAACGCCTTTGGAGAGCGGATTGTGAGAGATCTGTTGACGATGTAGAGGAGAATTGGAGCAAGATGTCACACTAATCCCTGGACAAATCCATTTTCTTTCATGTGGAAAGCTGCTGATTATGCTGTTCCTGTACTGGTATGTTTTTGAGTACCACTTTGTAGTTTTGTTTTGTTTTTTTAATTTTGTTTTTGTTTGGGTTTTTTTTTCTCTCTTTAGAGAGAAGAATTTCACGTTCCCTATTTTGATTCAGATGCTGGCTTAATTTGTCATGTAGGCTGTCACCATTTTTCTAATAAAACCATTCTCCAGATGTTTGTCCTTACATTTACATTTTGTTTAAAGACGTGTTTACGTGAAGATCCTTTGTTTTGTTTTTTAAATGTAGTGCTTTATGGGAGCGTTACAAAAATCAAAATGAAGATGTGATTAGTTGTTTACAACCAAGGTACAGATTTCTTTTCATATATTTTGTTGAAATATATGAAACCCGTTAAGACAAGTCAGTTGTGTAATATGCTGTAAATATTTTTAATAGATTAAATATTATTTTGGACTTTTCGCTCAAGTTTAATTTTACTTGCATTTCACTCTTTTACCCAGCGTCATAGTTAATGAACAAGGACCAATAACAAAGCATTTCTTTTATGCAATTAATGTACGCTAGGTCTTTTTCTTTCTTTTTTTTCTTAATGCCTTTTAGGAAATGTGTACGTAATAGAAGATATTGTTTTTTAAAAAATCCATAATTAATACTTTTCTAAAATTTTTTTTTTTTTTATGTCTGGGGTCTGCAGAGCCAAATCAGAAAGATTAAAGTTACATCTACTTCTGTCATGTGAATGAGCCATTACTTGGCTTATCTAACAGTGTATGTGGGGCATTTGATGGTGTAACAAATGCAGCAGTGCCGTTGCACTGAAATATTTAAAACCATATCTAAATCTTTTTGACTGGTATTTTGTGCCTGTTGTAATCTACAACACTTACTGTTAAAATATATTTATATAAAATATATGCTATAGAAAACAAGCTTTATACTGTTGTCACATTTGGCATTTGGTTGTCATTTTATCCTCTTGGCTACAATTTCCCATAATCAGATCATCTCAAACTGGTTTCTTGAACATGACAAAGTGTTCACTGTATTCAAATGGCCTCCACAGATCTCAGTCCATCTGTGGGATGTGGTTGAATGGGATATTGACATCATGGATGTGCAGCCCTCAAATCTGCAACGGTGTGATGCTAATATGTCAATATGGACTAAAATTTGGTATCTAGCCTGAAGATGGAGTTGACCACATGAGGTTTAGTCTTTTAAAAAGATCACCATCTAAACTTTAGTGCTGTTCTTGGAAAAAAACCACTGCACTGCACCCAAACCACGACGATCAAAGTCTCCACTAAATAACTGAAATAACCTCACTGACCATAACAGTTCTTCCAGGTGAATTATTTGAACTCAAACATTTGGATACCCACAAGTCTTTGCACTCCTTGAAGGAAGGGGGGAAAACAGATGCATTGTGTTATTCCAACCAATTGCTGTTAATACTTTTTTGTTCAAAGTTGAAATTACTCAACTTTATTCACAAGAACATTACTTTACAAAATGACCTCCATTACATTTACAGAGACGTGTGACAGGGCTGGTGTATAAAATCAACTGTGCCTGAATTTCAGCTCAGTTTCAGGGTCCTGGTTTTGTGCACGTTTGCACGCTGTCTCATTGTCATGACTCATTGTTGAGGTATCAGCAAGGTTAGTAGCAACACCTGTGCTTTTCTTATGATCAATCAAAACGCCTACTGTGAAAATATTTGTCTTCAGCTAGGATTAACAACGATTTAATTAGTCTTTTAAATCATTCTGTCTCGCTCTGTGCTGTTTAGACAGGGATATTTGAGTGTCAGCCACACCCGGCCTGTTCTGCTTTATTTCAGCTAAGTGCCGGATCAGGGCCGCAGCCAAGATTCCTTCTTTCCTGCAGAAATTAAATGTAACTGATGACTTACTTAGTATGAACTGGACAGATGGTCTTAATTTAAACACCTAAAAGGCTGTTCTCTGTGAAGCCTTTAATGCTCCACTTAAAGAATCATTTCAAACAAAGTGGGGTAATGTAGACACCTGTCTATTTCCTCTCACGCTGGTTGAGATGATTCTCCTGCTCTGATGATCTGAACAAAGGGAGCAAACCCAACTCTTTTACTGCCAGCGGTGGAATAACATCTGTGTGATGGAAAGCATGTGCTGCGCTCAGGCCTAAGAACACAGTTTTTGGCCACTTGAGGGACAATTTATAGGGCCGCAAATTTTCAAGCCTGTCTTAAAACAACAATCAGGGACCCGTGTGCAAATAAAGCCTTGCTATATGAACCCCGAAACACGCTTTCATGCTGTAATCATTTCACCTTGTTGAGGTAAGAAATATAATAATCTATCCACATCCAGAGAGCCTTCCTCCACTCACCTCTCTCCACTGTTCAGCACAGTCCCCTCCAGCTGGCTTGTCTTCCACTGTTGTGACTGAGTCGACATGAAAAAGAGAAGCTAAATATTAGTTTCAGGCTGATTTGTGGTTTCATCTGTCAGCTGCTTGCAGTTGTTATGGCAAGAACGATGCCGAGCGTTTCAAGAAGAATTTCTTTAATCCAATTTCCCCCGGCCTCAACCAGAACCATATGTGTTTTCACTGCAGTGCGCTCTGAGATCACAGCGACCTGATGGCTTTTAACAGCCCATCAGGAAGACTGACATGAAACTAAGACTTCTCTGCAGATCCGTTCAGGGAGACACCTCAGCGCCTGCTTCTTGCTTTGGCGTCATTTACCGCTGTGATTAACGCGTCACGCTCCCAGACAGAGGCCGGGTCACCGAGAGGTTTCCTCTGGTGTGAGGGCTTTCATTTGACCCAGGTGACAAGTA
Organism: Pelmatolapia mariae; assembly: GCF_036321145.2. Classification (NCBI taxonomy): domain Eukaryota; kingdom Metazoa; phylum Chordata; class Actinopteri; order Cichliformes; family Cichlidae; genus Pelmatolapia; species Pelmatolapia mariae. The sequence goes on along the minus strand of NC_086233.1, from coordinate 51,270,440 downwards.
GCTTTAGTGCTGTCCTTACCTGACAGATGAGAGAGACATGTGTGCAATGTGGCCTTCACCAAAATGGGAAAGATTTAAGTCTGAGTGATGTTTTTTTCCCCTTCACGTCTGCTCTGATCTGCCAAGTAAAAGAGACACTTCAGAAAGGTCTGCAGAAACCACTTGGATCAGAGATCACAAAACGGCCTGAGTTCACTGCCCTTTGGGGAATGATCAGAGTCAGGATTTACCAGAGTATTCCAGCATCGACTTGTGGTTGTGTTTTATATATTAAAGCAAATTAGTCTTTCCTCTTGTGGAAAAGTTACCCTGTTTTTACTTTTACCCGTCCGCATTTTTCGTTGTTATATTAAAAATATAATATAAAAGTTTCAGCTCAACCAAAACGCTATTTATATTTAACTCATATACTCACATTTTTGCTCCAGATCCTCTGAAAGAGCCCATTCAGCACTCTTAAGTGCAATTTGCAGCTAACCCGTCAGCTGTCTCTGCTATTTGTATTAAAATGTTCAGTGGTGAGGAAGTGGGTTTGTATTTCAACGCTTGCTCACTTGAGAATCTCACCAATATTGTTTTGATAGTAAACAAACATTTGTCTTCTGTCTTGAAAAGATCATTATGTTGTCAGTGGAAAAGATGCAGGGCTAAATCCAGATCTAATCTATTTAACTACAAAATCCCCCCATTTTTTCTGCCCACCAAACAAAGAAGTATGACTCACTGTAATGTTTCGTGAGAGCCACCAGATGGCAGGATTTCACAGGATAAGTGCAAAGCCAGACAAGACTTGAACGGTCCAAATCAAGATATTCTGGTTTGCGGTATACTTATCAGCTTTGCTGGCTGTTTTGCTTTTTTCTCCCAAATAAAGTTTTCTCTATCAGAAGCACATGTGAGGCAATCACTCCAGAGAAAGATTAAGTTACTGTTGAAATGCAATGCCAATAAAAAAAAGAAGACTGTCATCCAGTCGTCTTCTGTCCAAACTGTCTGTCTACAGTCCAAACTGTAAACTCGAGACAAACTCCTGCAGTGATGGCAGAGACCCCCTATTATTAGAAAACAAATGTTATCAGTTTAACTGACTGATGAAAGGCATTTGTGCTCGATTACTCCCTCAGAACGCATCCATCTGTTTCAGGCTCTCTGAGGTGAAAGACTGTCAGTGTTTAATGTGGTTGTGAATGTTTCCCCAGACTAGGATTTAGTGGTAGACTAATTACACAATGGGCAGGCAGCCTCAGCAGCACACTGCTGCCAGAGTCTTGTGTGACTGTATGTCATTAGTATTGGAACAGAGCGTTTGCCACAAAGGGCTGCGGTCACTCTGAGCCATTAAAACATGAAAGACGCCTATCCCACTCTTCTGGAGAAGGAATTTGCAAGACATAAACAGCCTGTAAAATGGAAAACTACATCTGTGTCCATTTGTTTTCCTGAAAGGCGGCCAGATTTGGTAATTCGTACTGAGATTCTTTCCAATAACAGAGCGCAGTCCAAATAAAGGATAAGGACTATTTGATCCATCTGTTTTCAATGTGGCATAGTAGTGGTTTTGTGCACAGGATCTCGATCCAGTGGGAGAGTAAGGAACTGTGAGGGCTTCAGAGTATGTTGGGGCCTTTGCTCAATTTGCACTCAGAGGTTTATTACATGTGTGATGTTTCTCAAGTGAAACACGAGCCACCCCAGTGCATTGCTGGAGAGTAACCCATTTACTCAACTACTGTATTTGGGTCTATTTACACTGTTGTATTACTGCTTATACAGGCCTAAAGTGAACATACCGGCATTTTTCCAGGGAGTCAAGAACTTCCATAGTACTTTGCAGAATCCGAGGAATGTCGTCGTCACATTTAAAATTTTCCATTTCCATAAAAAAAGAAGAAGAAAAAGAGAAAGTTTGGGGCCTGTAATAGCTGTATTTATTTTGTTAAACAGTAACTGTATTGTCTCTTTTAACTACATCATAGTCATTTTGTTATGCTCTAAATTTAACTGACAGCTGTATGAGGATAGGTTTTCTCTCTCTGGCAATCAGTCCTTGTTATTGCAAGGGAACCCATGATTTTTGTATTTCCAAATCCTGCGAGTTGTGTTGCCTATTGGATGCCTTCTAGGTGATGTATTTTGGGAACATGCTGGAGAGATTATCTATCCTGGTTTGCCCTGGAGAAACCTCTGTATTCAACCTAAGAAAAAAGGAGATGGTAGGCAGAGAGAGGGAAGTTTGGGATAGCTACGCTGCCCCGCGATCCATACCCAGATAAGGAAAGGATGGATGCACAATCACTGGAACTGATTTTCAATTTCCAGAGCAGCAGATCATGACCATACCGGTTTGTGGGCCCTCTTCTCACTGATTGTTCAATCACTAACTTTTTGCTGTTGTTGTTTGCTTAACTATATGCTTTTCCCAGAGTTTTCTGGAGTAAATTATTGCTTGGTTTTACTGGTCTACCGCCATGCCAACAATTTTGTAAAAACTTTGATCATTGTTAAGGTGCTTACAATCAGAGTCACACCTGTAAAATCGGGCTATATTTTGTGCTCTTGCTTGAACCCCAACTGACCCTAAATGCACAAAATCTGATCGTAATCCATCAAAGGCAGCGTGAAAATCACAGGAAAGTTAGTGAACTTCTATTCATGCTTTTGTTAATCTTCTTTTAGACCCCCTCAGATTAACCACATGACTCCTCAAGGCGCCGATCTTTGCCCTCAGATTGGAAACCCGTGAACAGTACTCACTGAAGTGTGAAAGCGTTGAGAGGAAAATGTAAATGAGCCCTTCAGCGAAACAGTTAAACGTTAATTTAACCTGCAGGGACTTCACTATATTAGACATTACCTTGCCAGAAAATTCAATCTTTCTTTTGATGTTGAGCAGGGGTGTAAAAAGACTGTGAACTGGCAGCTCTGAATATCTAAAAATGATAAGCCTCTGTCTCTCTCCCTCATTAGGCTGAATGCTGAGCTAAAACAGCTCTTCATGTCACCTTAGTAAACAGTTTAATGTGTACCTCTTTCATCTGCTATTCCCCCGTGCCCCCCCCCTGCAGCTTTGATCCACGCCTCAGCGTCTGGGTACGATTGCACCTCTTCACTGTAGATTTGTCTCTATGCTAATTGAGATTTTTTTTTTGATGAGCTTGTTCTGAAAACACCCACTGAGATAATAAATGAAAGGCCGGAGTGTCGTTTAACCTCTGACTCCTCTTGAGATTGAGATGGAATATCCTGATCATTCATTGTTCTTTCATTTTATTTTTTCAGTCAGATCATACAGCCCTACGTTATTAGTGTTAGGAATGTGTGCACCTTCAACATGTTTCAGCAAATCACCATAAAACAAATTATAGGGAGATTTAATAAAAAACAAATACGGCATATTGTGATGACTAACAGGACGGTTTAATAGTTTAAAGTTTCTCTGTGAGGTGCTGTGCTTTAGTGCTGTAACCTTCTTATATAGATTGTCACTTGAAACAGATGTTTCATTTCATTCATTGCACAGTGTCAGGGATCGAACCATCAGCGTTCCAAACTGCTCCACTTTCCCGAGCCGCAGCCATAACCAAGTTAAAATTCGAATGAAAAGTCAGCTGCATAAAACTATTTACTGTGAAATCAAAATCAGGTGGTAAAGCGGTCATATTTGCAACCTGCAGAGGGCAAGCTTGGCTGAGAAATAAGCATCAGAGCTGAGAGCCACACTCAGCAGCCACTTTGTTAAGCAGACCCAGCTAACATATTTCTGTATATTTAACATAGTCCTGCATCAATTTGTGTCTTTTTTCTCTGATGTCAGCTCGTCGCAGTGTTTAGTTTTTGATTAAAGTGTTTCAAGTATTTTATTTTGATATTTTTTTTACACCTCATTCATCTGATGGTAGATTAGATCTTAGAATTAACAACACCAGCTGTAGCCTCAAAAATTAACTACAAAGTTGAAACAGCAGATCTCTAGGACATTTTTTAACACAGCTGAGCATTATTAGATTCATGAAGGTTGAATTAACTACAGAACAGCTGCTTTGTATTGGTTTTTATCTAGAATCTCAAACTATCTGGCATTCAAGTGTATGATGCACTTTGAGGTCCACTGTTAACAAGGTAACAAGATCCAGCTTTCTCAGGATTCAGCTTCAAGAATCAGGATTTCTATTCAATAAATCAACACAATCTTATTAGACTGTGGTAAAATAGAAGGCTTATGTTTTATATTTAAAAAATAGTTGCTTTTCTGAATGCATTTCTCAACAGGAGATGGGATGACGTATTTTAGGTTTGCAGGAATCTAACGGCGATATCTCATTAGGAAGCCTGTACCGTGACAGTTACATCTCCTCCGACTGTGCTGCTGGTCAGTTCTAAGCTGAGTGATTTTTCCTGACCCCGACGTGCCACAGCAGTGCCCTCGGTGCTCAAACTATCCATGTTGCTTGTTGACAGCAGCTCCTCTTTGGGGTTGCCGGAGATTGGCCCGAGGCTGACCTCCCGTCAGTCTGCTGGAGGAAAGCAGGAGACCGGTTTGGACTGGGAAGACAGGGTGAAGCCTAGAGGAATAATAAGGAGGGGAGGGGAGAGCCCGACACACAGACAGTGCACTGCGCATACACACATTTGACAGAGTTGATCTGAGGTTTTTCTAGGCTTTCCTCCCACACATTTCCACCGCGTGAGTCAAAGGGCAAACTGTTAATTTATTAAATTACTACTTTCTTTTTTGCTTCCAGGTATGTTTTCAAATGCTATAATTAACTGTCAGGTGTATAATGACACAAATATTTTGATGGTTGTTATTCATTTTGTAAGTTGATCTAATGGTTCATGAGCTGTCTTCATGTCTAACTGGGTTTGTTGACTGCAGGAACAGGACAGCACTGTGTTATTATCATTTGAGAGGAAATGTTAGGTTTCATCTGCGCTCATAAATAGTCTATCATCACAGAGCAGCACATAGTGGGGAAAAATTAGTGCAGAATTTTGTGCTGTAGATCAAAGAAAAAAATGGCACAGAATCAATTAATGATTAATATGCCATCTGTTGGTGGTGGCGTTTTGAATATCAATATGACTCCCCTCGGATGTTTAATCACCTGATACCATTGTGTTGGAACACAACAACGGAGCTGTTGAAAGTGCTGTAGTGTCAGAGAGCCCAAATGTTTTGATCCACCTCCACGATATCATAAGATATTCATCGCTCCAGTGGAGAAACATGTCCTCGGGGCCCCGACAGCGGAGCACACATGCAGATATCTGCTGTGCGTGTGGGGCTGCTGTAGAGATCCCACCCAAGGCAAGGCCCCATTCGCTCTCCAGCACGGAGGATGTTGTGGATATGGCCTTGACAGCGCGTTCTAACCCTGAGGCCCAAAGAGGGACAGGAAACAGTTGGCTCTTGATCGACTGAAGTGGTGCCTGGGACTTTCCCACACGCCTCGGGATGCTCCTCGTTGAGCCTGGTCTGTGGTTGGAGCGTGTGTCTGCACCACTTCACACCAGGGAGAAGAGGGAGGGGAGGGAGAGGAGCGGGGCACGCTCAGCCTTACTGTAGAAGTTGGAGAAAACTTTTCAGAGGGGATTCATTGCCCCTTAGCTGAGAGAACAGCATAAATTATTTGCGCTGGCAGATGTTCACAGACCCAAATATGCATGAATTTGTAGAGCTGGCAGGCTTCCCTCAGTCAAACGTACTAGTTTTCACGATGCGTGCAGGAGCAGTTGTTATTCTGGCTGTTTTACAGAGAGCATTAATCTGAGCTGTCAGCACCACCAACCACTTTGGTGGAAATTATTTCACTCCTTAATAAGGGAACTCTGGTGCTGTATTACATATGGCGGTCAGGGTAACATTCTTGGTGGGTCTGTCATCATGTAGCTGCTCTCCAACAGTGAGCCTTCTGTGTTGGGCCTGCAGCACACTCTCTAACCCAGAGATGAAAAGAATACTAACTGGGAATTAAATGGAATAACTACCTCTCACATTCTCTCTCGTGGCGAAGATGAAGAAAACCTCCTGCTAGGAAGAACGAGAAACTCAATATTAGTACTATATTGACCTATTACTGAGCTTCTCGTATTATTTATTATGTATTATATGTTTTTTTTAATGTAATGTGGCATAATACATTATATAAACTCAATTTAAACAAATTTAAAAAGTTTGGGCGCTGTCTAAAATGTGGATAAAATCAGTGATGATGACAAAGTCTCACAAACCTATATTTAATTCACAATGGCACGTTAAAAAAAAATCATATCCAATGTTTAAACTGAGAAAGTTAGTGTCCCATTGAAAAAAAGTATTAGCTCGCAATGAATTTAACAGCAGGAACAAGTGTCAAAACGTTTAGACAGGGCCATGTTTACCTTATGAAGTCATGCAGTTTGCGGTTTAGCATTGTCTTGCTGAAGTATGCAAGTAAGGCCTTCCTTGAAAAAGATGTCATCTGGATGCGAGCACATATGCAAAGATAGAATTTTGTATATCGTTCAGAACTGATGGTGCCTTCCCAAATGTGCGAGCTGTGAATTTCAAAGGCACAAATGCATACGATCAGGAATGCAGGCTTTTAAACAGAGTGCTGATAACAAGCCAGATGGTCCCTCTCCCGCTTCCAAAAATATTTAAACATTTTTTATTTGTCTGACCACAGAGAGGTTTTCCACTTTGCTTCAGTCCATTTCAAATGAGCTTTGGTTCACAGAAGGTGGTGGCGTTTCAGGATCATGTTCATACACAGCTTCTTGTTGGTGTGATAGAGCTTCAGCCTCATTTATGGATGACACGGTGAACTGTGTTCACAGGCAATGATTTCTGAAAGTGTTCCTGAGTCCATGCAGTGATTTTCATGACTGACATCATGTCTGTTTTTAATGCAGTGCTGCCTGAAGGCCCGGAGGTCCGAAGGTTAGGATTTTCAGCCTTGCCCCTTGTGCACACAGATTTCTCCAGATTCTCAGAATATTTTAATGATATTGTGGACTGTAGATGATGAGATTGTCAAAGTCTGGACAATCCTACATTGAGGATCATTATTCTGAAATTGTTCCATAATTTGTGGATGACATTTTTTGCAGATTTCTGAACCTCCTTTACTTCCGAGAAGCTCTGCCTGTCTAAGATGCTCTTTTTATACCTAGTCCCGACCTGTTTCCGGTTACTTAGCCTCCCAGCTTTTTCCGAGTTGGGTTCGTATTATAATGTTATGGTATTACTGTCTTTGCAAGTCTGTATCCTTACAGACTCATGTACAATCCCAATAAACAGAAATTTCCTGTGCCATATTTTATATCAAGTAATTATTCTATACTTTATCTTAAATACATATGTGCTATTTTTAGTTTCCATGCTGGTCTGCCTGTCTGCTGGAACCCTACTGTAGATTTGCTGATGCTCTAGTTCTTCTTCTTCTTTTTTTATTGTACTGTTTATAATTTTTTTAAATAAATTGTATGCTTCTTATTTCTTTCTCCTCTCTTATATCATCTCTTAAGCAGCTCAGGTTTTAGCTGAAATGTACAGGCCCGTTTTCAGCCAAATACATAAATCTGAATACATATTTTTCTTATTTATTGTAAAAACAAACTAACCCCTGGATGCCTCCCAGGCCAAAAAATCCTTTAGTCCTGATGATTTATTTTTATTTTTATTTTTTACTGCTGATAATTTTAGCATTACAACCTTCACAAATGTGCTATTTCTGCAGGACTGCTGTAATTACATAAGACCACAAATGTGCTCACTACATATGGGCATAATGAAAAATAGATTAGGGAAATGCATATTGTGGTGCCTTCTGTGGTCGGTTATCCTGGCCACTCTAAGCACTCTGGTCATTATATGAGCTCTAATGTAGCATTTTGCCACACATGGAAAGCCAGTGCTTGCAAATGATCATGTTTCTATTTTCCAGCACCTTTTATAGGTATGTAGTCATCAACTAAAACCGTGTGACACCTGCATGTGAAGCACAAAACATTAGACATTGTATAATCAAGCTTTCATCGGAGTTCCAAGAAGTAAATAACAATAATAAAGGTGGATGAGACAACCTGTAACTGTCACGCTGTATCTAACTGTGGAGAGAGAAGTGACTTAGAGCCTTTCCAACAGGAGGGCTTTGGCAGACTGCCACTTAGTGTGGTCCCCCTGAGGGCCCTTACTCATGAATCAGAGAAAATGGGAATTACACATATTAAAGAGGGTAAACGTCAGTAATCACAGCGCTGGGAAGGATGCTTGAGGACTCATCAGGCCCACTGCTGCTTTTTTAGAGACACTTGTTTCAAGGAGCCACTGTGTTTAGTGGCTGGCAGCAACACTGCAACGGGCTAAATTACAGATTTCACCTAGAATATTCACCGTCAGCACACCTGCATCTACTCCCAAGCCTGAACGAGTCTCCACGCTGATGGTGCGCACCACAATAACGCCATGTGGACCCCCCCCCGCGAGTCACGCAGCAGGCAGGTCGAGTTACAGCCTGTCATGTTCGTTATTGTCTTCTGTGCATTGGTATTTCCAGCATGTTTGTCCGACATCGATTGCCTTGTGGTCCCTGATAGAGATGGGCTTGGTAGTTTTGACACGGAAAAGTTTGTTTGTTTGTCTGGTCAGCAGAGGTCACACAGCAGTATGTTTGTTTGGTGGGTCAATTGAGTCTACTAACAGAGGAGGCCAGTGAGGAGAAGTGATGGAGGGAGAAGTGCTCATTAGTGGCCCTTTCCTCCTATGTGTTCCTCCTCTGGTGGAGATGGGAAGACCACCAGGCCCTTTACCCTGACTCCCAGATAAGATGTCTGGAGTCGCTCCACATGACTTAGTGTTGTTGGTACTTTGACAGAAAACAACCCTCAAGGGAAACTCAGGCAACCATAAATATTTAGGCACCAAAGAGCTTTATGGAGTTTGTTGTAAAAGGATTTATAGCAGCCTGGGAGGCAATGCATCAGTGTCTGAGGGCCTTAAGCATCCAGTGTTTACAGGACCTCGTATGAATCCTCCCAAAACTCTCAGCCAAGCCTGGAGAATTGGACCAAATAAGCACTCCAGCACCAGGAATGCAAACACCACAACTCCTCCAAATGAGTTTCAGAAAACAGGTGTGAGCTCAGCAAAAAAAAGAAAAAAAAGAAAAAAAAAGAAACGAAAAAAATGAGAGGGAGAGAAAACTGTGATGACCTACAGATGATTATTCACAAACAAGTCAAGTTATTGGCCTTATATGGACCGACTTGGAAATATTGGTTCTGTGCCTTGTGAGGATTTGATGCAATTATTCGCTGTGTAAACTGAGACCAACAGCTAGAAAGACCGTCAATAAGCTTGTAAAAAATACATTTGGGGTTATGAATAGTTCAGGATCTGATTTACCTAGTTCAGCTGTGTATTGTTTAATGTAATATCTGCACTTGCTGTCTGTGTCAGATAGGAATTTCACCCCTGGACAGAGCTGAGCTTGTTGCTTCCCAATTTTGCCATCTTTAAGCTGAGCAGAACGATTCAAAAGATCTGAGCTGTGTTGCAGTCAACAGGGAAGCTAAAAAATGGTTATTTTTTGCAATAACTCATTTTTGGGACAAACTTGTATGCTTTAACCATCCAGCAGACACTGAGCAAAGTTAGCATCCATTTAGTCGCCTGCTCCCCCCACCCCCCCTTTTTTTTTGTCACTTGTGAGGCAAATGTTTGTGTCTTTAGCTACTTACCCTTTCTGTCTGTCCATTATTTGGTGCTAAGCAGTCAACACTCACTGAGTTTTTTATGAGGAGTATTGAATGCATAGCTCTGACAAATATAATGGTTTTCCAATAGAAATTTCACAAATGTAGAGAAATTGTAGAGATATTTTGTGGACTTTTCACAAAGCTTTGCACCAGGAGGCCCTGTGGTGCATGAAGAATGTTATGAAAGTGAGAGTGTCTTAACTGCTTACAGTCTTGCCTTACCACACCAACGTCAGCCAAGGATCTGCATAACTTGGATCTAAAGTTTGACTCCCCCGATTCAGACTTTTTGAGAAAGGGAGCAGAAATCAAAACATTTACATTGTGGGCTGTAGGGCTGAAATTTGAACATATGCAAATTTTTCAGACATATGGGAAGTTTGGTGATTGCTCTCTCTCTTTAGTATAAGTGACACCTTTCACATACAGGTTGAAGTGTCCCCTGTTAAAGCCACTTAAATCACTGGAGAGCTGTTTGTTATTCAAATTCAGCCTCAGCATGCCATGGTATGATGTGTTGCGCAAAAAGCCTTTATGGATATATGCTCTTATAATAATGGCTCGTTGAAGCAGGCGTAAATAAACAACCGTGGTGGGTAGCTGATTAGTTATTGTTTCCTCTGTGGCAAACTATTGTTGCACTAAAACAACGGCACTCTCTAAACAAATCACTTGTAGCAGCAGGCTGTCTGGGCAGCCTCCGCCGCAACTCTTCCTTTACATTCACTCTCCTCATCAATGTTGCATGAGGGTGTTATCTGCATCCCTCTCATCTCTCCCTTCCTCCCCAGGTTTTAATCTGACCAAGCTCTTTCATCTCTATCCTTAAGGGGAAGCCGGACATCTCGGTCCACTATCCACGCCGCCCCTGTCTCTGCTGGCCTAGCTGCTCCTCTCTTCATCCTCCTATGCTGCCCTTTACTACCTCCCCGCAGGGTCACAGGGCTGCTTTGTCCCAGATTGCTGGAGGATCAGGATTCCTCATTATCCCTTTAACTGTACATTTATCTGACAAGACAGAGGAGAGAGAGCGACCCCCGGCATCATTAAGCTTTAATAGACAGCCAAGAAATGAGGGAGAAGCCATAAAAGCAGGAGCCGAACCAGAGTTTCTCTTTAATGTCTCTGATCGTCCTGACAGGATTATTAATCAGGAACTAAAGGAATTTAAAACCTTTGCTCTTGGCTTCCTCACTTAGAGTCTTTAGCTTGCACCATTACATAGCAACCCAGGGTCAGGAGGTCTGTAGCTAATTGGTTCTACAGGGTTTTGAATAACAATGAGCTGAGCCCAATTACTGAACTACAGAGAGGCGGAGATGAGAAGAGAGGGAGGGGGACCCGGTGGAACAGGCACATGGAGGATGCAGGGAGGAGGCGGAGGAGGAGATGAGGTGGGGGGGAGGCTTTTTCACGGCTGCTGTCTCCCTCCTCCTTAGAGTGGGGATATTAATGAGATCAGTAAATGAGTGCTGGCATAGATGGGGATGTGCTGCTGTAGAAAAACAGCCGCCTGCCCCTGCAGGACAGCAGCAGCAGCAGCAGCTCCTCATTCACTATTCCATTTGACTCGCACGAAATGTGTGCGCCACGTTCTTTTTGTCCCAGATTTTTTCCCCCTTCTTTGCATCACATGTTCATTTATTAGTGATGTATTTTCCTTTCTTTGCTCTGACACAGGGGATCTGTTTCTGTGGTCTTTTGATAGCTCGGCCGTATAGCAGTCTGCCTTGTTGAGCCTTTAATGTTGTCTTCGGGGGTTTGTATTCAGCGGTGGCTAATGCAGTTAGTCCCAGCAGTTTAGAGGCAGTTTGGTAGTAAATTCACAGTCACTCCGAGGCATAACAGCTGCCGATTGTTCCTTATTTTTGTGACCCCTTCTGCTTTGGTCCACATCAAGACTTGTTTTTCATCCTCTTGCTTACCCATCATAACATGCTGCTGCTGCTGCTGCATATCCAGTGGGTAGATTAAGCCGAGCTGTATCCACACAATGTCTCTCCACTCTAGTGTGTCATGGAGTGTCCCCCTTGCCCTGCTTGTGCTGATGAAACTAGTTTGGATGGAAGCATTATCAGATTTAGAGAGCTAATTTGTTGCAGCAGCAAAAGGACCGTTCATCCTGTTCAAGGGATGCTTTTTTCACTTTGGTGGTGCTCAGTATTTTTTATTTTATTTTTTTTTTTAGCCCTTGAAACATTGCATCAGTGCTGAGCTGTAAGACTTTTAAATTGATCTCTGCTTAAATAATCTCTTTCAAATTCATGAATTCACATCGAGCAATCCCCTCTTCTGAGCATTCATCACTTTCAATAAACCCCCGAGAAGCTGTCATTATGCCTCCACCTCCTCATCGTGCTCTAAACTGCTGTTCAAGGGCTGCAATTTGGAAATGTGATTTAAATATTGCTTGAAATGGATAGCTCGTATTTACCTAAGCCCCCCCTTCACGGTGCCAGACTCTGTCATGCGATGAAAGCCGGAGGATGTCAACTGCACTTCCTGTGCATGAGTTGTAGACATTAATTGCTGCTAGCACAAAGTTTAGCCCCGACCTTTCCAGATCACAAGGCAAACAGAATTCTCTGTGGGCCTGCTTTTCCGCACGCTTTTGTCACTCCTTCTTCATGGCTGGATTTCTCCGAGATGAGAAAGGATTGTCTTTGCTTACACTTTTAATCGGCTATAGAGCGCTGAAATACTCCAGCTGGAATGAGAAGGAGATAAAGGCCTTCTTAACTCCAGGCTGCAAATGAACTACAAATCCTTGAGCTGGATTGCTGTTCATTCTTCAGTTATGTAAGCCCCAAATCAGTTTTTTCCCCCCTGTTCCCACTCAATGGTGTCACTGTGTATATACAAATAAATTCTTGACAGACAAGCCTTATAATCTCGTTCAACTTTCAAGTACAAGCATTAATAAGAGTACGAGTCAATTTTTCCCAGGGTTTAAAAGTAATCAGCACGCTCGCTGCGTGATGATCAACTCATGATGGCTTTGAATATTCATCACCAGTGATTGATTGGCTTCATATAGGTTTGTGCGAGGCTTCCTTATAAATACGCCTTTGAAATTCCTCCTCAGCAGCGTGCTTGGATGTGGATTACGCGTCGAATCTCATCTCTTTAAAAATGGTTGCGAGTGCCATTCATTCCAAACAATCCTTCTCAGCCCGTAATATATTCTGAACTCTTGAATCTGCATATTTGCATACTGTAACCGAGTTGCAGCTGTGGTCTCAGAAGAGTTTATCATTATTTCACATTTATTTTGTCTCCCTAATTACCTAATTAATTCTGTTGTTTTGATTGTGGTGTTTACCGTTTGTTTTGTGGAGGCGTAATCCTGTTCTATTTGTCTGTTTGAAGAAGGAGCAGTCTCGCTGAATTATTCATGCTGCACTCCAGCGACAGCACAGCCGTTTAAATGATGAAGGCATTTGTGAAATCCTCTCTCTCTCTCTCTTTTTCACACACACTTTCTCCCTTTCTCACTCTAGCCTCTCTCTCTCCCCCTTTTTCTCTCTTTCTCTCAGAGAGGGCCTGAGGCGATGGAGTGTAAGGAGGGGAGAGGATTTCACAAGGCGATGAGGCGATGGAAAAACATGTCCCTCTAATGTGTCTCACCGATCTCAGAGAGGGCCGGACCCCAAAGCCATGTCTAACCTGACGCTATAATTTGACCTTTTATCTCCACTTCTCACAGGAAGCAGTGCTCCGCCCTGCTCATTGTTCACGCCTCTATGAGTGTGTGTGTGTGATTTTCTGACCGAGCCAAACCCCCACAGAGCAGAAATGTGGACACTTGAGCCGACACAGGCGCTCTGAAGTGCTGCTGAGGTGTCAAAACGTTGTTCACTGATTGGATATCACTGTGTCATGTGGTGGCTCGGTGTCCACTTCACACCTTCAGCTGTGACTTCTTTCAGTGTTGACGAGACTCGATAGAGCACGAGTCAGCAGAGGCTGTGGATCTATTCAAGGTTTACTGACATCTGGTTTGATTTTTTTTTCCTCTTTTTTTAAGAAAATGCTTTGTCTCCGCTCTCAGTGTGGTCTTAATGGTGTTCCCACTCAAAGAGTATTGGAGGAGGAGGAGAAGGAAGAGGTGGGGGGTGATGGGGCTCTCTGGAGATTGTCTGTTTGCTGTGTTTACTGCCAAACCCTTAAGGACTTACAGGCACTTTCATCAGCACTCAGCAGTACATAATACACACCTCCCCGCCTGTGTTCGCTCAGCTTCTAATGTCTTATTTCACTCTCACACACTCTTATGCGTTTCTGAAAAACTATATATGACACCTTTGAGTCCCAGGGGTCACTTATGTCCGTCTGTAAGGCCTGATTACCATCTTCTAGTGGCAGCACACCATTATACATTTACATGAAAAAGATCTTACACCAGACATCATTTGTTTGAGCTTCCTTTCAGGGTTTCCCTGTGGGGCGGCATTGTCCTTAAAATGCACAAATCTCAGATAGTAGCTCCGGTTTTCAGGAGGGCTGGTTCTTTTGACGATGGCGAGCTTGATGGACGTTATCAGCCGCCATGTGACTCCAGGCTCAAACAAAAGCCTTGAGCAAACAGTATGTATGATTTTATTAAAAATCTTTTCTAATGTGTTGTTTTCTCTCTGTGGGCCTGTGGATTTTGCATGCTATTTGATCTGCCCTAAACATACATCTTTAATCTTAGCTGCAGGCTGTGTGAGAGGTAGTGCGTGTCACTGCCTCTCCACTGAGTCTGTGGGCCTGCTTTCACACCACTGCAGTCCCTCTGGGAGGCCTGCAGAGGGCAGCATGCTAAACACAGCATCCTCTCCTACAGCAGCTCCTTTACACCTGCACCACCTCCTCCTACTCCTCCACAACTATCTCTATTAAGGTACATCTTCATTAGCTCACAAGAGGAAATTAAAAAAAAGAGAAGAAGAAGAAAGAAAGAATAATAATAAAAAAAAAAAAAAAAAACAGGCTGAGAATGAAACCATCATGGGCCCGCGGGGTGTTCTACTGTTTGTACTGACACAGAGGACGAGTTATGCTAATTGAGAGTTCTTTGCATAATTAGGCAGAAAAAACTTTATCATTATTATTAGTGGAGAATAGCCAGACAGAGGGTAATTTCAAGTTTCCCAGCAGGGTGCTGCCAGAGAACAGAAACAAAAAGGACACACTCTCAATGTTATTCCTGCTGTCTTTTGATGCAGGGAGCATAATTCATCTAAGATACTTAGCCTGAGTATGCTTTAATGATGATGACTTTTCCCAATGTGATTTTTCAAAGTGTTTTAATGTATTGTCTTCATAGTGGATGTGTTTGCTGTGGTAAATTCGAGGACTGCATATTAAGTTATCCACCTAAATGAGATATTTTTTTCTTTCATGTTTAATGAGCCTTCACTTTTTGCCATTTTTTTGCAGACATCTTCATTCTGCTTTTGTGTGTGTGCGAGTGCGTTGTGGTTTGTGGCACATGTTCGGTCCTGTGTTGAGACTGGGAATGTGTGATACCACTGAGAGGTGATGCGGCTAGCCGCTTAGCTACACAGGGCTGTGAGTAAGTGGGCCGTGGTTATAACAGGCACACAGGGCAGTCACAACAGAGTGCTGAATCTATTAGTTCCTCAGCAGGATTTCAGCAGGTCATTAGGGTTCAGTAAGATCCTGTGATATCCTGTTATGCACTTTTCCTCTTCACTTAAGTTTGATGATGCTACAGCCAGTGTGTGTAGGAAGATGTCTTTTCCCTAGGAGCGCGGGGCCTGTGCTTGCTTGAAGACGGTGAACGATAGTTTATGCCGCAGTAAGTATTCCTTTCAAAGGCTTTACAAGGCACTGGGGATTAAGAGACTGTACCACACTCATCTCATTTGTGTCAGAGCCGAGAAAAGGGAGCACTCTAAACACACACTGCACCAATAAGCCGTATAGGATAGAGTGGAGATGAGGGCTCTCAGAAACATTGCACCTGCCCCAGTTGTTCTCCACCAACATGGCCGTCTGTGCACCGCCTGCTTCACAAATTCAGGGAACATTCCCTCGCTTCAAAGGTTCCCCTGCATTTTTTCATCTCTGTGCACCAGCCCACGGCCAAAACCACAGATTAATATTTCAAAACATGTTTCTTGCTTGCACCCCGACTCCCCCCTCTTCCCATCTCCCCGCTTCTCTCTATACCTCCCCTCCCTCCTTTGCCTCAATGATGCCCCCCCCCCAATCTCCACCCACCCACACCCCCAGCATCATCTCTCACACATGCAGCCCATTCCCTGTTCACCACTTATTCTCCTCTCGCCCCAACCCCAACCTGCCTGCCTCCCCGCCTGCTTGCTCGCCAAAATGTGTGATATTTTTCCATATCTCAAGTTTTGCTGCTCCACTGCTCTCTTCAATCCAATCACCAGTGCAGTATGTTTTATGGATTAATAAGAAATGATCTTGGAAGGTCCAGTCAAGGCAGCTGAGGAGCCAAAAGCAGAAGGATGAAGCGATGAAACAGAGGGGGAGAGGGGCAGGGTGCCGTCTGCAGTCGAATTTTAATGAGTACCAAGGGGAATATCCAATTTTTTATTTTTTATTTTTAATGGGGTATCCTTCTGGTGCTTTGCTCTAAATCACTGTCACACAAACAAGGTATTTCCCATCATGCCTCTGATTTGGCTTGGTAACTGTGTCATCCCGTGGCAGAGACACCTCACCGACGCACCTGCTCCGCAATCCTAATTGAACAGATGATCTGCCAATTTGTCATGTTTATCTTCAGAGGCGTTCTGGCGTCAGTGCCCCTGCTCTGCTCAGCCCCCTCAGAACACAGTGCAGATGTTAGCAGAGCCTTTTTTTATGACAGATCTTGTAGTCATTACTGAATAATTCATTGCAACATTAATGTCTTTAGATAGCATCTCCAGCATCTTGCTCTGCCTTTTTGGCTCCCTCTCTCTCTTCATTCTCCAGCTCCTCACAAGGGAAAACTTTATTATTCTCTCCACTGACAGCAAAGTATATGGATAAAAGATAATTGCCTGGCTTGACTCAGCCATTGATATGAAAATAGAATTGAAATTATTCACCGTGTTTTAAAGGTTAGTTGAAGGTTATTATTCAGGGAAAGGTGTTCTGGAAAGGAGTGTCTATGCGCAGCCCAGTGGCAGACCTGACAAGACATTTCTGAAAGGCTAATATGCTATGCATGCTGCAAAGGCCATGCAGTGAATAAACAGAAAGGGTCTCCTGAGATCTTAACACAGGAGAAGTCAATTATTTATGAGCAAATTATAGCTCACTCTGTGCATAAATATGATACGCTCCAAAAAAAAGAATGAAAAAAAAAAGATGTGGGCTTGATTGTGAGCACACCCCACTCTCTTTTATTCACTATATTGTTTGTCCTTTCATTCGGGCTTCCCTGCATGGTGGAATGTAATATGAACACTCTAATGAAGAGCGAGAGGGTTTTCTCAACCAGTTTAATGTATTCGATCCGTTGCATGCTTATAGGCTTGTTATGGTTCAGATGGACTTTGAACATGGGCTTAATAAATCACCTCCGCCAGCAGTCGTCTGATGTTTCTGCTTAACAGCTGCTCTGATGTCTGTGGTTGGCCCAACACTACTTACGCCACTCTCTATTACCATGGCAACTGTGGGGACGTATGCAGGTAGCATGCTGTAAGCTGGAAGAAGTCATGGTGTGCTTTTTGATAGCAGCCATAGAGCAGCAGACAGCCCCCTGCCTGTCTGTCTTTCTGCCTGTCTGTCAGCAGGCGGCTGGTCCGCTGCACATGTGAGCTAATATCTAGTCAGGTTTGTCTTTTAAAGATTCCTCTATGCATTTTAAAGCTTTGTTTTTCTTTGTTCCCTGACTTGAATGAGTGAGGTGTAATGATATTGTTTGGTTTGTTTTCAATTCACACTTAAAAATCAGTTTTAGAGTATTTATGAGCAGATTTCCTCTCGTATATCTTTATTTATAGGCAGGAGCGTAAAAGCAAAGTAAGGCTAAACAAATCAGTTTTCACACACTGATATGAAGTCAGATTAGAGTCTGACTTCCATGTAAAGGCATCAAAGAGAAGTGAGACGAGAGGCAGAAATGAGCACTTCTTCTAGGAAGATGCTGTGGTTCACACCTCCTCTTCACCTGTTTCCTCAGCCTCTCGTTCGATCCTTTTTCTGTTCATCGAGCTTCGCTGACTTCATTCAAAGATGCAGGTGTGATCACTCACCCATTCACTGTTAGTTAAGACCACCTCTTCTGCTCCCAAAATAGACAGTTCCAGTTCCTTCCATAAAAAAATACCTTGCTTTTTAAATATTTCATATAAATTTTCCATTTGTCAAAGTCATTCAGATACTTGATTTATTTGTTTTTTTAAAGAAATGCATAAGCATGGATAGAAAGCGCTCTCTAGGCTCAGTATTGCAGAATTGTGGCTTCCCATTTCTCAGTTTTGTTTTTGACACCAGCTACTGTGCTGCAAGTAGGGATGGGAATTGATCAGAATTGATCAATTCTCTTATGAATTGTCATTGGGTTCTCATTGGCTCCATTTTGAGAGTCACTACCATTACTAAGCAGAACTAAAGAGAGATTCGTGCAAATTAATTGCATGTTGTGGGTCAAATGTCTTGACAGATGCAAAGAACTGAAGTTGTGTTAGCAGCATAATGGGGTTCTTTCTGTCCTGGATGCAGTTTTTCACTTTACCATTTATTTCGTGCTTTTGTGCAATAAAAAAGTCCATATTTATGCTCTAGACTACATTGTTATTTTCCTCCTCTGACATGCAAACTGAAATCAGCCAATTGTAGTGCAAGTGCAAGAACCGATAAGCACAATCGATAGGCAGGCAGACTAACAATTCCAAGAAATTGGACTGCTGGGAACCAGTTTTCTACAAGAGCCGGTACTTGATTCCCATTCCTAGCTGTAAGGATTGGTTATTCGATTGTGGGCTAAAACATTCAGCACTGCTGCTGCACTTTCATGCAAGTGTTTCTACTGGATCATACAGGGGCAGATTTAGGCCTCCACTGCTGATGACAGACGGCATCATGTCGATATCTGTCTGCTCTTC
Source organism: Pelmatolapia mariae (assembly GCF_036321145.2). Lineage (NCBI taxonomy): Eukaryota > Metazoa > Chordata > Actinopteri > Cichliformes > Cichlidae > Pelmatolapia > Pelmatolapia mariae. The sequence goes on along the minus strand of NC_086233.1, from coordinate 51,251,619 downwards.
TGTGTCAGGCCTCGAGTAAAGATCATTGACACCGTATCTCTCTCCCTCCCTCCCACCTTCCTTCCTTCAGCCCTGTCTTGCACTGTGGAAAGAAATTGGATCCTCTTCTTAAAGCTAAGCACTTCAGGATGAAGTTTTTCTGAAGCCAAAACTGCTTGTGTGATTACAGACAGATCGATACCTTGTGGTGTCTCCAGCCAGCTCACCCTGCTGGCACAGGAAATGATGCGATCCATGCAGCTCTGACATTGACAGGCCCCAGGGAGGCAACAGCTTCACTTACTAGAAAAATGCTCTCCATTAGCTCGGCTGGGTGGCTTTGCCCTGTCATTGTTATGCTAGCGAGACTGTGACATTTATGTTATGTGGATGGCAAATGCCTTTCTCATCATCTGCTCACAGCACAATTTAAATTTTCATCAACTTTGATGGACAGCTCCTGAAGAATTATCATCAAGAAAATGAAATCTTTCCTGACCCTAAATGCCACCGCTGCTGCCACTCCTTGACGGTGTCCCACAGTGCTGCTGACAAAGGCTGTAGACAGTCACACAGTGTCTCCCTTCAGGCTGCTGCCCTTTAGCTCTTGTGTTACTGATCAGAGGTTAAACCTCACGACTTTTCTCATAGTTTACCATAGTTGTGGAGAGGCCTGGTGAGAGGCCACGTCCTTTCTCAGACCTCAACAACACCCAGACCCCATGCCGTCCCCTCCGCCCAGGAAGTGGTACTCATATCCATGTCAGAGAATAGTGGTACTTTAGAGCAAAATGTGTGTGTGTGTGTGTGTGTGTGTGTGTGTGTGTGTGTGTGTGTGTGTGTGTGTGTGTGTGTGTGTGTGTGTGTGTGTGGGTGTGTGTGTTTACGGCTGAGCCAGCATCTCTTAAACCCAAGCACTTGTATTGACCCACCTCCCATCTCTTTCCCTCTCTCTCCCTCTCATCCCCCACGGTTTCCTTGTTTGAAACAATATAGCCTGCCTGTTGTTATTGATTCAGAAGATTGGACCCTGGTAAGTGCTCCTTCGAGTCTGGTGTTATATTAAGCAATTGTTCCAACAGCAGATGACAGGGCTGAGAAAGTTTTGGCTGACTCTAATAGGCCTGGTATTACGTGTGTGTTAATTGATTGGATAGCAGAAGGGGGGGGGGGGGGGGGGCTGACTGCGAGAATTCAGGGCTAAGCAGCTGATAGTTGGACACTAATTCGGAACATTCGCTTACACAGTGTGACAAAATCGCTGTGGTCCAAACAGTTAAATACACTCGCTTAACGACACAGGCCACTCTCTTGTTTTGATGAAAGCACATGATAATAACATGACCGTACACAAAAAGAAAAGTTTAGAACTTGTCTAAGGGGCAGATCAATCCATACCCTCAATCTTTTTTTCTTCTTCTTGGCATTAGTGAAGCCTAACTTCATCCGGTCGGCCATGCTGGGTGTATTTGCCAAAGCGCCTGAGCTGCACAGCCAATATCCAGACATTGTCAGCAACACAGGGGTAGTATTGCATGGAAGGTTGTTTTATGGAAGCCACCCGAAGTAAACGCTCCATTCATCCTGTCTGTCTGCACTGGCCTCCATTTCCTCTTCTGTCACACGCATGGTTAAGACCAGCTTGAAGCATTTATCACAGAGCCAGAACATGGGGTGGGGTAGGTGCTGTGCTGGTGGAGATCAAGCAAAAGGAAACCGAGCCCACCTTGCTCTTTGTTTGTCTAACATCCAAACATCTCTCACTTGTCAGGGAAACGTCAGCAGTGAAATCCCCCCTCAGTTCTGCTGTCAGAGCTGCACAGTGATTCAGTATCAGTCTGATGTCTCTGGAAGTGATGACATTATTTTGACAGCCGTAATGCATTATGCATCTAATTCCATTAGCTGTGAGTGGTCATCGTTTGTTTTCAATGAATTTAGTGTGTGTGTGTGCACACGCGTGCACACATCTTTATTTTGGTCAAGTGAATCCCATTAGATTCCATTTCCAATAACAGCATGTTCTGCTGTGGTTGCATTTCAGTAGAGAGGTAATTTGCTAATGGCATGGCCCTTATTAGAAAGCAATTATTATTAATTACCAGTGGGTGATACAAGAGCTGATTTAGTCTTTAAAGCCCACTGTTTTTCTGGCAGTGGGGCCAGTGTGTGAGTGTGTGTGTGCACATATTTGTGTGTCTGTCTTTCTCAGAGATGATTGCCAGCCCCACGCCATCGCCCTCACCTCCCACTGGCCTGCTGCCAAGCAGCGACATTGTCATTATCAGTGTGCCAGAGGGCTGGGTAAATGTCATTATTGTAGCTTGTGGATTCCTCCAGGGAATCAGCAGCTACCCGTTTAATTTCTCTAACAGCCCGGGAAATATTTGTTGCATCACCAGCCTGGTTCATGGCAAACATCTATCGCTGCTATGCAATTAACGACATAGATCATTTACATAGTCACAGAGCTAATTTTCATAATGTTCCCTTTATTATCAGAGGAAGAAATTAACCCAGGAATTTATTTACACACCCACTGCAAATGGTAACAGTGTGCTAATTGGCTGTTAGATGATTAATAAGCTTATAGCACATGCTAATGAATGGTGCACTCACTGTTTCAGAGGTGCTCCAGCACTGTGCTTGTGTTTTGGCAGCTTAATTAGACAGATAATTATGTACTTGTTGCTTTCACTTTCAAGCAAATACCATCAAACATTTTAAAAGATTAAAATGGCTTGCATGGATATGCTTGTGTTGGTTCTGCTTTGTTTTAAATGGCCACGAAACATCAGGGCTCTGATTTGTTAGCATCCAGTGGGGTCTATAAAGGATCTAAATGTATGTATTTGGGGAATGTAGGCCTTCATTAGGTGGATAAATCAGAAATAAATAATGAATAAATTATTGAATATGACAACTACATTGAGTATGACTGCATGTAAAACAAGCAAATTCACTAAAACACATGATGTTTGGTAACATCTGCACTGACTAAACATCAAACATTCAAATTCCTGAAACTTTATCATCGTTAGTAATATAGTGATCATTTGATGTTCATGGTGCTGTTGCTCTTAAAAGACTATGTCCACTCTTAAGTAACTCTTAATTTCATGAAACAATGACAAAATCTATCTGACGAGAAAGATGAGTTTGCCTCATTATTGCAGTGTCACCATGTTTAAAATGCTACTGGTTGGGTAGGAGGACGGAAAGAGAGCCCTTTTTTTCTACTTCTCAAAACATAAAGCAGCTCTTTGTTGATAATCACTGCAGTTTGTAGCCGTCCTTACATAAGGCCCCAATCTGGAGCAGCTTCACAGAGAATGCAGTTTTGTGGTTTTGTTCTGTTTGCTCCCTATAGGATAAAAGTCAGTGGTTGGCTGTGGTGTTAAATCCTCTAGGGAAGCTGGATATGAATATTTGATGTAAATCCTCCTTTTTACCAACTGACATGACTCAAAGCAGGGGTCCTCATTGATCTGGTGTTATAAATACAGATTAAAAGAACTCTCCCCAAACAACTCCCTGATTAAAGCTGTGTTTATACGTTCTGTTCATGACTGAGTGAGATTCACACGCAAGCCCCAAAGAATGCCCGTGTAGTAGGAGCAAAGCTGTGAACAGGCTGTCTTTAATGTGGCTCCCACTGGCTGTTGTGAACACCGAGTCTCTGGATCTGCTTCAACTCATTAGTTCCCAAACTTGGACTGAATCTAATATGTCATGCTCATGAATCAAATCCACAGAGAGATGAGCAGATACAACAGAAATACAAACTGAGACACATTTTCCCGATGTATGGTTCAACAGATTTGTTTCCTGTGGATCTCTGTGGCAATTTTTTCTTTTTTGTTAAGATGCTAGTTTTCATATGGCAGAAGATATATTGTGCAAATGAGTTTCTCTTTCATCCACAAAGCAAAAAGACACGCTTCTATCTCGCACACTCCAGCTTAATATGCATCTAATTACATTGTACATGTTGTCTGCTTTCTCTGATAGTCCCATTTGACCTTGACTCAGACTTTTACTGGAATCTCAATCCTGAATGCTGATTAAAGAAACTTGAATAGCGCCTGTTCCATTCTGCAAAGACAGATGAATTTCGAAACTGCACGCCAATGGTATTTCAATAGGCTCTTGGCCTTCTGTCAAACGTCCATTTGTGAGTTTAAATGACTGGTGAATTTCATCTTAATTACAACGAAGTTAAACCAAGCCCAGAGTTCATTCTCATTTTGTTCACTTTGCCAATTATGGATGTGGCTGGCAACGCTGTGGCTTCCACCTCTCATTTCTCAAACTTGTATTGTCCCTGGAGCAGAGAAGATTGGTACGTGCCCGACGTCCCGCCGCTGTGCTCAAAGTGAAGCAGATGAGATTACGCTGTGTGCATGAAGACGGTTTCACCTAATATCAACTATGAGCCTGCCCCATGCATACTAATCATATGGATATGCTCTTTGATATGAACCGGCTCTCACCTTCATTAGTGTATAAAATGAAACATACTTTTTTTTCACATATTTGATATTCTGGGGAAGCGAGAGACTTCTGAGACTGATAACTGTGACAAAGACTCGCTATCTTTTCCTGCTCAGTTCAGTCTGCACTGAAGAAAAACCTCACTATAGAGCACATTAATACCCGGGAAACCAGGACAGAGAGGTATTTTTGCTTGCATTCAGCTGCTTTAAGAGGGACGGCTAATTCATGTTTTCCCATATCAGATTAAATTTGCTTTCTTCATGCATGTGCTAAAGATAATCTGTTCCAGAGCTCAGAGTTATGATTATCCTGGTGGCAAGGACAGAAACATAGAGAGGCTATAGCAGCCCTAAGTAATTAAATTAGCCCTGAATGGCTAATTGGATCAATTTGGAAGGCAGACACTGTCAAGGATAAGAGTAATCATCTATGCAGCAGCAATCTTTTATTGCTCAGACACGTCTTGTAAAAAGACAAGGTGTGATCCAGAAGGTTAATGTAATTACTGTCCAATTCTCTCACTCACTGTGCACAATAATGCTAATTAATCTAAGATCTCTGGACTATAATGAAGCGCGACAAGCCAGGTAATGCTGATTATAGTTTTAAGGACATGACTGAACGTTCTCTGTTATTTCCTTGTCCTAGACTCTGTGATGATGCTGTAATTAGAGCACTCATTTCTCCCACTTTTACAAGACTATTGCCTTCACTGAGAATTTGATCTACTGCAAGAGGAGTATATTTGGTTCTCACCTGGATGGCATTTAGTATGATAGTCATGCATTTTCCCCCAATAAAGCAGTGATTTACATTTCATCCAAGGCAAGCTCCCCCGGCTCAGCGAGGTGTAAAGCAATGTAATGAGAGAAAGACTTGGCTTATGAGCAGAGCATTCATATTCATTAGCAGCTGACATTAACATATGATGCCCGTGACTGATCTGTGATGCATGTTTTATGAATGCAGTTAATGGCACGCTGACAGCACGGTGAGCCATAAAGGACCAGAGCAATCCACCAAATGAAAGCCACAGAGCAGCGGGACGATTATTGATTCTCCCCTGTGTCCTATTGATCTCTGACGTTTTCATCTGGCACAGAGCTGCTAATCTGCTGTGTATCAGAGAGACACCCACAGTGCAGCCCATTGACTCTGCTATCAATAGCTACAAAGCTGGATATCATTAAATCCTCATCACTTTGTTTCCCCCGGCCAGCCGCCACAGACGACTGAGCACTCTGCGTGACCTCTGAAAAACCACTGTCCACTGGCTTGTTTATGGCCTCAGCTTCTGGTGCCTGGCATTTACTGCCTCCTTTTTAATAGGCCAGTGTAACAGCTTTGTTGTACACAGAGCTGATATTGACCACTGCTGAATAGTGTGTGACTGGTTTATCCCATCAAGTGAGTACATACAGGGCTTCAAGGTAGCCCACAGTTAATGGAAAATAAACTCTAGCTTTGTCTGCAAACAAGGACAATATGTGGCTAAAAGCCATCAAGGCAAGTGTTAAAAGCAGCTTACAAGCTTACTGAAAACTAAATAGTGCCAAACACTGGGTAAATTTACACATTTATAATCCCATACAGCAATAAAAACAGCTGGGTAATGTCTTTAAACTGTTCTCCCAAGAAAATCAGCAGCGTCAGTTCTCTGACCCAAAATGACACTTTTGCTTTTTCAGTTATCAACATTGGGAGCAAAAGAGTAAATCTGGTGACATTGCTATAGGTTCAAAGTAGTCCACATGGGAACGGGTAAATTATACCTGACTGACTGTAAATATAAGAAAGACGTAGCCACCTGAGAGCACCTATTAGTTTGTGGGTTCTCCTTTTAAAGTTTGGCATTTTGGCATCACGAGCAGAAATTAAGGATAACGCAGACTCATCCTGTAGGTATTCTTGGGTCTCAAAGCAAACCCTACTTTATTGTCTGTTTTATGCCATTATAATGTGAACATCATGTTGTTTTAAATAAGACTTTAAAGTAACCGCCAAAGCCATAAAATCACCAGGAAAGTGTTTACCGAGGTTATAAATAAAGCAAGACGTTCAGTCACTTTTTTACTTACATGCCAATGGATGCATATATGACTCCAATAGTTATGTGTGTGCTACTGCTGTTTAATTTAGAGGCCTCATTAGTATGTGAAAATAACTCTTATTATGTCACAATAATGTCATTAGGGTCAGTAATTTCTCCCAAACTCTCCCTGGATTAGCCCTTTAGCTACTAAGAACAAAAGAGGAAAGACATTCCTAAAAAGGAAAATAATGACTCTTCTTTATGCCTCTTACCAAAGGATGAATAATGTGATAGGTCAGAGCGTGATAATATGCTCATCATTGTTTCCACCTTGCACTGTGACAAAGTACCAAGTAATCAGCAGGACAACACCAATGAGAAACATTGCAGAGATGATAGTACAGGAGGAGCCACTCTCCCACAGAAAATGGGGCCGTAGTGGGACAAGGACGGGTGACAACGGGATCAATGATGCTCAGGGTGTGGGGGTGACAAGGACAGGTGCCGGGGAGCACCCTACCAGGGGCCATTAGAGACGGAGCCTGCCTGCTGAGAGCAGACAGCGTGATAAACAGCTTCAGCTCTGATAATACTCTGGCTGATCAATAGCCTGTCTACCTGCTCTCCCTGAGGGACAAGCTGGAGCAGCAGCCATGACAGCTGACCCTCAGGTCGTGTGTGTGTGTGTGTGTGTGTGTGTGTGTGTGTGTGTGTGTGTGTGTGTGTGTGTGTGTGTGTGTGTGTGTGTGTGTGTGTGTGTGTGTGTGCGTGTGCGTGCGTACCAGGTCCCATGATCACATACGCACTTTCTGCACAGGGTAGGTTTGGGATGGTGAATGGAGCAAACTATCACTGAGTCAGACGGAGCATCACACTGGCCTCTTGACCTTTCTGCCTAACCTTATCTTCACAGTGTAATAGAATCAACCAAGCATATCCAATTAGTATCTACGTGTCCTTCAGTGAAGCTCTAATGGTTTATTCATGGTAGTACATAGGAGACATTTTCACATTCTCCCCTGCCATTCTCACACAGAGTACTTTGTTCCAACTGTACTCCTCTTTTCTTTGGAGCGTTCATCCTAATAAGGGAGTGCACACAGGTAACAGTTACTGTCAGGTATTTGAACTACACCTGTACTGATAAGTTGAAGCACTCAGTTGAAGTGTTTTATGATTTTAGTACATTTTTCTAGGCAAAAATGCCATTCATCCACCAAAAGTGGCAGGTTTTGCCACTTTTCATTGTCTTTAATGATTGCAAAATGAAAATTTTGCTTATTGTACTGCTGACTAAAGCAAGAAAATAAAAGTTGAAGTTGCTGTCTGGGTTCTGTGAAACTGTAATGGATATTTTTTAATACAATTTTCTGATATTTTATAGACGAGGAAAGGCCTGGAGCCCTGATTATAACTGACATGTGTGGTAGAGATGACATGTAGAAGCATTGATGACAACATTGTCATTGACATTATGTCGATAGCATTGCTGTGTTGGCAATGCTAGAAGGTCATTTCTGCACCTGTGAAAACGAATGAGTCTCCCTAGGTTTACAGTTGCTGTAAATTACTGATATTTATTTTGTGCAGCTTTGACATTCTAAATATTGCACTTTTACTCCACATATTTGTTCAACTGTCGACAGTTTTTATACAAACTATTTTTCTGGCTTGCCTAATGCTTCTATTGTCACAATGAAAAGAGCCATAAATCGCTTACAAGTGTCATGAAAAAAATCCACCTGTTTTGGATAAAAGTAACTAAATGAAAGCAGAAAGAAGAGGAAGTAATAGTGTTTGGGCAAGTAGTTGCTGTGCTGCATCAGTGGGTGGATGTGGAAAAACAACAAGAAGTGAGACCCGCGCGCACATACGCACACACATGCACACATACTGTGTTGTCACTCACTGAGGCAAGACCACATATCTGCTCTGAAGTCCTTTCTTCTCAACGTGCCTGTGTTATCGCACAGCTACAGTTGTGGCTTCAATGGCGGTGAGACATCCTGACTTGGAAAGTGAGACTCCATATCTTGAGCAACCCCACAAGCCATAAACCACAGGCAGCAGCTTCTGCAGCCCAGCTTGCTGTGACTTCAAACACTAACAAGCTGGAATAACATTTTGCTTGGGGTGGCTTCCCTTGACAGCTCCCAGCTGCTGGCAAGCTGATGGAAGTAAGACAAGATTTATTACAGGCCTTGTCGCATTTGGATAAAACCTAACCACATCGTATAGAAACTGTGGGATCACAGAATGTGTCATTACAGCTTCTTTCTCTGAAGATCCGCACAAGATCCAGGCTGGAATCAATCCACTGGAAAATCAATTTCTGTGTCTGAGCTTGCATCCCGCTGTCAGTGGTTCTTGAAAGCGATGTGTGGAATTGAATTGACATTTTAGGTTAACAGCGAAGCGGCTTCAATTTAAACGACACGCCAAAATCAGAATAAAATACTAAAATAAAATAACAATCATCATCATAGGAAGAAGAAGCTGAAAAACCGTCATCCCACATCGTTTCAGCTCTCATGGTTTGTTGAGGTCTGTTTTTCCTTCGTGTTATTTCACAACAGGAAATGTGAGGTGAAGATGAGCCGGCAGTCTCAACCCCCGGGAGTATGGAATTACAAAGTGTGCATATGTGGGAGTCTGCATTTGAAAAATTCATACAGTGCATATTAGCCAGAGGACAGCGGTGAATTGTCTCTGCTGAATCACACACTTAGCAATGACTATCAAATACACAAAAGCAACACTTAATTTACTTGACAAGTCTCAGCATGTAGTGCTGTCACAGTTCACAGTGTTACTTCATACCTGTGAGACAAGGAAGTGAAAGCACAAGTGAGCAATGCAGTTTCACCATTAAAAAGAAAAAAAAAACAAGAAGTGGGTGGAAAGTATATGAGTAGATTTGCACTTACAAAAGGAGTTTGTGAGCTGTCAGCACTGCTGTTGAAAGGTCAAGTACTGTGTGTCTGTGAGAGAGAGAGAGACAGTATGCTGTGTCTGCATATGTTAAGACATCAGCTCTGTGAGGCTGCAGAACAAATCTATCACAGATGCTCCGACAGACGAGCTGCTCAGAGCCGATAGGTGACACGTCGCTATAACCCAGCTCCTATCTTGCCATATTGTTTTCTAAACTGCTTTGCCTCCTCTCACCTTGACTTCAGTGTGAATTTCAGTACCGCAGTGGCTCAAATTACGTTAGAAGCTGCGGGAGCTGCACACGTCTAGCTTACACAGAGCACAGCTTGCTTGACTTTAATGAAATTATAATTAGGTGGTTTGTTTAAAACAAAACAATATGAGCAGGACGTCACAGGATACGTGCTGTTTGTGCTCCTGAGAAATGGACATGGGAAGACGCTGAGGCCACCCACCTCGACTTCAATATGAGGCAGGCGGGCTGTGGCCGCAAAAGCAACGAGCCCTCTCTAACCAGATAAATCTCTGCTTTCATGAACCACATGAGAGGGGCCTACATCTGCAGAACATTTCAGACTACATTTGGACTCGGTGCAACATACAATTTAAACATCAGAGAGCTGTGAAGAGGTGGAAATTAGGGATTTGGGTTTGTATGATGGAAATTTCTGTGGTTACAAAAACAGGATGAGTGAAGGGTGGCTATTCATCTGAGCTGGGTGGATTAAACAGAACACCTGTCTGCCTCAGCGGCTTGCCTTTCCTCTGCATGTCTGTCTGTCTGACTGGCTTTGTGTGTGTGTTGGGGTGCAACAATCTTGAGAAGCTCTGCAGACATATTGTGATGCATGATTTTTAGACAGAGCGCATCTTCGTCATCAATAACGCTCACCTATGCAGAGTTTGCCGTTGGTGAATCATCATCCGTGTGTCTCCCAAACGGGCTAAATGAAGTTAAGAAATGGAAGTTGATGTTGGTGATTGTTTGTTTTTTTTCCTGCCCTTTCCCCACATTATTTTGATTTATAGCAGCAAGTCAGATTGCATTGCGCTAAAAATAACAAAGGAGCAGAAGAAGCACTCGTGGTTCTGTGATTGTATTGATTCTGATAGCTGGCCGTTGTGTTTGTGTGGCTCGGGGCGTATTTTATTGAGGGCAGTGAAATAACAGAGGAGATGGGCTGGAAGTTTTCTATGTATACCAATCAGAATTTATAAATTGCTCCATTACCTTTATTTCCCTTGGTTACTCTGGGAACATTAGCAATCATTCTCTCATGGGCTTGGCTCATAAAACTAATAATCTGGTGATTTAGTGCCTCGTGGCACAGTGCACCCAGTCTAGCCCACTCTAATCCATTCATCTTGCCACCTATTAGTTTTATTTTGGAGGGACAAATTGCTTTCTGAGAGAAAATGGGTCAATAGGTGTCCTCTATTAGAAATTGCTAACAATGTAACTGCTTTTTTTTTCTTTTTCTCTGTCCATGTGTTTGCTATAGTGAGGCTGATTATCATTCTATTTGCATACTGGGAGGTTGCCTCAATTATCTTTCTTGGGCTGCATGACAAATTGCAAATAGCCAAGGTTATATATGCAGCACTTAATTTATTCTGCATTCGCTTCTGCAAAAGTGTATGTGTGTGTGTTTGTCTGCGTGTGGGAAGTGGGCTTGATTCGCTGTGTTTGTGGGGCTTAAAAACAAGGCCCTCGCTACACATGCATTTACATGTGTACAGCTGGCCGTGCTGCAATATGAAATCAGCATTTTTCTATTTCTTTTGTGATCATAGAGATGGATGTCAGTGCTGTGAGCTGAAAAGACTTCTGCTGCATGGTGGCTCCATCCCGCTGTCCCATTAGTTTCTCCCCAGGGAGAGAAAGACCTGGAATCTGGGGAGACAGACCCAGATTAGCTCACAAATCACTGCCCTGGGGACCATTGCAAAGCAGTGACTTCATCACTCTGAGACTTTCTGTCCTGTGATCTGGCTGACGATGCATTCCAGCAACAGTCGCTTTCAGCTGATATGAGTTGGCAGCAGACTGTGGTACAACACAGTCCACCCAAAACTGCCAGGGTTATTCAGCATCTATATGACTGCAGTAAGTTTGTCATTCCAGTTACTTGTTCTGTTTGTTTTACATGCAAACCAGCAAAGTTAAAGTTTACTTTCTAAACTGCACTTGCAGTGAAGTACACACTGAAACATTAGCTACTAGTTATTCTTGTTTGTAATTGAAAGTAACACTAATTCTTATGCTGCCTTAGTACAAATCCTGCAGTGCTGTTTCTGCTACTTGGTGGCTGCCACTGGCTGTGAAGTAGTTGTTTGTGAGGCCCAGTGTGTAGCTGGGTCTGTAATAAGGCCTGTGGGTCCCTCCCTCCATCTCTCCCTCAGAGGTCTGTGGTCACACAGCTGGCCCCATCTGGCCAACCGCTGCAACCTCACCACTTCCCCTCTCTGGGTGGGATGACAGTCGCAGGGAGCAGAGAGAAAAGAAGGATGGGGGGTGGTGAGGGGGGTTGCCCTTCCATTGGTCGTCCCCAGATGCGGCCTGTCTGTCTGGCTGACTGGAATTTGCTGTACATACAGTATACGAATAGAGAGGCTTTTAGACAAACAGGGAGGGTGTGTTTATGTATCCTAAAATGAACCCCTCACAGTCACATGGCACCTTTGTGGTCTCTGGACCGCGGCAGCCCGTCCCACGTCAGCGGTGTGTTCTTCCTCCGTCAGGACACACACCTCCACACAGCTGTAATACAGACGTTTATGAAAAGTGAGGCATGCTGTCCACTAATATCATTATCACGGCACACAGTGTGCTGCTGACAGTGAAAACAAATGCTACAGGGTGAACTTCTGCACTAAATAGAAGTTGACAGTTTTAATTCTGGTTCCTCTAGGGACTCACTTTAACTGGCTGAGAGGAGCCATCTCCCACAGTACACCCTGGTCTTACTTTGTTAGTCCATGAAGGGTGGAGGGGGATGCATTTGTCGCATGAGGGGAGTCATCGTGGTCCCCTGGCGGCTGGCCTCTGTCCCCAGCAGGCTCTGCTGATGTAATCTGCCAGACTAAAACTTACATTTACACAGGATGCACAGATGAGATAAGAGGCCCCAAGGCCGACTTATCTGCTGCTATCAGAGGAGAGGAGCCGAGCCAACTTTCCTTCTCCTTCTCCCCCTGTGTCCTACAGCCCTGTTGCTCTGTCAGACTGCAGCAGATTTGTGTAATGACATCAGAGGGAGACTGAGGCCTGGCGACAGTGGCCCAAAGGCGCCCGAATCATAAACCTAATTGGTGGCTGTCGCAAGTTAACTACATAGCAAATTTCCACATTCTCCCGGTGCTGCTTTATTATTTGAATTGCTACAAGCTGGGAATAGCTGTCTTAAACAGCTTGTATCATTTGTAAGCAGCTTTTGTATAGAGGTATTTAAGCCTATGTAAGTGTTTTGGTAGAGGAATGTCACTATACCTTTATTTGAGTCATAGCCTTTACTTAGCTTGCCTTTTATTATGGAGGTTTGGGGAGCACGAGGGCAGGTAAGTAGGACACAATGGGGGAAACATAATGTGCACATTTCTGAAGAATCTTTAGCCTCTTTGCCTAAGGAGCCATTATAATGATGTGTAGGCTGTCTCGGTTACAAAGCCATAGCCACTGCACGCAACCATAGTATCTCTGCCGGAGGCACACACACACTACACTACCACATTCAAAATACCGTGTTTGGCCCAGCCAATCGACTGGCTCCAGAGGCCAGGGTTAAGCGGCTTCCCGACCTCAAAGCAGTAGGTCAGTGTGGAGAAAAAACATCACACAAGAGCCACAATTGCAGCCCTCAAACATGAAAAGTCTCTTTTTATTTTTGACAGGCTTCCCACTTTTAATGGCCGGGTCTACGTGCTGCATAAACAAACAGTGGAGCTTGGTCTGCACAAGCAGCCAACAGCGGTGGCTTTGGTGGTGAGCTGGATTACAGGCTACGATGGAGCTGTGGTTAAGATGGCACACACTGAGCTCTACTTCGACTCTGCGACAGTCAATCGAGCTTCTCTCCCACTTTCTAACAGCTCAGTGGTGACTGCAACATTTCCAGATGTCAGAGTTGTGGCTTCTGCACTAGCCTGTCCACACTGCAAGGTTCTCTTAGGTGTAAAGTATTTCCTGCATCTGCAGTTGATTATAAACAGCAGTGAATTCATTTCTTCAGACACTTTAGAGACTACTGGAAATTATGTTTAAATCCTATACCTCACATCCTAACATCACGGCCTTTTCCCACAGGAGCAGACAAATTTCTTCTAAAGAAAGAAGCCTCAGTTGAGTTTGAGTTAAAGAGAATTTAATTCCTCAAATAAAACTTAAATACAAAGTCAGGAGTGGAGTTCATTCCTGACGGGATACAATACTATCAAATCCACCCTGTCACATATGTATAGCTCCGCTTAGTGTTTGTGTGCATGCTACTGCTGCTGTGATGCATATGCCTGTGTTTGCTCCTCCTATTTCTGTTGCAGCACCTCCTTTTTCCAACACTGCTAATGACAGCAAGTTTAATTAGTGCCAGCAGATCCCCCCACTAACAGTAACTTCATTATCCGTTGTCAGCAGGCCAAGCAACACTGCACATAAACACAGCTCATTATGACTGCGCTCGATCTTTTTGTCTCCTCCCTGCTCCAGAATCTCACACTATTCATCTGGATCTATCTCTCTCTGCATATACATACATAAATCTCGCAGTATAATGAGGGTCCTCCAGTTGGGATGGATGGGAAGCCGTAAGGTCATTTTTCTCTCCCTGCAGAGACTGAAGCCAAAAATAAGCCAAACCCAGGCTTTTGTTGTTAGCTTCCTACTAAAAGCTAGAGACAGCTGTGATGTGACGTGTGTTTCATGTGCAAAATTGAATTTGGCAGTTTTTATCCAAACAGTAAATTTGAAGATTAATATCAAATGAGTCTTAATCACGACACTGTTAACTGGAGTCAGACATGGTTTTAAACAGACGCTGGAACCAGTGTGGAATCTGTCTCGTATTGATTTATTTCCTGACCCATAAATCTAATGCATATTGCTCTGCCGCTTGCATCAAAATGCATCGATTGACCCGAGATCAATTTTCTAAAATAAAGACCTGCAATGCTCTCTGAAGGTTTATGCAGCCCTTACAGTGGTTCTGGCAGTGTAGATGTAACACTGTGCCAGTAAATCCAATCTCAGCCCACAGAAGAGTGATTTATGAGACTGCAGAGGGTAAGCTTTCATGACTTCACTCTCTTTTCTGGAGAGCTTTTGTATGACATGTAAATGTGATCATTTGCCTGGTCAATTATCCTCCATCTTTACTCTGTTTGACTGGCTCTGAGCTGCATTTCAGCACTGTTTGGCTGCTGATAGAGAGATAACCTCAAGCCTTGTTAGATTCCTGACAGGCGTGGCTTGTCAGTCTGTGGTACTGAAACCTCCCTAATCAAAAAATCTCTTGGAGTGAGCCAGTGGATTCTGCAGGGGTGAGCGTCATCAAAGCCTTTCATGTTCTCTGGCTAAAGGGAGTGAGAGAAAAGAGGAGAAAGCTTTAGCAGGTACACTGTGCTCTTTGTTTACCCTTTCTCTTACCAATCTGGTGCACAGATGGCCAACAATTATTTCTCTGTGTGCGCATAGCCGCTGGCGAGCCACCAGCTTTTTTAGATTGGTGTAATCCTTTATTATTTATGATTGTCTGGGATTTTTTTGGATCAAGATTGAACACAATCTGTTGAATAACTGAGAGGAGCAGAGACAGCAGAGAGAAATGAAACGCAAACAAAGAGTGGGAACGGAGAAGTCAGGGCATCCATAATGAAGATGTGATGCTCACTGTTAGCAGAACTGCTCCTGAATCCAGCACACTTTAATCCCATTAACACTGACTAAATATACCATTTGTTTTAAGCTTGCCAGTGGTGGTGTTTATGCTAATAGCCTGCCTGCTTCAGGCGATTTCAGAAGACTTTTGGAGGGCACTGGCTAATAATTAGATTTAATAAGGAAGTCAATTTCTATCCTCATTTGAAATAAAAATAAGAGGCTTAGCCTCTCATAGGACAGGCATTAATTTGTTGATTTGGTCTCGCTTTCTCTCTCAGGGCTTCTGTCTCCATAATTCTTTAACCCTTTTTTGTCCTTGTTTAGGGGACAAGTTGGAAATAAATAGGCTGACAGCAGTGTTCTGGAAACCACACATACCTTTTCTTAACTGGAGGGTCGGAGTCTATACTATATTGGGAAAGAGCAGTGGTTATCCCTGGAAAGGTTTGTCAGTCCATCACAGGGGCGACACAGAGAAACAGACAGCCATCTGCTCTCAGGTCCAATTCCCAATTAGCAATTAACCAAACAGGCACATATTTGGAGTTTCACAGGAAGCAAGCGCAGTGATGAAGGCGCAGGGAGAACATGCAAACTTCACACAGAAAGAAAGATTCAAACAGTGTGATGCATCGTTATGAGGCTCAGGCCATTTTCTTATCAACAGTATTAGCATGACAAATTCTGCAATTCTGTAAGTCTGAGTTACCTCCAACTTTTGACAGGTGGCTGAAGGAATTGGGAAATGTGCTACACCTAGAGAAAAGATACACTGTGTCAAATAAACCAGGTTTATTTCAGAAAATCTGCTCACCAGTCACCAGTCTGATTGGAAAAACTGGCATGAAACTTTATTGGTGTTACAGACTAACAATGTCATATTGTAATCTGAACCTTAACTCGGGTAAGTATGTAACAAAAACAAAAAGAAAAGTTCCAACTGTCCAGGATGTCTGACTCTAGAACCTTCTTGTTATGAGGTGACAGTGCTAACCAGCACCCTGCAGGTTTGTTTTAGGAGCCAAAAGCATTCAGTGCTTCTTGTTATGAACTATGCAATGATATGAGGCCTGTAAAGTTTTGAACATCAGACAGCACAATGATAGGAACTCTGAAATAAAGTGCAAAGGCCTTAGTGATTTTTTTTTTTTAACTACATTTTTTCTTTCTTTTTTTTGCCACCACTGACTGTGATATAGGCTGTATAGGTGCTACTGTTCTGACCTGTCCCGCACAGCATAGCTCATCATGCCGGTCGACTGCTGGGAGCTGCTCTGCTGGACTCGTGAGCAGGGGTTCCAGCTGGAGGAGCGCTCTGATCTGCTGTCAGACAGCAGCCTTACTCTCCTCTATCCTGATAACTTCCTCAGCTCTCTATTATTCTTCTAGACCCAGTTGAGCTGTTTTTTTTTTCTTTCTCTCTCTCTCCCTATCCCTCCACTCTGTCTCCCTTTTTCAACTTAATAATGGAATCAAGCGCCCCTCCAGAGCAAGCAGCAATGCTGGCCCCTGGTGAAGGAATCATTTTCAGTGAGCATGTGTCAGTCAGCAGGTATAGGAGCACTTGTGGAGTCAATTTGGCATGGAGGAGTAGAGCTATAATACTGTGTGCCAGAGAATATGAAAAGCTCCTCAGTGAGGCAGAAGTGGTGAAATGCAGTATATTATGACAGAAGCTTGCGGTCTCATAAGAAGATTTCTGAGATACTATACAGCTCACATTGTCATTATGGAGCTAGTTAAAGTGGTCTGCTTACTATTCATTACCCTCGGTGATAAATTCAGCTGTGCTTCATCACATCTCTCCCTGCTGAGGTGTTGCCCTTCGTACATCTCTATTTTATATAAGTGAATGTAATGTTCAGACGCCTCTCGCGTGGCCTGTTACCTTGACAACAATTTTTTTTTCAAGACAGTCATGTGAAGTCATTCCCATGCCATGTGAATGTAATCATGACCCATAACTGAATTTAGCCCCCCACCAAAAAAAATTAATCTTATTAACGATTTAGAAAACTGGATTAGAGTAACAAAATCTTTGTTGTACAGCTCAAGGTCCTCTCAATCAACTGGTACAGCTTGATCCTCTGATCAGTTTAATGTTGACTTTGCCAAGTATTTACGTCTGGATCGCAGTGCACACACAGAAGCAGATTGTCAGCTGGGAATAATTCAATATGTAGACTGGCTGCCTGCAACTAGCTGTAATGTGCAGTTGGTTATGAAAATAGAAATGATGCAGCTAAAAATGTCCCGGGCTGAGGCTCTGTTGAACAAGCACTCGCTTCAGTCATTCTGATTCTTGATTATACTGAGTCAAGAGTGGGAGTGGGAAAAAAAAGTTTAGAAAGGCTACTGTCTGCAAACATCACCTCTCTGAGAATAGGCCGCTGTATTTAAGTGGATAAGAATATAGCTGGCAGTCCTCCAGCTCAGCACTATGTTGTGGACATAACGACCAGAAAACAACAGCACTGCATACATGAGGCTGCGAGAGGATGGAGCTTTCAACCATGAGTGCAGGTTCAACACTGAAGCATTTGGAACACAGAGCACGGACTTCTGAAGCTTTCCTCTGCGTTAGCTCAGGTCCCAAGCACACCCAGAGAATAATCAGTGTCCTCACAACATATGACACAACTTTAATTGAAAACAAGTGAGTCATGGTTGCAACTGAGATGAATAGATTAACAAACATCAATAAATTCTGAAGACAGATTTATTGTTACCCTCAGGCTGTTTTTTAAGTGCACTGTGGCTCTCTGGGTGTGAACAATGTCCCATCAATTCACTCAACTACTTTTCTGACAGTCTGACAAAGCCAAATGAAAACACATTGCTGTGGTTTGGTTTCACGTACTTATTTTTGGACTATATTTAATATGCAGGATGTTAGCAGTTTAAAACATTAAGGTGTTGTCTAGAAACAAAAAGGTTTTATTTGCATAAAGTGAATGTGAAAGAAGTCGCTCTAAAATTCAAGGATCCTTTTATCACGTAATAATCTTGGCGGATGAGCTGCATACATATCGTTTAATAATGATAATCATTTGCTCTACACTGTCTAATTTTAGTGTGTTAATAACGTGTGAATTTTAAAGAGATTTTTATTAAGTCGTGTTAAGGAGAGGAAAAAAACCTCCAACAGTAAAATATGTTTGGCAATTTCTTTTCAGTTGTCTGCTCTAACAGGAAATTAGTGTGAAGCTGATCCTCCTGGAAAAGAGCAACGGCCTTGATGCTATAAGGGGATTTGTTATATTGACCTATCTTTGCAGAATAAAAGAAAGGCTAGGAGACAGATTTATATTTCCCCCATCACTGAAAAACTTACTTCATTTGTATCCAGATTTGAAAACCCAATAGAAATGAAAGTATGCTCTTAAAGAAAAATGTGTTCAGTCCACAGATGTTTCAAACTACAAGTGGGTCCACAGTTTAATGCATTTGCTCAGAGAGCTGACTTTTTAAACTGCTGGTTGTGTGTGCATTGTTGTTGCTTTGTGTGCTTATCATTGAGAGTTGTTGATTGCAGGGAATATTAATTTCGGAGTATTGCTTGGTTATGTCCCACCCCTCCCGAGCCGAGGGCTATGTACAGCACCGGATTCCTGCCAAAAGCCTCTTTTTGTTTTGAGACACATTTCATGTCTGCATTTTTCTCCTTTGATAAGACTTTCATCCTGTTTTCATTGATTACTGTCTGATGAGTCATCCTGATAATACAGTGCAGGCAATTCATCTCTCCACCACACACTGTAGGCTCTTTGTTGCATGGAATGCGTGTGTGCGTGTTTTTCTGAATTTCTGCCTCCTGCCTGTGAATGACGTGGTTGCGATACATAGCGCGTGCGTGTGTTTGTTTGTGAACGTGCGGTATGTACGTCTGCGTATCTCCATACAAACAACATGCCAGTTCCCTGAAGTGTAAGCCACTGCAACAAACACCCAGCATTTGCAGTATCAGGGCCCTCATTTTCTGCTCCGTGAACAGGAAAGCGAGCTTCCACAAGAGAGAAAAATGGCCAAGTCGCTTATTAACTGCAAGTCGCATTAATGAGCCAAGACTGTGTAATCTACAAATACATCCAATATAGGTTTATGATAAATAGTTCCACCGTAATGTGGATCTTTGCCTCGTTCTCTGGCTGCAAAAGGCGTGACTTCAACCTCTGTGCTCAACCATATTTTCCACACAAAAATCCAAGCAGAGTGTGACAGGCATAGCTACCTTTGAACAATATGACCCCAAGGAAATTGTTCTGTGGAAGAAGCAAAATATTTGCTCACTGGCTGTATCTGAGCTATGTGGAAAGTGAGTCGCTAGTAAGTTCAAAGTGGCTGGAGTGAGGACAATCCCTGCTCTGTCAAGAATTAGAGCCACCTCTGCAAATAGGCCCGTGTGTAATGCCTCAGGGTGGGAGTTTCACCGAGGCTGGGGTTTCCATGTAAATAAACAGTGTGGGGGTCTCGGTGGGTGGAGAGCCCCCACCACCACCACCGTTCTCCCTGGGGTTTGGGCCCAGCCTTTTGTTGCCTTTAATCCAAGCACTCTCTATTGAAAAGCATGAGGGGGTGCCTGGCTGAGATTAGCCCGCCAGCTCTTGTGAGTGCTTGAGTTTCTCACAGACTGCCCCCATACTTTTGGAAATAACACAGTTATCCCACATCCTCAAGGAGGCTGACAAGAATGACAAGTAAGACGACTGCTGGGCAATCTCAGACCTTAAGGTGACATAATGACCTCAGCTTTCCCCAAAGTGAAGCATGGCTGGTTGTATTTAAGTCACTTACTGCAAGGCTATACCAGACTTGTTATAACCATAATTTAACTCCCCACTATTATACACAATTACATCTTGAATATGTGTGAAGATTTCACACGCATCTGTTGCTAATTTAGCATCTTTGAATGCATGTAGCACTTTAGAAAGATCAGAGATAATGTGATTTTCATTTGCAGCTGTATGGATGTGGTGTTGCCTCTTTTGTTTCACAACCGAGAAACACACACAGTTAGTAGCTACTTGTGTATCCATCATATACACAAGCAGTCAAGTGTCACATTTCTGCCTTGTGAAGGCAAAACACATATCTTTACAACACAACTTTAATATCATGTCTAATGTTGGAACAAGTGGATTGGCCTCTGTGATAAAGGTAAACAAGAGCCTTTTGTCTGCTAGTTACATAGGCCCATATGTAAAGGAAAACTACAGGTTGTAATGTTACAACTGTTTGCATGCTTCCTTTCTTCCTTTGTTTAATGTAGGCTCTCATTACCACGTGGTGGTAACAGATTGTTTGAACTGGAGAGAAAAGCCATTCGAAGCTAATTAAGCAGCCATTCCAGGCTCTATTCACAGGCAGAGGACCGAGGAGCACAGGCATTTGTCAGCGCTTGACCCCGCGTGGTATTGATTGACAACGCTGCTGCGTGAATGACAGGCTCGGCGCCGGCGGGCCAATAGGAAGCCGGCGAGTAAGTGCGCCGCGCGGCCATTGGACGAGAGGCCTTAAAGCCGCAGAGGAGTCCCACGTGGGGGCAGAGCCGAACCTTCAAAACAAGGCGCAGAGGCAGCGCTCAGACATGGCTGATGTTCATATCACACAAAGGCAATCATCTCCTCTTCCCCCGCTGAGCAACTATCATCCAAATGCTGATAGGTAGACGAGCGGGTATGTTGTTCAAGAATCTCGAAACACTTACGAGAAATTATATCGAGATGCTCCCGTGGCTTCAATTTTGGTGGGTGTCGTCGATCGATTGGTCATTATATTGTGCCCTTCACGCTGTGCGTGTAGGAAGAGGTGGTGATAGTGGTGGTGGCGAGAGGGAGGGGGGGTTAAACCCGGATATTTCTGGTTTTGCCCGCTACTTTGTATATTTCGTGTTAGCATTTCTTCGTATTTTGTAACCACGTTTTACAAGAAGCACTCCCCTCATCCGTTTTTCCGAGTGTGGGGATAAAAATTCACCGTACACCCCCACCCCTCCTCCTCCCCCGTCCCGCTGGTGGTCTTACCCCCTCAAAAAAAAATTCATCATCTTATTTCGGAGGCGCGCACACACACTGAGGGGGAAAAAAGGAAAACACCCTAATGAAGCGCGGATGTGGAATTTGTGCTGTCTCTGTCAAATTTGGATATCATCGTCGGCACATCAATGCCTGCTGTTGTTGCTGTTGTACACGGTGGGACGGACGGATGATGCCTTGTGGATCCGCGGGATGATGTCATGTACCGTTGCACCCCACGTGGGGGCCGTCGCTCTCCGATAGGCAGATGTGGCCGTATTCCTTCCGAGTAATGCGATTGGACAGATAGGCGCTTTCACGGCAGTTCAGCCCTGCTGCCTGTGTGTGGCAACCGGGGTAAGCTGGACAACTGGGGGAAACGCGAGATTGTGGAGAGTACCATGTTACGCTTTTAAAGAATCTCCAACCTCTTCGAGTCGGAAGACAGATTTTGGAAGCATATTTATTTATTTTTTCTTCTTCTTCTTCTTCTTTGTGGGATTAACCAGCCGCAGAAGGCGCACATTCCTCGGAGGTTCGCGGTTGAAGAATAAAGTATAGTTTAATCGAGCCCGACCGCACTAAAAATTTTTCTCCCAGCCTGGCTGGGTGCGTTTTGGAGAGAGCGAGGGAGAGAGGATGCTTGACGAAAACTGCGTCCACCAGGCTTACATTAGGAGGGATTAAACGCATGAATTATAGCCTGCTCAGTATTTTCTTCGGGAGCAGAAGTCGGACGGACGCTTCGGACTCACGCACGGGTACGTATTTACAAGAGCTGTTGATTTCTTTCTTAGTTTTTTTTTTTCTAATTTTTGGGCGTACGCTCGACCCCGCTTCCACGACTCTGAGCGGGAGTCAAACAGTAGGTGCAAGCCAGCGGCTGTCGCTTGTGGCCTGCCTGTAGACGTCCTACGGACCGGGGGAGGGGGCGGTGGTGGTCATTTCACAAACAGCAGTCAGTTCCCTTTCTTTCTTTTTTTTCTTTTATTATTATTATTTTCTAATTAAATAACGAAACTGATCTGAGCATTAAAATTGCACGGCGGATAAGTGGCTTCTCCAACATCGTCTACGTGTTGGCATCATGTTAAACTGCACGTTGAGATTTGTTAGGATATCGAGTCTGACCACTGACCGAATAAGGTCATCAAGAAGACAGAAGCGCTCGACTGTTGTGCTGCTTCTCTGACTCGGCTCGAACTGCTGCGGTAACTGGGACTAGTGTGCTGTGGTGACTACTTACTTATTGGTAAACAGTGTGAACTGTATGTGTGTGTGTGGTTTTTTTTTTCTATTTTATTTTTACGGTTATAGATTAAACCGCGTCATTTCTCAACACAGGATTTTCACGACCTCCCTCCCCCCCTCTCCTCATCCCCTGCCTCCCCCCTCCCTCACTCCCCTCGGCCCTGTCTGCTGAGACTGGTGTGGCTGTGAGCAAATTTCACCCGTTTTGCCAAAGGACCTGTACACTGGAGGGATAAACAAAGGATACATTTCAAGATGTATCCACAAGGCCGACATCCGGTAAGACTCGCTTCACCTATACTTAGAGAAGATTGCATATTTATTACAAAACACTGGTGCGGGTGTATGGTTCCTGCCTGTGCCGTGTCCTCCCCCACGTTCTCCTGAAACATGCCCTGCAAAGCGTTTTCCGCTCTTAATGCAGGTCATCGGATTTCTGTATGGTTTTCATTACAGTGCATTTATGCTTCATCGGAATATGCAGTCAGTACTAAATGGATGCAGATTGTTTGTATGCCTGGAGATATTTACTCAGCCAGACACTTGCATATGACTGTGTCTGAACGTGAAGACAGGTGGTGGTAGTGGTGGTGGTGATTTGAATTTCTTTTTTGAAATTACATTTCATATTTGGTGTGAAAGCTAATGTGTTATTACCCTCTGGAGGTGTGAATCAGACCCACCTTGTGGTAATGTCTTCCCGCAGAGGAGATGTTAGCCTAAAAGCCTGAGTCTAAATGTGTGAACCGTTCAGCTCTCCTTAGCAGGTCAGGGCACAATGCAGAATAAAACTTTCTCTCTGACTCTTTTTTTTTTTTTTTTTTTTTTTTTTTTTACAACCACCTTTCTTTTCTTTTCTTTTCTTTTCTTTTTTTCAGGCTCCACATCAGCCTGGCCAGCCTGGCTTCAAATTCACCGTAGCAGAGTCTTGTGACAGGATTAAAGATGAATTTCAATTCCTGCAAGCCCAGTATCACAGGTAATGATTATACTCAAAGAATGACAGTGTCAACATTTACTCTATTGGATTTTGAGGTTAAGGCTAATATTTGACTGTTGACTTCTGTAGGAACATATATATATGTTTGGGGTTTTTTTTGTTTTTTTAAAGCAGCCCTGTTTTTATCCTGTGCACATCTCTGTTAAGTGGTTAAGTGTGACTGAGTGATTGAAGTGGCACAGACGCTTGAAAATGACACCTGGTCTCCTATTTTAAGTCTTAAGGTGGAGTATGACAAACTGGCCAATGAGAAGACAGAGATGCAGCGCCACTATGTCATGGTAAGATTGTGTTACAATTGAAAGCAATTATGGTTTCCAGATTGCACGGCTTGTTGAAGATCTAGTTGGGGTGGAGTGAGACGGGGCTATTGTGATCACCTATGTGGTTGTTAGGGCGGGCTGAGTGGCAGGTACAGGCCTGTGAAAGCCCCCCCCCGTGGGGGTTGATGTAGCAGGTTGTTACAGAGGAGCGCTTCCTGACAGGCGGCCGGCAGTGGGCTGCCGCTCCATTATAGCATGCCCCTGATCTCCAAGGGTCGGCTGCAGTGTTGCCCTCTGTGTGTGCTGATCTGATTATTCTCCTAGGAGACTCCACACTCAGACATATGCATGGCCATAAATTAGGTGTGAGCTGAGGGCGGAGGCCCAGAGCAGCGTGTGGGAAAATACACCACAGTAAACAAAATGGAGGACGTGGAGCACACTGCACTCTCCTTTATACTCAGCTTCTTTGTAAACCTTAATCATTAGCTTGCTTTTTTTTTTTAAAGCAGCCTTTTAGAAAAACATAGGTGTGCCCCTGACGCAAAAATTAGCTCAGACATGACACACTAAGAAGGCTATCCCAGGTAAACACACCGGGAATTATTTAAACCAATGCATGCAGCCTTAAATTAAACTTCTTTTTTTTTTTGCTCACAGGAAAACAGCATGTCGGCCTGACAAGCAGGAGGTTAGGTAAACATGTTGGGAAGTATCCCACAGCCAGCGCTCGGTGTCAGGTTACGCCATGGCTGTGGGGCTCTGATCTCAGACAGAATGGCTCTCTTGTTTGAGAGTAATTTTCGAAGAAGCTAATGGACTGAATAATGCATTGGCCTCATCAAATAGACGCTGACTGGAAAGCCATTTCTGCTCCGGCTGCCACTTGTGGGCTCGGCGGATTACATTTCAGCCAGACAGACTGACCTGGCTGGAAATAAGAGTGTTGAGCAATCGCGTTACTCTAAGTAAACAAACATCACAGGGATCTGAGGGCTTAAGCTGATCAATAACTCTAACCCTCTCTTTTCTGCCCACACTGCAAACAGCGAAGCATTGATTTATTGGCTATTCACTCTGAGCTGCTCAAAGAAATCCTTTTGTTATCTGATTTTATAACGTATCTCTTTTTCCTGTAAAAACACTTTTTATATAGGCTTTATCGCGTTCAAATCCTGACCGTGATGTAATCAGCACAGCGATAATTACATTGAGGTTACGCCGGTCTCATGAGTGTAGAGCGCAAAAACACTCGCCTGTTGTTACACGTAATAAATATCATCAGATCTTGTAACTGCGCTGACGTCACTAACCACAATTAAATCCCTGCTTTCGTTTCAGTATTACGAGATGTCCTACGGGCTGAACATAGAGATGCACAAGCAGGTACGTATCACAGTGCTGCTCATATTTTTCAGCTCATTGGTTTTCCACGGTGTCAGGGGATGTCAGATCCAGGCGGAGCCACTTACAGGCTGTGAGCTGAACTGAGCATCAGTAGTGGTCTGAAAACAGGCAGATCCACTGCACACAAACAACAACACAACCCCAAACTTGTGCCACAGCTTGTACAAGTGCTGTGAGCCGTTATTGGAAATTTGCATATGGTGTGCATCCGGGATTTGACTCAGCTTTCTGATAAGATTAAAGGTAGACTTTGGCAGGCTTAGCCTTTGACTTAATGATTAAAAAGAGAGGCCCTCTGATAGGTCAGTATTTCTTTTTTTCAGGATGAAGTAATTACACCAGCAGAGCAAAAGTCCTTTAGTCACTTCATTGTGGTCTTATCTTTATCAGAAGATCCTATCTTGTATGTCTCTGCAGATAAATCGCACTGAAGTGATAGAGATTGTGTGAATGAGTGACATTTCATTGTATGCTGTTCTTAAAGCGCTGATGCCCCCCCCCCCCCGCTTCCCGCGCCCCCCTGCGACTGCCTGGCTTGGTTATAATGACAGCGTTGGCGGCATGGTGGGTTGGCGTGTTAGGGCGATCCATCAGTGTCTGTGCTGTGTGTCACACTTCCACATGTCTGTCAGGGCTCAGGCCCTTCTGATAGCTTCTGTCAGGCACTTATCGCCAACCAGAGGAGAGAGGTGGGGGGGATGGGATCAGGAGACAAGTTGGAGAATAGAGCTGGAGGCGGGGCAACAGCCCAGCTCTGTGTAAACAGGTTAATCGACTGATCCATTTTAGCGCCTGACTTTTATCAGGAACCTCAACAGAGCTGATGGAAGCGCTTGAATAATTCATCAGTGGGGCCCTAACCTGCTGAACGGCGTGTTTGTGAGCAAACAATGTGGGCCCCGTCCATGCAGCTCCCCCAGCTTACAGCTCAGGCAGGGGAGGAGGAGAAGATGGGGAGCGGTTAACAGGCAGGGTTGGGATGGATTATTGGATGCACACAGGCATATTATTTTCCTGCCAGGAGATTTATTCCATGGTGAGGAAATTCATTCCTCTAACTGTGCCTTTTTCATTACTGTGCAGGGACATAATTCACATTTCAGAATGCGTACACGGGCAAAGCTAAGACTGACGTGGTGGTGTTATCTGATCCCTTTCTATCAGCCATGTCAGTATGTCGATGCAAACTGCTAATTTCTGCTGCATGATGTCAGCTGGTAATTATCTTCATATGGTGCTTGTTTTCCAAGAGCTGCGTGGGGTTTGGGGCTTGTGTGGTGCTAAAATTCAATCAGATTAGGTCGTTACCTACGGCCGTAACGCAGCTATGTCTGCAGGAATCATTTGCTAAGTAGCAAAGTATCTGCCATGGCGAGCGCCAAAGCAAACTTGGTCAGCCAACAGGCTGTCTGCAGTCTTCATACAAAAGAGGCGTGCAGTGAAAAGTGGTTGGAGGAACTGTGGCTCTCCAAGCCATCAGTACTTCCATATCCCCAATCTGTCATGTGGGACTGGACTGCAGTGTAATAATTTCAGGGTGTGAACTGTTGGGTGTCAGTTTCACTTACATAAGCAGAAAAGTTACTTGACTGTACTTTAAGATGTGGCGTAACAACGACAGTTATGTTCTTATGCTGTTTTTGTTAGAATAAGTTTATTGTTTTTTAGATTGTGTCATGCTTTGTTTAGAAAAAAAAAACACAGCTCGACTGCTGCAGCTGACAAGACTAATCACAGTAATGACTCACGTATTCATTTATGCAGCTTTTCAGCATTTTTCAAATCAATACCAATAACTTTAAATGCCAATTAGAAACTAATTCTGGACTCACTACACTTCTTTATCAAAGACTGGTTTAGTGGAAGCATGAGGCAACGCTGTCAAAATTGCTGAGCCTCTAAATGTGACTAGTCAAGTATTGTTTATAGATGGATCATGTGACCAGAGCCACCACTTGTTTTCCCTCTACATTTAATACTCATCAGTGTCTCGAGTCCATTTTCCCATTGCTGATAGCAACAGGCGAATACCTCTCTGCACACCATTGACAAGCCAGCCCGAGAGTGCTCTTAAAGTGGTGCTACACAGGTCCGAGTACCTGTAATTGTGTAGCGGCAGTGCAAAGCCAGCCTCTCAAGGGCCAAGCTGTCATCTGCTTAAAGTGACAACAGCCCAATTTTTATCTGCCGGCAGGGGGAAAAAAAAGAAATCCTCCCAGCTCTGCACCGTATCTATTTTGACAGCAGTGGCGAGTTGAGTTGTTGCCTTTTCCGTGTATTTGCATGTTGTGCTGTGAGAGTGTAGAGACTGCCAGTTGTTTGGGGCAGAGTGGATCAGCCACCTCCTGACCTTTCCCAGCCAGCTGTCACCATGACACTAAGCTACAGAGGAATGGGCCGTGCGCTCAAGGCCTTTCTGCAAATCCTGTCAAATGTCCGACTGCTATTTACATGGCTTATCTGAACAAACATGGATTATACGGGTCCTGTCGCTTTTCGACCATTTCTGTGGGGCTCCTTCAGCTCTTTCTAGAACACTTACTACATTGCATTAATACCAGCGCTCGTAAAACATTTATCTTTATTACCTGTAGGTCACATTTATTGTGTGCCAAAGGGGACTGCGGTTCAGTCTCTTTCTTTTTTCCTTTTTTTTTTGTCTGCGGGCAATAATCAAGTTATAGTCAGTGTTATCTTTTGGACTATTGTACTTCCTGTGACACATGCTGCCATATATTTGTTTGGCATTATTGCATCTGATCCGCGGCTTCATCTGATATTGCATCTTCAGCTTGTTGTTGTTTGTCCTGCTGGCTTGACTGGCTAAGTGGCTATCCATGTTGCAGCTTGGGTCAGCAGGTCTCGTTCTGTTGGACATTACTCTCCAATCTCTCTGGCTCTGCTTAGAGGTAATATGTCTGGCTGCCAAAACTGCCTGGCATTTCTGCCATGTGTAATAAATAAGCTAGCGGCCTGCAAAGTACATTGTGTGTGCTGCTGCTCCAAATGAAAAATCAGAGAAAATCCCTGTGATGTGTTTGTGTTCTGCAGTGGCCCTGGGTTGAACTGCAGCTCATAAATTCCAAAGATGATGTAGCTTTGGCACTGTTATTTTTCTGCTCCCAGTGCAGAGCTTGAACCTGAAAGTCTCATCTCCCTTCCCTGGAAGGAGAAAGAGAGGCAGAGCAGGCCGACTGTGCAGTGTTTTTACAGGAGACTGGAGGGGGTGGGGGGCGTGGAGCATAAGCCCCCCCCCCCCCCCCCCCCCCCCCCCCCCCCGATCTTCCCCCGCACACCTCCTCCCACTGCTCTTTTTATCCACCATTCATTTGGTACGTTCATGTGATCGACAGGCTGAAAATTCAATTTAATGACCTGCCTCCAAGCACGTAATATGATTTTAAAGCCTGTTACGGTCAAGCAGAGGTGCCATTTGCATAATGATCCCAGCAAGATAGGGCTGCAGCCGTTGCCATGGCAGTTGGTAGACAAGCAGAAGAATGGAGGCAGGGCGTCGTGGATGTTGGGAGGCTATGAGGGTGGTGGGCTGGGCGCTTGATTGCAGTGAGAAACGGCTTGGGCTTTACTCCCGAAAAGCTGTAGCTTTAGCAAACGCCACTTGGGACACAGGCTGCTTGCTTAATGGTATTGATTGATAGATTTAAGGTGTCTCCCCTACAATGTTATTATGGTTTGTCTTTGCATGCTCTGCAGTCCTAATTGTTAATGTAAATTCCCCACACCGTTACATGTAAGTAAACAATGCGCTGTAGTTAGTAGGCCTTCCTTCCTGGGGTGTGGTTGTGTGGTTTAACTCTGAGGTTAACTGCAGGACAGCACATTCACAGATGAGGGGAAGAAGGGCAGAGTGAGAGAGGATCCTCTCAACACAGCAGCACTCTGCCTGCTCATATCCGTTTAGCATGGAGTGCACTCTTAGCACAGCTGTGCTCCATCCCCCTGGGCTCTCCTAATGTTTTAAATATTTCAAATGTCAATATCACGCTGTTTAGAGGATGTTGAGTCAAGCAGTTCTGATTGCCGCAGTAATTGACTTAATCGGTGTAAACATTAAAGGCGGGGTTATATGAAGTCACTGTCTCTTTCATACTTTACCGTCTCATTTTGCTCTCCTTTCTTTGTTTTCCAGACGGAGATTGCCAAACGGCTCAACGCAATTTTAGCTCAAATTATGCCTTTCCTGTCACAAGAGGTGAGTTTTGAGCCCGGTTTCCAAATGGTGTCACAGTTTACTACTAAAGCAACGCCACTTATTGTTGCCTGTACCCTTAAGATAATACTCCTTGCATTTGGGAATAATTGTGGTTAAGAGCATTTTATCTCACCTTTATAATTCTAGTGTTGCTTTGGAAAAAAACTGTGAAATTCATAGATAAGCAAGTGTGAATGTGTGATAAATAATCTTTTGCAAATGTCTGTCCACAGCACCAACAGCAGGTTGCTCAGGCAGTAGAGAGGGCTAAGCAGGTGACTATGACTGAGCTGAATGCCATCATCGGGGTACGTGGACTTCCCAATCTGCCTCTCACCGTGTGTATACCCCCTTTTATTCCTTTATTTGACCTTGGGTAGGGGCAAACCTTCACATCAAATTCATATACCGAGTAGTCTGAACTGTTGAGTGAACACATTGTAATACACCACTTGCTAAACTTATAGTGCATATTTGCCTCTTTTTAAATCAAATGTGTCATCACTATTTTTTTTTTTCATTTCATGACTTATTTTTCACTATTAAATTCAAACTAAACTATTAATATTGGCAACTACACCCCAAAAACAAACCAAAAAAAGACTCATGCTTTGCTTTAGCTTTGGCCTCGGTGGCATCTTCAATGCCTTGTTGTGTGTTGATAAATGCGAGCCTGAGAGCTCTCGAGATCCCCCTTCGCAGCTCGTATTGCTTTAATTGGCTAAGGTTTTAATGAGGAGCCTCATCTCTCACAGTTGACCTGGATTGCTGTGGGAATTAAAAGGCTGAGGGTGAACTAAACACAGCCAGCACTGCAAGCTAACTGAGACAGCACAGACAGTCGTCAGCCATCACGGCTCCGCTGCACAGTTCTTTTCACGCCACGGCAGCGAGCGGTAATCCGCTGCATTCATCCTGCATTCATCGCGGCTTCCAAACGCCATCTGCTCCTCATTGATCAGCTGTGCTGACCCTGGCATGCTATAATGAAAGTGATTGGTTTCACCTGCGATAGAAAGCTCAAACTGTCTGTGATCTTGTGACTACTGTAGACTCTCCGGCATGCACAGAAGACTAGCCTAAAGGCTCACTTGATGACTGGAAGCACATATTGGAATTCAATTAATAACCCCCTTGGTGACCTTTTGTTCCTGGATAATTGCTCCCTAGAATTTGCCTGAGTGTGTGTCTTGAGGTGATGGAAAACTGTTTGTTACTCCTCTGTTGGACTGAAACAGATGCTTTATTACACTTATTGGAAGAGCAGCTGCTGCAGTAATAGTAGTAGTAGTAGAAGAAGCAGTAGTTCCTAAGAATAGGATATTTCACTAGTGGGGTTTTTTGTGGTCTATATGATTTTCACATTTAGAGCACCACAGTACTAGGATGTTGTACATTTGAATTTGTATTTTTCATCATCTGACTGTGCCTTGTTGGGCTTTCAAAGCATTAAGAAAACATTTTATGAGCTATCTGACAAGCTCAGAGTTTTAGTTTGTGGTCTTTTGTGGGAACCAGGACAGTTTTTATGAAACAGTAAGGCTCCCACCCGGGTCACTCAGGTCACTCACGTCAGAGGAGGAGGAAATGTAGCCACTGTATGTTTTACGAATACCTTGCCATTAGTTATTCATTAAGAAGAAGCTCCGTAGGCATGCCAAAATCCTCATGTATTTTGTAAAGCAAGGTGAAAGAGCGTGCCAGGTAGACAGGCAGCATCCAGGAGCCAGCTGCATGTCTTATTGATGGAGCTGAGGGCCATTAATAGAATGAAACTGGGACAGCTGCATGTGTTGAGATGAACCTGACAAGCAGCGTTTTCTGGTAGACTAGAAAATACCCAAAATATCCGCGTCATAAACGAGGCATTTTAAACGAGCCCACATTTCTCCCTGCGTAAAATAATACTCATTGTTTTAAAGTGTTAACTGATTATTACAAGTTTTTCTTATGTTTGAATGACCATTAACTGTGTTATATAGTAAGAACAGAAGCATCTGTAGCAGCTCAAGACATGAGTGCTCTGTTAACCCTGTCTAGGTCTCATTTTAAACGGCATCTACAAATATGTCTGCACTACACTCTTGTTAATGGATTTGGTGTTGTGCAAGTTGCATTGCACTTTTCCAGCCCAAGGGCATTGCCTTTCTAAAGTTAGTTTGTTAGCACACCAGAGACTACTATAATATATTTGCTCAGTTTTGTGTGTATCTTTTTTTTTCTTTAGCTACACTCAGTTAGAGGAAAAAGGAGCAAAGAGTAGGTCTTTATCTTAGAATATTAAATTAGAGAAAATAGGCCAGACTCCTTTCTTTATTTATTATTGTCTTCATTTATGGCCCCTGTAATGAGGGCTGTTGCTGATCAGCCATGCTTATTACCCATCAGTGCCTCATTAAACACAATGAGCAAGGATGGCTCTCCCCTGCCAATGAACTGGCTCCTTAATTTCCCTCATGGACACAATATTATAACGTACTCGCTCTCTTAGGCTCCCGGACAGACACGGAGAGAGAGAGAGAGAGCTCCCTGTGTCTGTCTTGGGTACGTTTTGTAATTGGATTGACATCTGCCCCATGTAACAAAGCACAAGGTTGCAAGTTAAAAAGTTAGCTATTAGTCATGCTAGTCCTCTCTACTTCTACAACAGAAAAACAAAAGAACAATGTGGATTATATTTCTAAGGACATATTTAAGCACTAAGTGTATTTTGTATTCCTGCTACAGAATTTAGGAGTTCCTGCTGAGTTAATGTATTTTTAATTATGTGTTAGGCCTGCCCACCACCGTCTTCTATGCGTCGCACTACCTCCCTGGTCATTACAAAGATTCTAATATTCCTGAAATGGCCATAAATGGCCACTGATTGAAATCCGTCTTGTAAAAAGAGAGAGGAGTGTGCTGTAACAGCATCTGAATTATTCAGCTGGCTCGTATACGGGTAATAAATTGCTGATGTTTTTATTGGTGTCTCAGCTAAGTATTATTTAACCTTGCTTTAAACTGCTTACTTCCATGCTGAGTGCCTTTTAACTCCCATCTATTTCCCTGTGCCTTTCAAATATTGATGCTGAGTATTGGAGGGTTGACTGAGTGCCAGCATGGGACCCCTGGTCCTGGCTCCCGCAGCAGCCTTCCAGACACACACTCAGAAACACACTCAAAGACTCAGAGTGAGAGGGAAGGCGTGCCAGCTTCTAGCACTCTGTGTTCCCGCAGTCTCTTAAAGTTTGGGTGTGCAAATGATTCATGTTCCGTCAATCCAGAAATGTGAATATGAGATCAGTAAACAGACACTGGATGTGTTTGAAAAGCGGGTATTGTTTAGCCCACAGACATTTCCACAGAGCTTTGTATTCTGATCGCTTAAATCACAGAGGCACAGGAGTTGTGTTGTTGCAGTAGAATATGTGCCAGTTTACCTTTTAAGCATAATGATTTTCTCTTTTAAGATGTGGTTGAAGCAGACTTTTTTTCTTTTTGGATAAAGTAGAATGAAAAATATTTCAGTTTTCAATAATACACTGCGATTAGTGGGTTATTTCGATAACTTGAGCACCTCTGCCTCGTGTGTTACACATGCTGAGAGCGGTCAGTCAGTTATAAGTTTTACTCGCCTCAGCACAGATCTAGGGCTTATGCCACCCTGGCCTGGTATGGAAATAGCACTGAGGGGGATTGCTGTGTGTTCCTGACAGTAATAGACTTGTGAATGTGCTAATATCATCTGGGGTTTAGCCTCGTGCTTAGTTGGTGGTTTCTCCTTGCCCTTTCCCTCCAACCCATTTGTTGTCTGTCTGTCTATCTCCCTGTCACCTTACAGCAGCAGCAGCTCCAGGCACAGCACCTCTCCCATGCTGCCCATGGGCCTCCAGTCCAGTTGCCGCCTCACCCCTCGGGCCTGCAGCCCCCTGGTATCCCCCCTGTGACGGGCTCCGGATCAGGGCTGCTGGCGCTAGGAGCTCTGGGAAGCCAAGCCCACCTCCCAGTAAAGGATGAAAAGAACCACCATGATCTCGAACACCGAGGTGAGAAGAAGAGCTCGGCCCCATGGCTTTGTTAGCTAGTTATTATTTGCGAGAATCAAAAGGCATATTAATTTTAGCAGTTCTGAAAAGACGTTAAACTGACATAAACCAATTTAGTGCTGAGTGCTTCTCACTCTCACAATCATAGGGCCCTTAGGTGAGGAGCACATCCTGTCTGTTCACATTCTGTCTGGGTAATGAGCTGGTACATTCCCAGCCCATGACTGCATAAGCTATTCAGCAGCTCCAATACACGCCGATAAGAGGGGCCTTGTGCCCTGCAGTTGATTGTCACACATTCGGCTAGAAGCATCTGTTATGATGTGCTAACTGACTTGTTTTTCTCTTTGCTCCGCTTGGTTTCATCTTTGCCTCGGCCGCCACCGTGATGTCTGCGACACAGAGAGCACGGTAAGTTTCCCGAGCCGCACTTGTTTTGCTTTTTTGTAATTCATCACATTTTCATCTGCGCTGCAAGTGTCAAGTAGAACTCCTCCATCAGTGCATGCATATACTGATTTCATGCGGTGTAATCTGAGTTCAATAAAATGATTAATGGAAAATGAGGTCTGGAATATAAGTCGTGTGTGTTTAATCCAGAAGGGGAAATGACTGGTATCATGCTGGAGAGATTAGAAGCCTTGTAATTTCATCACAATTAAAGAAGGGCTTGGACTTCCCCTTCTTAAAGGATTTATTTGATCCCTTCTACTGTCTCCCTTGTTTACCAGCTCTCTCTCTTTCTTCTTCTTGGCATGTGATGAATATTTATGAACACAAATGGAGTGTTGTTTTGTTTTTCTTTTCTTTTTTTTTCTTCTTCTCCACCTCGTCTGGCTGGGCCTGCTAAAGCGTTATATTTGAAATGCTGCGATCTATGATGGCTTGTGATGGGCCTGTGAGATTGTGTTTCTGTAGGCCGGGCCAGCTGAATGGGTGCAGTCATGTCTGAAGAAATGGAAGTCCTGGGGCGATTAGCGGGCCTGTTTTGTTTCTGTGCTCTCGTCCCTGGTCATCTGATAGTAGAATGGTGACTTTGGTTAATGAGTCACGCTAAGCATCTCTTTAAAGGTCAGCCATTATGCAGACAGTGGCTGTTTGCCCAGACTGCTAGTCCATCAGCCATTGTTCACTTCTCTGAGTCGCCGCTGACTTAGTCCATGTTTTCGCTTTGGTCCTCAGATGAGGGACAGAGAGAATCGGGAGAACTTGGCAGTTTACAGGCAAGTGGCAAACTCCTGTGAAAGCTGCTGGACACCTGCCTAAAGCCTCCCATTCTTTTGGCGTTTAGAGTGAGCTGTCCCAGCTTGTGTGGGCAGGCTCCATGAAGAAGCACCAGTCAGTCCCACGCTGCCGTGCCCACTGGCAGGATATAGATTCTCTTTCTTTATCTGAGCTCAAAGCCTCAGCTGACATGGTGCCCAAGCGCACTACAGCAATCAATGCCCAGCACCCACAACATATAGGTTCTCTCCCCCCTCTCTCTCGCTTTACTTTCGTTTTTCTCTCCTCCCATCTCTCTCTCTCTCACGCTCAGCCTGACTGACTCCGGAGAAAAGGCCCTCTGTTCAGCTACAACACACTGCTCATGTCCCTGTGAGGCTGTTTGTTGTCCAGTTATGAGGAGGAGGGAGCCCAGCTCGGAAAACAAGCCCTCCTCCATTCAGTTCAGATAACAGCCCATTCTGTTGTGTGGCCAGGGACAGGCTTGTGTGCGAGATTGGGCTTGGCTGGTGTCAGGGTACTGTTTGGAGCTGGCCTACAGCTGCATTTTAAGAGTCCGCTGTATCCATCATTGTGTGAATAAGGCATTTTTAGTGTTTGGATTGGCACAGTGTGTTCTCTGTGAATTTGTAATGGATGAATGACTTGCTGCGCTCTCTTACAGAAGGAAGACAAAATGGTAATAAAGCGTGTTTGGTTTTTCCCCTTTTGCAGAATAACTCAATATCCCCATCAGAAAGCTTACGCACAGCCAGTGAGAAGCATCGCAGCTCCTCAGACTACAGCTTGGATTCTAAGAAACGCAAAGTGGAGGAGAAGGACAGCATGAGTAGATATGTAAGTCCTTGAAGGAGTAGTTCAGCATGTTGGGGAAATGTACTTATGAATGGTGACTTAAAAAAATTGCTTTAGGTTCACAATTTAATTTAAAAAAGTAATGAAGTTTAGACCAGAGAACAACATCCTGGAGTCTGTGCTTTAATTTTTCCCCATCTGTATGTGTTAAGTTAAATGATTACTAATTATTGTTACAGGACAGTGACGGAGAGAAAAGCGACGACTTGGTGGTCGATGTGTCCAATGAGGTGAGCTGCACAGCAATTGTTCGTAGCACACTGACGTGACGTTGCTGTTATGTAAATATTACTGGTGTGTTTCTCCAGGATCCTGCCACTCCACGGGCAAGCCCAGCCCACTCACCACCTGAAAATGGTATTGACAAGCCCCGCCCCCCAAAGAAAGACACACCCAACAGCCCCGCATCAGTGGCGTCATCTGGAAGCACCCCTTCCTCCAAGGCTAAGGAGCTCAGTCATGTAAGACATCAAAAGAGTTGTGGACAAACTGGGACAGAAAGGGTTTTAAATGACAATTGCCGAGAGACCAAAGGGACATGTGCAAATAGATCTAGGACATTTTCTGCAGTGGATTAGCAATGGCTGTCTGTGCTTTAAGTGCATGACTAAACGTCAGGGATAATATTGTCCCGCATCAGGATCAGTCAGGTCTTCTCTGTTAATAGCTCAATGTATTTAACTATTCCAGGATTTTTCCCTCTGCCTCACTAAAAGATTAAAGCCAAAGCAGTAAGGGGATAAAAACGTCCCCATCTCCATTGTGACCATAATAGGTTTTAGAATAAATAGCAGTTTATGGCTCTGCAGGACTATGAGGGTTGTCAGAATTAGATTGGATTAAGTTCAGTTTGCTTTCAAATTGTCAGTCTGCACAGTGCCTGGTTTCCGGGATTGTGATTGTGCTTGCTCTCTCGTTCCCTTGACAGAATGACAAATCCTCCACGCCTGGTCTCAAATCCAACACCCCCACCCCCCGAAACGATGCCCCCACCCCTGGCACCAGCTCCACTCCTGGGCTCAGACCCATCCTGGGCAAGCCACCAGGCATGGAAGCTCTCGGTTGGTACCATTCTCTTCACTTTACAGAAACTGAGATGATCTTTTTTTTCCATTCTTTCGCATAACTGTTAGGCCACAAACCGATCTCCTGTCTTTGTCTACAGCAGCCCCAGCTTTGCGCACACCTCTATCCATTGCAGGTTCCTATCCTACCCCCTTTGCTATGATGGGCCATCATGAAATGAACGGAGGCCTGACTAGCCCTGGGGTGTATGCTGGTCTGCACATCTCCCCTCAGATGAGCGCTGCAGCAGCAGCAGCCTATGGACGCACTCCCATGGTAAAGGCTTTCCGTTTCCTTTTCTGTAGTTTTGGATCATCTAAAAGTCATGTACAGGATGCAATGAGGGATTTTACTGTGATAACAGTTGAGTATGTTAGTCAAACATTCCCATATCATCTTTTAGGGGTTTGATCCTCACACCCACATGAGAGCCCCGGGCCTCCCAGCCAGCCTCACATCTATTTCTGGCGGCAAACCGTAAGTGTCTCCCCAGATATGTTGCAGATCCATTTTTTTTTTGTAACACAGCTGATATCAAATACTGACAGGCATGTGTCTTTTCCTTCAGAGCGTACTCCTTCCATGTCAGCGCAGATGGTCAAATGCAGCCTGTGCCCTTCCCACCCGACGCCCTCATTGGTCCCGGTATTCCACGCCACGCCCGTCAGATCAACACACTGAGCCATGGCGAGGTGGTCTGTGCTGTCACCATTAGCAACCCCACACGTCATGTTTACACTGGTGGCAAAGGCTGTGTCAAAATCTGGGACATGAGCCAACCAGGCAGCAAGAGCCCCGTGTCCCAGCTGGACTGTTTGGTGAGGACCTCATCAGTTTTTCTTAATGTTTACACACGTTATTTCATTAACACTAGAAAAAAATTAACAAGCCAAACACTTATTCACATAGTTCAGATTAGGTTTGAGGTTCAATCTCTGGTTTATTTGTTATGACAGGACGTTTTTTATCCTCCGCCTGTGATTTGTTTGTTTCTAAAGCTCTCCCTAGCTCCACTGCCTTGAACATGTATTGATTTGCTTTGTCCTCGGTGCAACAGAACAGGGATAACTACATCCGCTCCTGTAAGCTACTGCCTGATGGTCGCACATTGATTGTCGGAGGCGAGGCCAGCACACTGACCATCTGGGATCTGGCCTCTCAGACACCGCGGATCAAAGCTGAGCTCACCTCCTCAGCCCCGGCGTGCTACGCCTTGGCCATCAGCCCTGATGCCAAAGTCTGCTTCTCGTGCTGCAGTGATGGAAACATTGCCGTTTGGGACCTGCATAACCAGACTCTCGTTAGGTCGGAAACAAAACTTTATTTCCAGTATGTGGGCTTGAGTCAATTTAAAAGATAATGTCAATAACTGTCTGTATGCCTTCCGATTTTGATTTTAGGCAGTTTCAAGGTCATACGGATGGTGCTAGCTGTATTGACATATCCCATGATGGCACTAAGCTGTGGACGGGTGGTCTCGATAACACTGTTCGCTCCTGGGATTTGAGAGAGGGTCGACAGCTGCAGCAGCACGACTTCACTTCACAGGTACAACGCTGCATAATGCAAGGGGCCAGACCTGGAGTCTGTTTTCCTTTCGACCGAAGAACTGTCTGCAATTATTGTCCTGTTTGATCTCCAGATCTTTTCTTTGGGCTACTGTCCGACTGGCGAGTGGCTTGCTGTGGGAATGGAGAGCAGCAACGTGGAAGTGCTCCACCATTCAAAGCCTGACAAGTATCAGCTCCACCTGCACGAAAGCTGTGTCCTTTCCCTCAAGTTTGCCTACTGCGGTATGAACAAACACACAAAAAGAGCATCAGATAAAGCTGACCGTATTTAACTGTGAAGAGCCCTTTGCCTGTCCTTATTAGTGCCTTTTTTTAAAATAGCGTAAATGCTTGTTGTCATCTCAAGGCTACTCTTCATTTGTAGGTACTTTTCCTACTACTTGTTAGTGAAAGGTGTCCTGATGGCACTTTTGTTGTCTTTGCAGGTAAATGGTTCGTAAGCACCGGGAAGGACAATCTGTTGAATGCTTGGAGGACTCCTTATGGCGCCAGCATATTCCAGGTATGCAGATCAATAGACTCTGTCTGTAGCCAGGCCAAACGTACACACAGATCTCTAAGAGGAAGGGCAAAACGACCGCTGTCTGACAGGACTATCCTATCAGTGAAAACTGAACCTGAATTATTGACCTGACAAAGACGCCTTTTTGAGGCCCGTCAGGCCAGAAGTTGATGTCAGTGCAATCTAATCTTGCCATGAAGTCAGCTAATTTTCACCACTTAACTTACTCAGCAACATTTAAGGTTAACTGCCTCCAAGATTAAAGTGTTTTTTTTGTGTGTTTTGTTTGCTTTTCTTTAAACAGTCCAAGGAGTCCTCATCTGTCCTGAGCTGTGACATTTCTGCAGACGACAAGTACATCGTGACAGGCTCTGGTGACAAGAAGGCCACTGTGTATGAAGTGATCTATTAGAAGAGACTGCTTTGGATCGGAGCATGCTCATGCTCAGGAACAGTAGACACTTCCTCCATCCTCCTTCCCTCACACAGACAGCATGGATGTTGCCTGCAGCTCCAAGGTGGATGGGCAGGAAGTTTGGCAGTGCCAGACGAAAATGGATGGTGGTGTTATTGTGGCACTGGATGCTGTGTCCTTCGGCTCTGCCCTTCCTCACTCATACAACTAACACTTGTACAGCGAGTGCAGTTTCCCAAGGCACCGAGAAGAAAATAATGTCTTGCTGTTTCTGTTTGTTGGATATTTCTTTTTTTATTCGTCCTTTTTAATGTGGAGATAAAGTTCCATGACACAAGTAGAAGCGGCGCTTCGCTCTGGAGCTTCTCCTTGGAGGTCCTGTGAAAAGTGTACATAATGGAGTAATAAAAGGCCTTTTATAGATTTATATTTTGGTGTCCAGTTACGCTTGTGATGGTTCTTTCTTGTTCTCTCCGTGATTTTCTGTCCCCTCCGGGGATGGAAATTAGATTAGGACTTTGTAAGAGGATATTCTATTTCAGTTTTTTTTTTCCCCCTCCTCGGCTTTTTTTTTTTTCTCATGTTCCTTGTCCAAAATGACCTTTTCGGAAATCTAATTTGTATTTTTTTTTTCTCCCTGACAAAGGCTTTTTTTTTCTTCGCTATTTGCTGTATCACAGACATTTGTCCCATGGATTTTTGCAGTCGAGAATTCTGGAAAGGCTTTTTTTTTTCTGTAGGGAGGAAAAAATCATGGTTTCCAGTTATGTTTACCCTTTTGACCCTGATCAGCAGAATTTCAGCTTTGAAATGAAGACCTTTCACTGAACCCTGGCTCCTGTCTATAACATCAAAATGGATTTATATCAACTGTCGGATTGATGGGTTTTACAGAGAAGCAGCTGTGACTTGAGCTCACTCTGTTGACTCAACCACTGTATGAAAACTTTGCTCCACTCTGCAAAGTTTAGCCATCAGTCTATTAGAGATCGTTATTGCCGCTTGTGTTTGCGAGCCTGTGACTGATATGCAAGACTTGGTTACTCATAAAGGACGCAGGCAAAGCCATTACCACGTTCGACATTTTGGGTGTATTCTTTGCTTTCTTCAGTATTTCATAATATTCACTACAATCTTCTCATAGACGGGAATGGTCTCATCATAAACACAAGTTAAGACTGTGTAGCATACATGTGGCATCATCCATAAGGACTGTACAGCTGACAGTTGTTGATAAATCAATAAACTGTTTTATATAAAATTTATCTTGACTGGATTTCTGTAGTGCTGTGGTCTCGCTGTGGTAGGTTTCCAAGGATTAGTTGGAGACTTTGGGGTAATATGGTTATTAGCTCTTTTTTGTAAAGCGTTAAATCGAGTGTATGCCTGAAGATGAAGTTGCCAACAGAATCCACCTTAGCGTCATGACCAAACATGCAGAAATAGCTTAACTACCCGCAAATCTAAAGCTCTTTTTTTTTTTTTTTTTTTAAATTTAATCTCAACAGGTGTATGTGCCCAAATATTACTATTATTTGTTTGGTTAGGCTCAGTTTAAAAAGGAAAAAAAAATCTGTGATGACAAGCCTCCAGAAAGTTACTGAATCCATCCAAGAAATGTTCCAGAACGCAGCCTGGCATAAAACCACGTGCCGTTTTTGCACTTTGGTTTTTGGATTAAACAAACAAGGCATAATGTGTTAATTGGTGAGCTTTAGAGGAACTGATAAACAGATTTTGTTATTGCCAGACTGTCTAAGGCTACCCGTTTTTCCCTTGCCTCTGTGCTAAGATTGTCGCCTGTCGATTCAAATTTACCAAACAACTCCTGGCAAGAAAGATGCCAAACCATTTGTTTAAGGAAAGAAGCTTAAAGTCACTGATTAATATTTGCTTTTACAGTGCAGCCAACAGTGGGTGTGGTAAAACACCTAAAGCACTTACTGCTGTTGAGGGCAATGCACCGACATGCTGAACGTCTCTCGGGCTTGCTTTTTCCTCTTCTAAAAACTAAAAATGCAACCTCAAAGTCCCCCTTGTCCTGTGTGTTGCTAGTGAGGGATCTCCCTTGCTCTAGCTTGCATCTACATTACATACAATCTTATTCACGGGCTGCTCTTGACAGTAAATGGAAGCACATCAGCAAATTGCTGTAAATGCATTCAGATAGGAGCTGACAACTGTCTCAGGAGAACCACAGACACGATAGAAAAAAACATTCTGGGTGCTGTTAGAGAGGGTTGCTATGGACCTTTGCCATTGGTTTTAACTCAGAAGATTACAGAGCTTGCATTAATATTTGAGGGATGAACTTGATGCAACTTTCAAAGTCGCATCGTGCTGTACCAACTGTGTTCACTGTCACGGCTAGTGACTTTTTTTAGAGTTTGGATTAATGCATGGTGGCAGCTATGAAATCACACGCCCATCACAGAGTGATACAATAAGGCAGAGGTTTATGAAGTGCCACTTCAGAAATATGACGTAAACACTGCTCTCGAGTTCCCTTGAGTGGTCTTTTGGTAGTTGAATACTTTTGGGCTGGACGGATGAATGGCCCAATCCCTCCACTCCAGAGCAACGCTCTCCTAGGACTCTGCTTGAAGCTGTGAGCCCTTCATATGGCTGCCTCTTCAAACATGTTGTTGTTAGATTATAAAAGCGGGGCCGGATGCTTTCAGCATGGAGCCAGCCGCCATGCCCCGCTCTCACGGGCTCATTTGTTAAAGGCTATAGTCTTTCTTTTCCCACATTGCTGAAGTGTGTACTTCCTGTGCGCATTTGTAGCTCAAGCTTCTTGCTCAAGTACAGTTTTCTTCCTCACTTAATCAAACAGTGGAATATCTGCAGATGAAAGGTTGTACCTCTGAGTGCCTATTGCTGGACATTGAAGGGGTCATTGTCTCGCCTTCCGCTGATCTACCTCTGAATGGAAGGCTTTCAAGCAGGTTCTCATGCAAAAGCCCATGGTGCTCTGTTCTATTTAGAGAAGGGCAACAGTGCAGTGTAAGGAAATAGAGTGGCCTAAGTGTTTTACAGCAGCTCTGAGGATAAGAACGTGGTCCAGTTCTCTTCTTCTCTTTTGCATTGTCAGAGCCAAGACTCAAAGACAATACAGAAATTCAAGGGTGGTCTGTAATGCCAGTGTGTGCACTGTGTGAATGTCTTTTTTTTTTTTTGGTTGTATTTTGTTTTGTTTTTTTTAGCTTTAACTCTCAGGCACTGATCACAGTCCACCAGATTTCTGGCTGGTTCTTTTGGCTGGCATTCTGTTTTCTACCCTCCCCCATCCATCACACAGAGAATCAGGATTTATTTATTTATTTTTCAACAGCGAGGGACTGGCACCGTGCTGAAATGCAGAATAATAATCCCCTAATCACCTGAGTATTGCCAGTCCTAGGTTTTATCTGCAATGGACGTGAAAGCCCCCAGTGCCTAGTGATTACAGCATTTGATCTGGGTAATAATGTCTTCACTGTTGCCCTGCCTAGGGCCCGAAGGCAGCACAGCTCTAATCCACAGTGCATTCTAGTGGAATCGCATTACACAAAGACCACCAGGGTTCTCCTCTAGAGGGGAGGGGTGTGGGGGGGTTAAAGGAGGAGGTTGCCATGGAAACAAGCTTCTCTTTCTCTTTCTCTCTCACAGACACACACGCACACTAATACATCACACGCGCATACACACATACTCTCTCCTGGGACAGATAAGCAAAGGACAGGTTCTGTGTTTACTTTCCGCAGACCCTCCAATCCCCGAGCAGGCTGAGCCCTGATAACACGAGGCCTGTACAGCCAGCGACCACTGACAGCAGATAAGCACTCCAGCAGAGCAGAGCAGTCATCACCCTCCAACCAGGATGAACAAACCTGGGAGACCCGGATTCATTTGGATTAGACTGGATTGCTGCTGCCACCGCCGCCGCTGCTGCTGCTGCTTTTGCTGTAGCTGGTGTGTTCAGACTACTGATGTTCACAGGACTTTCTACATGAGAACTTGATGCCGCACTTAATCCTGTGGCGTCCCAGAGTTTAGTCAGAGGACACGGCCACAGTAGTGGACTGGGAGCTATTTTAGACACTGAGGTCAAAGGAGTGTCTGCTCTGGGCAGGTTTACGTGGCTGCAGTTAGAGAACCACAGAAAAAACTACATTTCTCCTAACATGTCCCAGAGACAAACACCACACATTATTAGTATTCTGCTTCAACATTTGTCCATGTGTGCTGTTTTTGTAATGGAGAAGGTTGGAGATCTGTGAGGACATTCCTTTATATTGGTTCCAAGTATCCACTAAAATCCGGTAATTCAATACCAGGGGTAATTAGATTTGTATGATAGTAATGCCCCAAGAAAGAACCAACACGGTCTTTGATGTTGAGATCAAGACGGCTACAAGTACTTCTTTATTATGTGCATTATGCTAACATGCTAATTATTTTTCCACACACATTCTTTGATTAAAGCACAGCTGGAGGTGTATAAGCAACATGACTAATTACAGAGGAAATGGAGGTACTGAGCTAAAGTGGTGGAAGCTGGATTTCCCTTTGGCCCCTTCTTCTCACTGTTTACTTCTAATGCATACTTAATTTCTTTTGAGAAAGCCAGTTACCAGCTTTGACCACTTACTCTGAAATAATAGAGGGGGCCTGTGAACAAATATAAGGTTTGTAAGCCTATATTTCCTAAGTAGTTAATATTGATTCAACTCTATATGCCAACTGTGTATAGTAGCTTCTGTTTGTTGTTCTCTGTGGGATAAGATATAATTGCTTTCAGTCACAGTTAACCACAAAATACAGGGCATATTCATAAAGATAATATTATCGACTACTTAGTACAAAACATGCAACAAGTTGTCTTCTCTCTAAACTTTACAGCACCCTGTGGCTTTTCCCTAATTCATATCCCATTTGATATTCACAACTTCAGATTCTGCAGTGAAGCCTTAGAAGACAGGTGTATCTTGCATGCACTAATACTGTAAATGCTGTTACACAGGCCTGAAGCTATACTTCACATTATTCATTACTAAGAAATAAAAAAAAGGGGGAGCTTTGTGTTATGTTGGTCCACCTGCCAATCTGAATATATTTATTATTGGTTTTCAAAATGAACAGAAGCTCAAAATTTAATTTTCATGTATATGTACATACGTGTAAATAGCTATAAGGTAAATAGCTAAAAGTGAATTTAATTGTCACTTCACGTGGTTATTTGAGATACAACTCCTTTAGATAACTAGGTGGTGTAACTTTGATCAAATCAGCTAAAAGGTAGGGGTGAGCATTCACTGAGCACCTTTCTAATGGATATTTTTGCTTACCATTTTCGGTAAACACTAGCGATGGTTATG
This sequence comes from Pelmatolapia mariae, assembly GCF_036321145.2. NCBI lineage: Eukaryota > Metazoa > Chordata > Actinopteri > Cichliformes > Cichlidae > Pelmatolapia > Pelmatolapia mariae. Next base: position 51,207,134 of record NC_086233.1, on the reverse strand, counting down.
TGGGGAAAATCCCAGCAGATCAGCAGTTTCTGAAATACTTTAAGCAACCACATGAAAGTCACTTAAATCAACCCTTTTCACCGTTCATAAGCTCAGTTTCAACTTTGGCAGATCATCTTGACTATGACTCCATGCCTACATGCACAGAGTTTCTGCCATATGAATAGCAGATATTTGCATTAACTGCAATATCTAATCATTTGTCCCAAAAAAGTGGCCAGTGACTGTTTATCACCCAAACACAGGTACTGGATGATATGAAATATTTTAGAATAACAAAAATATATTAATTAATTATGTGGAGGAAAAACCGCTGTCATTCTGAACAGATACCTAGCTTGAGGTTTTGTTTGTAGCTTTCAACACGTAGCTCTGTCTCTTCTCCATATGTTAGCTGTATCCGCTCCTAAGCAGCTGGAGTAGTTTAGAAGGTCGTGTTTAGGGGAAAACATATACCCGCTAGCAACATCATGTAGCAGGAGGAAGTGTAATGTGCGGTTTTGATTCCTTTCCATGGATGTGTTACCGCTGGTATCATGCAGGCTTCGAGATGCTGCAAGGCTTCAAGCTAACACCAGATGCAGCGCTTTGAAGGCAAAACCGTGCCTGCTGAGGTGATGATTTGGCGATGCAGTTATAGCTCTAGATATACTCAAGAGACGTAACAGTAACCAGGCAACAATCAAATCGAGTTAACTGGCTAAGGTAAGAAAGCTTTAGGACAAGCTACTCCCTGTATTTTTCATTAAAGAGATGGTTGGGTTTGTTTCCATATTCATAAATTAATGGAGACCTCGAACTTCATGTTTAGCGCCATCGTTTTGTTCATAACAAGCTACACAGTGTATACCAGTGAAATATTTTCGACCTGAATATTTCATTCATCTGGATTCAGTATGTGATTTAAGTTTTCTATTTTTTTGTTTAGTATATTGTTTAGTTTTCATTAGAAAAAAATGTATTAGATGATATATCAATATCAGGTTTTCATTCCTTTACTCATGTAGCGACACTTAAAAATCCAGCATGAATTGGACTAAAAAGTAAAAGAAAAAACGAAGAAAAAAGAGCGCAGTGTATTGAGCTATAGATTGATCATCAAAGAAATTATTTTTGAGATTTAAAAAAAAAGAGTGAATTTTTTTTAGAAATTGTATCTCGCAAATTGGACTTTCCGCCATCCATCTATTTTCTTACATTATTTCCAGGTTTCCACAGCCCCATGCTTTACCCCATGGCAGCAAGGATAGCCATGGGGCAGAGGGTGGGGTACACTCTAGACGGGTCACCAGTCAGTCACAGGGCTAACACACACAGTTGAGCCAGTTGAGAAAAACCAATTAACCTAACAAACCAGTTCAGCGAGGTTTGCAGATATTCATTTGTTCACACCTTTCCAACAAAAACTAATAAAAGGTGTTCATGTGTGATGCACCTACATATCCATCAAACATCAGTACTGGTAAACCTTTTTGTGTCATTCGAACTGAAGAATTTAAACAGCAATATGGGGGGCACGGGGGGTCTTATTACTTAATCAATGTGCCCATCCTCTCTGTACTCTATTGCTTCTATATGGTGAATGCTCCACTACACTATAGTCATTACTGGAAAGATGCAGACAGTAGGTGGTCTGCTAAAAGGTATTGGCTGTAATCGAGATAGCTGTTTTTGCTTGGCTTTGTTAAAAGTCACATTTAAAGAGGAAAATAGCCACAGCAGGTCCACGCTGGAGGGCACAAACCTATCCAAATACTTGTGAATCGGATTTAATGTGTTTGCTATTATATAGTGGCTTAGACACAAGAAATTATCATCAGAAATGATTAGCATTTCAAACAAAATCTAAAGTACTGTACAATACAAAATCTAATTATCGTTCAGTCCTTTTGGGTTTTAACTAATTGATCATTAAGTTGATAAAATGAGAAAAATATTCAGATTAATTAAGCATATGACAGGAAACAAAATATAAAATCCTTATATTTAAAAAGCTGAAAACAGGGAATGTTTTTCATTGTGACTTGAAAAAGAACTATAGTGACTGGTTTATTAGCAGAACAATTACCTCCAGATTATTATTCACTCTACAATCTAATTAATGGTGATGTGGTGGTGACAGTTTATAAGTTATGAATAAAAAAGTAGGCATGCATGGTTTTGTTCATAACTCATACATCTGTCTTTTTTGCAGGCCTCCTGCAGGATCTCATCTTTACGCAAACAGACCTAAAGTTTGACACCAGAGTGACGAGATTCACATGATGAAATTGTTAGAGAAACTGAATTTTCTTGCCCCTGCTTCCGGTCTCTGGTGAGTTTTTTTTTTCCTTTCTTGGTAAAACACTTTATTTTTATTCCTGTTTGGTTCATTGAAGCATCTGTCATTCCCAGTGCTCCCACTGTGCCTGACAAAAGCAGAGCCATGTTAGATTGAAAAGACAGAGGGGCAATCTTTCAAATGGATCTCTTTTTGAAAATATATTATGACATAATCATGTTTTCTCCCTAAAAGCCCGGGGGAGGCCCGTCTGTCAGATTGCAGTCCTCTCTTGGCTGCCTGGCCTGAACAGAAACAGCAGTTGTGTGTTAATAGAACCCAGAGGCACTCTGAAACCTTACCCATTCTGCTTTACGCTCTCAGCCAGGAGATTAAAGTCAGGGAAACATTACAGGAGGCTGGATAATTGCCCCTGTGTCTCCAGCAGACAAAAGGCAACGCTCCGGCAATTCCCTCGGTAAATTGTCAAGAGAGACTCAAGGATCCTTCAAGGCTGCAGCAAATTGTACAGTGCTGTCTAACAAACTACCAATCTCTGGATATTATGAGGCTTCCATATATCCTTGGCCGTAATGACAGCTTGCACTGCTATAATGGAGTGCAGGCACAAGATAGCTTTTGTGAGTACACTTCCAATAGAAAAATTACTACCTTGGTTCCCAGTCTGTGCTTTTCATTTTTTCCTTTTGTTCCCATTTGAATTTTGATTTATTCTTCTATCATTTTTTTTATTTTTTTATTTTCTGCTTTCATTCAGGGCTGAGTGCTGGCTGCAGCCACCAACAGATGATTGCAACCTTTACTCCTGAGGACCACTTGATCCGCAGACAGGGGAAAAAAAAAAAAAATCCGCAAGCAGTTAATGAGTTGCCATCCTTTCCTAGTGTTAAGGGTGTCTACAAATTAGACCCTTTTGTCAGGGCTCTCCTTTGCTCTCTCTCTCTTGCTCCCCCCTTGCCTCCTCTTGCCGCCACTTTCTCGCCTCATCCTTGCGCCCTCCCCTCCATCACGCCCTTCCTCCTGCTCTTCAATTTTCTCTCTCTACCTGCCTGCTTCACGCTCCAGTAGCTCACTGGCGGGAGCAGCGCTGTCTGGCTTTGGCTCTGAGCAGCATTTATTGTCAGCGCGGTTCATGTTTAGAATTAGCCATTTAATGAGAACAAAAGAAATTAATTGGTGGTTTAAGCCTAATGAGACGTCTGTGAAATTAACAGGCCTCATCAATTGAAACAAATAAAATCCTCCAGCTTGTTGTTGGGGAGCATTATTCTGACAAAGCTTTTGACACAATGATGAATAGCGGGTCAGGAGAGACCATCTGTGCTTTTTTAAACCCCTGCAGGAGGGGGGGATGGAATGTGGGCTGGCTCTAAGAGATGGTGATAAAAGAGGGAGCGAGGCAAAAAAAAGGCGGGGGGGGAGAGAGAGAGAAAAGAGGAGAGGAAAAAAAGCTGAGAAAAAAACAAATTCACCAGCTTTATTCATCGCCCTTTAGCATGATACCGCTGTCTAACCATGGTTACAAAGGAAATAAAAAACACGGGCATTAGCATGTGAAAGGCACCGGGTCTCTGACTATGCGTCCAGAAAGCCAAAGAGCTCTGATTTCGAGGGATATTTAACCTCCATTCAGTCAGCAACAAAGGCCTGGCTGTCGCGCTGAGAGCAGTGGTTCAGCCTGATTGGGGCTCAGGGGGGAAGGAAGGGGGGGCAGAGGAGGGGACAGACAGGATCACAGACCTCATTTGTTCCCCCTCTTTACTTTAGCCTGTCTCTATTCCCACTGAAGAGCAGCATTTCCTCTCTACGCCCCCCTCCTCCTCCTCCTCCTGCTCTCAAAGTTGTAAATGTATGACCTGAGGAATAAATTGGATGGGAAGGAGCCGAGGAGGCAGCACAGAGAGCAGTAATACATCTCTATCATGTTCGGTGACCTTTATTTACTGCGCGTTGAGCATCATCGCCGGCCGTGTTATGTGTCTGCCTGGCTTCCTTCTTCTTTTAATGGCCCGGTGTGGAAGTTGCGGACGTGATGGAAGTGGTTATCTGCATGTCTTGAGCCCCAGCCCGCGTCTCTGCCCTACCCTCACTCCCCCGGCCACCCAGTAGGGCCTGGCCCAGCCCTGCCTGTTTGTGTATCATGGAGAAACTGTTTGCTTTCCTGTGCTGATCAAATAAACAGGCCATGTCTTTTGGGTGGGGGGTGTTGGGGGTGGATGTTGGAGGAGCGGTGTTGTTTAGCTCTCTGGGTGAAGATAAGGAATTGTTTGATGGGGTAGAGAGAAACGAGAGCGATTTAGGTCAGCTAATCTGATTTACACAGAGATGGTCTGGCCATTGCAGGGAGCAGTAATTACATAGAGGGATTAGAAGCCCCTGCCACCCCACCCCACCCCTTTTCAGAGCTCCCAACCTAAAGAGAGGAGAGAGGGGTGGAGGCTTAAAGGCCTGAGAACTGCTCGAGTATGGTGCTGCAACAACAACAGCTTGAGCAGTTCTCCGTGCAGATTAAAAATGGCTGAGACTGTGTTCAAAACAAAGGGGGCATTTGGCCAAACTAGTATTACTTGGCTTGTTTACATGCATTTACATCTGCTGCTTTTGAGCCCACAATTATCACAATTTGCTTTCCGTGGCCAAACATCACAGCTGCTTCAGCCAGGGAATCCGGCTATCAGCTCAATCATTCCCCAAAACCTGGAAGGAGCCTGTTAACAAAATGCGCACAACATTACATCACATGTTTCGTCACATGCTCGTGTTCCCGATCGCCCTCCATTACTGCTGCCGCCTGTTTTGCATTTCATTTCATTGTGTGTTTGTGCGATGCGTAATTTGAGGATTGATCACTTTCAGCCCTGACATTCGTTTCGTGTTTAGCTGTTTTTTCCGTCCACGCCGAGCAGATATTCAGAGCCTCTCTCGATGCCATTTGTCTGTGTATTTAAAATGCACAGCTGAATAATTGCACTGCCAGAGCCATCACTTCATCCACAGGAATGACTTGCACGCTTGGCTGCTGCTTCTAAAGTGTGCTTGGCTAATCCACTCATTGCTTTGTGCATTCAGTGCTGTGAACCATAGGGCACCCGCTTGGATGCCCGTGCATAAATTACTGCCATGGAACATAAAGTGCTGGGAGGATTTTCCTTAACGATCGCCAACGCTTTAAATGCTTCTGCTTCAACAGTCGATACTGCTCAGCCCATTCAATTATTCAGCGGTCCGTCCCTCATTAACAAAATCCTGACCTTGACATGTCTGCCCTATTTCTCTCCCCTGACAGAAACAGCTCTCCAAACGACTCTGTTTGCTCTGATATTGGCTGGGAAATCCATGCATATTGATAAGTTGTTTGCAGTGTAATTGAAAATGTCAGTTATGAGGCCCATGCATACAAAGGTCAGCACCAAGAATAGAAGCTGACAGGCTGCTATTTGGAGAGAATATATAGTAAAGGAATGGCTGGGGGAGAACTAGGATCACAATAGAATATGTTCTGTGTTATAAATTGTTGAAATATGCATCTTATTCCTTGTAGGCTCACAATACGCCAAAAAGACTTGTAGAAAAAAATGTAAAGTTGTTTTAAGCCGGGTAATTACACAACTTAATTCTTCATTTCTTTTGTATTATAGTGTTTTGAGTTGGTTTTTGGTCACTTGATTGGAATTCTAATTTGTTTCCAAAGGTCAAATTGTTCATCATTCATATCTCATGTTCTGTTTAAACAAGATTTATGAATATCAAATTGGTAAGCCATCATCTCTTTAGGAGTGGCAGGTGTCACACATGTACCTTGTGCATCAGTGATGTGATGTGTCAATCAAAAGCTTTCGTGCTCTGCATCCCAGAGCACCACGGGCTCCATGGTACGACTGTCCTAATCTGCACCATAGGAGTGGGATCTGGGGTTAAAGTGCTGGCCACAGTTTCTACATAAACAAAGATTTGAACCTCAATCCCCGGGAGGCTCGGCTGGCTGACAGGCCCCCACCCCCGCCAGACGCTGTCCTCCCCACAGGCAGAGCGGCGACTGCCTGCTGGTTCTTTAATCGATTGCTAATGGGTTCAATTCCATCGTTGAGGAGCTGCTTGGAACCTGGCCCTGAGACTGAATGAAGTGGAAATACCATTTGCGGCTTTATGAGCCGTTATACTGCAGTGAGAGACCTCTATTCGGCATGCTTCATAGCACTGCAGAGAGTTTTGCACCACCGCTTGATGGTTTTTCTTATGCCTGCTCCTACTGCTTTCGTCTCAGTGCTTCCCATTTACAGCGTGCCCTAAAGCATTTACATCCACTCAGTCTACAACAAAATAGCTTTGCTTTGCTGCTTTTTCACAAGGCTTGATGTCTAGGGTAATTACCATAGTATATTTCTCATATGCACACAGGGGCCCAACACATTCACTCCACCTTTAAGCAATGATATTCATCAGTTTTTATCAGTAGCACCACGGCCCCGTGTAACTCGCAGCGTCTTGGCATCGCCGTGTCTTATCATCCACAGCGGTGCATGTGTGGTTCAGGAAGTATCGGCAGAGGATAACTCATGAAACTGCAGTTGTTTTATATCACAGTAGCATGTTTTCACCTTCTGTGGATGTTGCAGGGCGAGTGCTTTTTCCCTCACGCTCCCTGATTTACAGATCTGCCCAAGTTTCTGCAGTGCTCTTATGAGCGTGCTCTGGCTGAAATGCAAAGCTAAGCAGCCAACACCGTTCTACATTTCATAGCCAGTCCCAGCAGACATGTGCTCTTTGAAGCATTCTGGGCCAGGGATACAAGTCTTGTTTGTTCTGTACTTCTAGAGAGAGAAGGAGAGCGAAAAAAAAAATGCAAGCTATTTTTTTCTTTCTTTCGCAACAGTAGAGAGTAACATTCTTTGACGTCTCAACAGCAAGCCTTGTATTACAGCACTTGCTGCCAGATGCCTTGATAGAATCACCCATGTCAAACAGGAAGAGAAATAAATGCTTCATTGAACTAGAGCTCAGCTTAGTGATGGTGGGAGTGAGGAATGGCGAGGGAGAGAAAAGGAGGGTCGAGCAGGCTGCTATGTGGGTGTCTGTTGGTGTCAGTTCACATGGGGAGGGTTATTCTCAACCCGCCGTATAAGCACTTTCTTAGATGTGGTGTGAATAATTAGTGTGCCTGGCCTAGATAGTCTCATCAATGGCCATTTAATCTTCTGAAGAATGAGGGGAAAAAAGGAAGCTGTAATCAAGGAAGCCGATGATTTTGGTAAGCGACCTGGTGCCAGCAGTTGCAGCGGGATACAGAGCACATGTTTGTATTTGTTCTTTCAGGCTCATCTTCCAGTGCCAAGTAGAGTATGACAGGATTTACATGCAGGCTCCTAATCTCTGTAAGCGAACCTGTTTCGGGATGTAATTCACATGGTATGTCTTTTGATTCGGATTAGTCTAGGCAATCCTCTTACCAGTGGCTCAGTATAACTTATCACTGACAAGGCCGTCTCGTGGAGCAGTGCAAATCCTCATATCCACCCCTCCCAGACTTCGAAGTCGTAATTCTAATCTGCCCAAATCTGATCTGAGACTTTAACTTCCAAATACCTCTTGAAAGCCAGAGCTCAAACTGAAGTTCATGCGAGGGCTTTGGATTACATAAATTGAGGTTAGGGATTTCCAGCATGGCCTAATGTTTGCACATAGAGCACGACTTGGATGTAGGATGTAGTGACATTTTATCATTTTTTTCCCTTTAGTGTTGAATCTTAAATTAAAGGATCATTACCGAAAGTCAGCCCGAAACCCTTTGGTAATTAATATTGAAGCGCTGGCATGCATTTACACAGAGGTAGTTGCATTCTGTTCCCTGAACCATACCGTTTATAGCCATTTTGTTATACGGATCATTTATATTTCAACATAAATAAATAAATGGACGCAAAAAGTTTTCGAAGCATTGCATCGTTTCCTTGACGGCGTGCTTTAATGTGAAAATAACATCAAATATTTAAATGTATGAGTCGCTTTCCTGATCCTTTAAGGTTCTTTGTAATTCAATAAACAGGATTTAAAGTAGAGCAAGCATGCTCCACTTTTTCTGCCTCAGCCGGAAGGCCACAAACGGGTTCTTATTAAACGTTGCAAGATTATGCCTTAATCTCACTGAACACATGTTGGGTGGAATAAAAGCAATTTTATTTCTGAAACACTACTCTACACAGCTCGCTCTCTCTCTAATCTTATCCTAGCTACTGCTACAAAATGAAAAGTCTTGTTAGCGTGCCAAAGCTGCTGTGCGTTTCCGAAGAGGCTCAGACATCAAGGTACTAATTGGGAGTTGTAACCCATTAACAAAAATGTGGCCAACTTGGACTGCACTTCCAGCCCAAAGACAAACTTGGTTCCCCGTCAGAGAGGATTTGGGTGCCGTGTTCACTGCTCTTGGTGAGACAGCGGTGTGAAGATGACGATAAGCCAAAGCTTTAAATCCCAGACTCAGCTGTCTTATCTGGAGCTGCTGGGCTGTGTGGCATGCTTTAATGGAGGCGGCTCACTGTCTGAGCTTTAGCTACAATCGCATTAAGATTCCCCTTCACCTCAACTAGGCTTGCTTGTTGTCAGTTTTTGATTGAATCTTGTGAATTAAGGTTTGATCTCGGTTAAAGTCACCCCGCAGTTTAATTCTCCTGACTTCCTAGGAAGGAACAGTCTCATTTAATCTCTTATCATGTATGAAAATGACAATGATTTTATAACTAATAATACAACAGCGTGCTGAAAAATAATCAAACTTTTAATCTAGTGTAAGATGAAAATTAATTTTTTTTTGCCTATTTGTTAGCTGCAAAGGAGCAAAACCTTAACCACAAGTACAAAGAAATGATCACACATTTATTCACATGAAATAAAATCAAGTTTCAGTTCAAACAAAATGCCAGTGCTTTTAGTGTGTGATAGCAGCAAAAAATGACAAGTTAACAAAAAGCTTTTTAAAATTGATGCCGTGTAGTGGAGTCATTTGAATATTTTTTTCCTCTCACCTGCAAAGTGAACCAGAAAATAACTGCCAGTGTCCAGTGAAAGACATTTAAAAAAGTTCTTGCTTTTTTAAAAAAAGAGCCACTGCCTATTTTGCTTGGAAAATAGAAAATAGGTGGATTTATTGATACAAGTGCAAACATACACGGAAATACAATATATAAGGCATAAACCGAGTTTGAAAGTCCGCAACATGGTATGACCTTTGTTATTCTTCTACGTAGTCTGAACTGAATTTCTTTAAGTAGTCTTCAGTGTAGCTTCTTTGGATATTTGCCTTTTGCTCCATTCTCTTTCAAGACGATCTGCTTCATTAACGTTGAAGTTCTGGTTGTGGGGAGACCAATCCATGACTGGTAGTGTTTTTATATCCAGATGTGCTTTTACAGCATTGTTAATGGGTTTAGGATCATTGTTGTTTCCACATGGTATCACACGGTGGATCACAATTTGATGGTACTTTTATGCATTTATAATCCCATCAATTTTGATGATATCACCAATACCACTGGATCCTGCCCCAAAACATCCAGCATCCATTGTGCTTTACAGATGACTCTAGACACTCACTGTTGTAGTTCTCTCCTGACCTCCTCCATACCTGCTGATGATGATATGAACGAAGATTTCAAATTTGGATTCATCAAATTTGTAAGGCCTGATTTCAGTCCAGCTCTAGTGTCATTCTCCCCTTTTCCTTAAAATGGCTTCTTAAAACCACCCTTCCACTGAGACTGTTTCTGATGAGACTTCAGTGAATAGTAGATGGATCAACTGAAGAGCCAGATGCATCTCTCAGGTCCTGTATCAGGTCTTTCAGATGCTGTTTTTATGCTGTAGATGGTTTTTAGGCCTTCTTTTGTTCTCCACTTCTACAGTTTCCTCATGGTGTGTAGGACACACTGCACACCATGCTCACGTATGCCTTATAGATGCAGAAATACGATTTTATGCCTGTCAAACTGTGCTACCTTATGTGTTTTTTAAAGGTTCAACAAAAGAAAATACAATTTAATCTCTTTATTAAGTTGTCTGTTATGTATAGACACAATACTGGTTCTTCTCCTGAGTTAGGTGCCTTTGTATGTTTGAATAATTCAAGGATTAAGTAGCTTAATCATAAAAACATTCCTCTGAAAATGGTCAGTACAAAGAGTGGACTGAAAATGAGTAAAAAAGATAAGCTTCCTTCAGGAACCCTGGAGGATTATCAAGACCACTTTAAAACAACAGTAAGAGACTCTGGCTGCTTAGAATCAAAATATAAAGGTAGCTTGACACTTTTACACAGTACTCTTTGAAGTATGTGGGAATTTTATTCCCACATCCCGCAATGAAATAGTTTGCTATAATCAAAAAATTACAATTCGTTAGTTATCAAAGTAATAAGAGGACTGGAAAGGATACAACTGGCCAACAGAAAATTAATGAACAACTTTAATAACTGATCAATGTTATTGATTATAGGAACATCTGAATCACATATAGGGATTTTTGTGAATATTTGAACTGCTAGACAAACGATTTGATGTTATGACTTTGCTTTCTTGAAAGTGAAAGTGGAATGGAGGTTACTCAGTAGCATCACAATAGATGCTGTGTAAATGTTCTCAGTTGTACAGGGACCAGGTTGAACTGACCTTGATTGTTATAGTTTGAAATTCCTGCTCTGGCAGCGCCACTCCGGCATTGTTATTCTCCCCTCTGCTTATCCTGGCTTTCCTCCCCCCTCCCACCACCTATCCACCCACCAACACGCGCGCACACGTGCACGCAGCACACCCATACCCCCGGTGGGTCCCGCTCTGTTTACTCAGGTGCCTGCTCTCTCAGTGCAGTGATGAACTCCTGTGCAGACTTTAACACTCTGCTGCCTCTCAGGCAAATGCCAAAACAAATCTTGTCATAATTAGCAGTAATCCTGCTCATTACCATCTGCTTAATTATCCTATTAATAGCACTTCCTGGGAGAGCTTGTTTGCTACGCAGGCAAATGTTTGTTCCTAAATTAGCAGACAAGAAGACAGCTCCATTGTTCAAACAGCAGCTTTGACAAAGCAGAACAGGCAGGATTAACAGCAGACAGAACGGGCCACGAGCTCATCTCTGCTTGGAGCTGACAGGCAGGGAGGAGGCAGCCTGGGCCAACAACAGCACTCTTATCCTGCAAGCTGCTGTGTAATCTACATAGTCAAGTACACACAATCAGCACAAGCAACTTGTCATATCAGAGCTGCAGTGTACTAGGAAAGAAGTATGAGTGACAAGAATAGAATAAGCTACAGGTGCATTAGGAATAACGATAACTGCACTGTCAATAAACGGTGATTTCAAATGCATGCAGTGATGCTTTTAAGTTATGATCAGAAATATTGCCACCGCTGTTCTTGACAGATTCCTCCAAACTAAAAGCCAAAAGCCTCACTAAAGAACCAACTGCCAAAACTCATTACATTGCAGGTAACAATGCACTCATGCGTTGCCCACTTCCGTCTTTGTAAGGCGATTGTAAAAATTAACTAGATCTGTCTTGTTCATCAAGCCTCCCAAGTTTCCTTGCAATACTCCAGAGGAAAGCTTTAAAGTAAATAAGGCAAGTGCTTGGAGCAAGGTGAAGACCAGCCACATAGAGCTGTGTGCACTAACCTAAGCAGACTAAGCTCACACACCAGCAGGCCTATACATTATAAATGATCCTCTCTCTTTCCTCCCATGCACCAATCCCCTATACATACACGGCGTGCCATAGCTGGAGTAAGCAGAGCCAGTCTGTGCAGCCTGCAGCACTGTCAGCCCATTGATGTACAACACTCTGCCCTTTGTTCCTTGTACACAAACACACTTTCCACATTAATATTTCACAGGAAATGTACTCCGTGCTTGTGATTTAAAGCCTTTTCTTGTTAACAATGCTGTTTTCTCTATTCTGTTGTGCTGAATTATGAAGGCAACTTGTCAGAATGAAGACATGCCCATGAGATTATAATACATCTGGAGATAAATGATTACTGGCAAGGCACATGTGACTTTATCGACTGCGCCTCGCCGTGTTCCAGTTTAAACATTTTTCCCGAGGTTGCACTTGCAGCTATTAGTTAAGAGCAGGGAGATGTGTTTAATGTGGTGTGCATACAGTACGTGCGAGTGAGCACTGGTAATGTGTGTACACATTATGCACATATGCAGATTATACATAGCCTTATTGCAAATGCATTTTTCTCAGATCTATTTGTTGGAGTGTACAGCCATGTGATGTCGCTTGTTTGTTCTTGTTGTCAGAGAAAAGGCAAGGATCAATGGATTTTCCTTGCAAGAGTGAAACATGACAGACATAACGAAAGCCTTTCATGAGAAATGAATGAATAATTCATAGGCGCTCTCTCACTGTGCTTTGTTGTGTCTCATACAGATGGGATTACAGAAGGCTAGATCTTGGAAACATATGAAAGATTAATTTGTGATCTGGGACACTGCTTGCTTACAAAAGGACTAAATAATGATTTTACTGAGAGTGGCAGGGATCTTGGGATGGGTGTGATGCGCACAGGGCCTGGACACAAAGAGCCTACAGAGAACACGCAGCACTCAGAATAATGGGGCCCGACAGATTTTCAAAAACTTTGCGCAAAAAATGTGAACTCGAGTTCTCGATTTTTTTTTTCTCATTACGGTTACTGATTTCTGTTGTGTTGCATGTCAATAAAAGCGAAAGGACAAACTCGTGTTGAAACTGCATTTTTATTCTTTCTTTTTAAATTTGTATTACATGTATCCTTTTCCACAGGCAGTTCAGACACTTAGCAGCTATAAAACATCCTCAGCAGCTGTTAGGGATTTGCTCTTGCTCAAGGGCACTTTGCTGTGCAGATGTGCAGATGCCTGCTTTCTCCTAAATCTAAGCTTTCCTGCTGAAGACTTGACTTCAAATTAGCAGCCCGTTGCCCAAAATTTAGCAAAAGGTAGACCAGGGACTTCAGTCTTCAGAGTTGCTGAAGGCAGCAGTATGGGGTTGCCTGAAAATAACTCGGATCGTTTCAAAAGAGTCCTCCACTAATTCACCAGGGAGTGCAAGAAGCTGTTGTCTGGTCTCCCACAGATGGCATAGACTCTAGGGTGGCACTGCTTGTTGTTTTTGATGAGCTGTGCATATACAAAAGCAAAACATCTGGAGCTGCCATGTGGCCTCTCCATTTGGCCAACCCCATACCTCCCCGTGCCAGATGCACCCAAACAACTGTGAGCTAAACAGCATGAATGATTCATAGAGGAGTGAGAGGCACAGCTCACACCAGAGACCTGCTAGCTACTTTGATTGGGATTCTGAAAAAGCAATGAATATGCAAGAGACATTAAGGCTGCTGCGGGGAGGTGATGGGGTGGTGGGTGGGGGGATTTGTCAAATGGTCTGTGTGGCAAATGTGACCGGTGTGGTGAAAGCTCCTGTGGTTTTTATGATTAGAAAATAAGAATTATAATGTCCAATTGCCAGGATCATTAAATTTTTAAGACCTGTAAAGTGGTTAGCAAGGTGTTATGAAAATGTGACTGTGGCTTGGCGCTTGATTGCCCCCGTGTCAACGAGGAGGAGAACGAGAAGGATTCACACCTGCTCCATGACTCAGTTAAGTCCAACCTAATCAGATTATAAATTGGAGACACTTCTGGTATTAAACCATTTATGTAGGAATTTGTCTGTGGAAATCAAATCAGTGAGAGAAGCGGTTGTGCTGAAATTGCGTGTGGTCATTAGGTTCACTGCTCGAATCACCGAATAAGTAAAAAATTAAAGTTTATAGCAAATTACGGGGGTGTGCTTTTCTCATTGCGAAAGCTAAAGTTTTTGATTTTAATAACAAATTACAAATTACTCGTATTTTTTCAAGATGTAAATAGAAAGGCTTGCACTGTATATAAAATCTGTACATAAAAGATGGGCACACCTACTGTGATGTCACCAACAGGTTTGTATACCACCAGCCTGAACATTCACATTCAGCATTTTGGTTTTGTACACAGCCATATTGGCATGAGAGAGTAGAGCTGGAGAGTTACCTGTTAATGCCAGCTATGGCTAGTTAGCTTGATAAGCAGGGTGCTCCTACAATTTTCCATGAAATTAAATGGGATGCTAATTTTGGATATCATCATGTGTAAAGCAAAATTCAGTTACCCCCAAAGCTGATTACCTGATATTATAAAGAAAAGAGTATAGAAGACGAAATGACACACCAGAATTAGCTAATAAGAGAAAATGTTTTTGCACCAGACTGAACATGCTCACATCTCTAGCAAACTTTTGTTTTTTAGCACAAGAGTCTTTAGAGATTGTTTGACTTTTGCCAACCTTGAAAGTTGCTTTTGGTTACAAGTGAGTGTCAGTTTCCTCTGAGATTAGACTTTGATTTGATATTCTGCTGAATGAAATGGAAAGTTAAAATGCAAGAAGGTTCTTTCATAAGTCACTGTGAGTGCAAAGCAAAGCACATTAGAGTGAAAACAATGAGTCACATCAAAAGGAGAGGACTCTACTGTGTGAATGTTTGGTTTAAAGTATAAAAGCGGTCAGTAACACCACTCAAAGGACAATAAGACTAGTTTCCTCTTAGTGGAAAAAAAGCATCATTTATACATTTTAAATATCTAACCCAGCAAGCTTACAGTGCCCGGTAAAGAATAAAACGAGAGAATTTACACTCAGGTTTCTGTTTTTTACTGTGGACAGAAGCTCTCATGCATGCCTTCCCCTGAGAAAAAATAAGCTTCTTTCAAAGCGTTGGCAGCTTTGTCCTTGTAAGTGTGTCACAGATGTTTTTATGTCTTCCTGCTGAATCATGACCTATAAAGATTTTGCACCTCTTCCTTTTTGCTTTGCTCGAAGCGTTCGTGCATGTTCGTGTTGGTCATAATCTGTTTTTTAACAGAGAGCCTGTTTACAGATGCGAAAGAATGTAGATGATTCCACATTCGACTGTATAAAAAGACTACCTTATTCATTTGACCCTCATTGTGTGATGTTTTCACATTTATAATGAATATGTGGGCAAAGGTGCCCTTTGAAGCCTTCTGCAAAAATTGCATTTACCTGCTGTAAATCAAACAGCACAATCACACATCAAGGAGTCAGAGTCAACTACCAAGGACACAAGTCTTTTAAAAGTGGCCCTCAATGAACCAGTATGATTTTTTTATTCTTCTGCACAATTTGAGTAGTATGGATAGAAGTAAAGACAGTTACAGATGTTTCAAACCTAAGTCGCATGGATTATGGCAGGATATGTGCTGCATTGTACTTTCTTATGTGGTTCAAATCATTTAGAAACCAAATTGCAAGCAGCAAGGAGATACGCAGTATCACAGAAAATGCCTCAAAATGAGACCTCAATTAATTTTGTAAGCTTAGATTTAGAGTACTCTATTTTGAAAGCGGGAGGGATGTAATAATGTGTGTCACTGTCTATAAACAGACCATATAAACGCAGAGAGCTGCTGAAGCAGCTCTGTGGAGGAATGTGTTATCAGAGCTCTGACAGCATGTTGTGGACTCAGCACTGATGTCATTTACTGTCTAATGAGATGAGCGCTCACTGCTAATTAACGCGTCCATAAACTGTATTCATCACCACACAAAGCTGAGTGAAAACAGAAACCGATAAGGACAACAATGTTTAGCACCACTCACATTCTCACAGAGGTTTTGCACGTATTTTAAATTAGGTATTTGTTAAGCAGTGAAAGTGTCACTGGACAGATTTGGCGCATTAAACGTTCTGCCTCAGTCACAGTTACGGGGATTTATACTTCTGGGTTAAATCTACGCCGTAGGTACACAGTAACCGAAAACCCTTCTGAAATCCTACACCGTAACCTGACGTGCACCACCCTGGAAATGTAACTACACGCTGTGTTGATGCAGCCTGTTCGGCATGGTTGATGCATTTCAAGCTACTTTTTCACTGCGATTTGTGAATTTATCAGGAAGAAAATAACAATCATTGATTGCTTAAGTGTAAGGAATTAATAATCAATATAAGGACTCACTGATGTCAGCAAATACCTGGAGGGAAACTGGAGCAACTGTCAAAAAGGTCATGAGAGAAAAGGATGAGGAAAAACTTAGGTTTGCATCTGAAAAAAAAAAAAAAGACCCAGCATGGAAAAATGTCCCATGATTTAATTTGTTTCTATTGTTCTGGCACTGAGGCTAAAAGACTGAGACATGACCACAAGGTAATTAAAACAAAACACCACATAAAAGCATGAAAGCTGATAACGCATCGGCCAGTTATGATGTTTTAAACTCTGTAGAGATTTACTGCAGAAGTCTAAATGTCTAAATCAGTTGTGACATTGACAGTATAGGTCAATAGAAGGGCTGAGTTAATTTTTTTATTTGTATTATTCATTTTTAAATGATCATAGTTTTATCTGGGACCTGTCCTATGACACAAGCTCAAGGATATATTTTCCTTATCTGCATTCACTTACTCTTAACATCAACAATCAAGTTAATGGTCACACAAAGGTGCTTATCAGCTTGATAAGTAAGCCAAAGGTTGTCTAATCTAGATACGAGCCTGTTCACATGAAAGAGTTGTTGTTGGCAGCATGTGAGCAATCGCAACCATGGACAGGTTCACTAACAGGAGAGTGATGTGTGACTCTCAAAAGGAAGGAAGAAGTTAAATGATTAGTAATGTTCTAATTAAGTGAGGATTAAAGTTATATGATCTATAGAAACAAGACTTTTTCTCAATCTCGGAAAAATTGTTTGGTGGCGAACACATTAATGAGCCAAATGTCAATATTCAGTATTTCTGTCTAAATTTGTCCACTGCTTACTTTTAAATCGAGCACAGTTGCTGCTAAAATTCTCGCCTCAATGGCTACTTTTAGGCAGAAAAAATAGCTGCTTAGTTAAAGTCAGGGAAAGATTGTGGTTACAGTAGCTATGAAAGGATCTAAACTCTAGTCTCTATTCATGTGATGACCTCCACACAGTCAGTCTGACTCACACTAATAAATTCTAGCCTCAGACGTAAATCTCAAGATTCACAATTGCTCGCTATGTGCGCAGCTCTATAGATATATGGCCTAATGAAGAAACAGCGTTGTTGTGCATTGTTTGTGACTCGAAATTGCATCACAACTCTTTGACACGAGCTCTTACATAACAACCACCGCTTCAAATTCAGTTAATGACGCTCCTACGATGGCCTTAATGTAGTTAAGGTTATCTGCCTGTGGTGCTGACATGACAGTTGCTTTACTCTTATAATAACTGGATTATAGTGCATGTAAACTAATTGTATGGTACAATGTCTTCTGGTACAGTGCTCTCAATTTGTTACACAAAGAAGCAACGTTGGATGGTGACCTCAATGAAACTGTGGCGACCTCCCATTTGTGATACGGCTTATTTGATTCTTACATAATTCAGAATTCAACAGAATGTAGTTTTCTAAAGCTGAGGGGGTTTTTTCAGCTTGTATAACAGTATGCTGTGAGGGACACAGATGAACAGCATTGGTGCCCTTGTATGAGAATTAGATTGTGCCCTTTTGGTTGTATTTGATTGTGGTTTATTGCACTGATGGCAGCTTTCAATTTCCCACCGTTCCCTTTGGTTTCACAGCTAAGCTGCGTAAAAAAGGATTAAGATTACGCTTTGAATGAGTCATCACTTTAAACTACAGATGGAGTTTACAGTTCAAAAGGGATTATAAATATTAAAGAGGGTGGTTTTTTTTTTTTGGTTTTTTTTTTTTAAATGATTGGGTTTTTGCTCCAGTGCGTTGCTGAATCACATAGCAGACACAAATTCAAAGGATTAAGCAAACATAAAACTTCAAGGTCTTTCTTATGATTTGGTCTGCATTTGAATTACCTCTGAATAATATCCAATTAAATAATGCATTGTTTTTTAAGACAACAAGGTCTGCCTCGGAGGCTCAGTGAAAGCGCAGGAGGTGGAAGTTCAGTTTACATCAGATTGCAGAAGGAATAACGTGACCAGATGCCTCAGGAGCATTTTGCAAAGTTTTTAAAGATGACCTTGTTTTTTTGAAAGAGCATCAGCCGTTCAGTGTCCATCTAGTGTAAAATAGGCATAACCAAAACACGAAAAAGGCTCCTGCACTCACATCATACAAAGAAACATGATAAATCCAATTTTACTAGTTTGCACAGAGGCTAGTAACTCCACCCTATTCAGCTGAGCTGTCATTTTAGTCACGTCAAACATAATAAAACGCTGACTCTCATGTTCACACAAAAGCTTGTGAATAAGAGAGCTTGGCTGCTCTTTTATTCACAAGGGGTAGATCCACTTGTTTGATTTGGCAGATTTTTATGTCAGATGCCCTTCCTCATGCAGGATCAAACCTAAGGACTTTCTCTTGTTAGGCAAATGTGTAAACTGCTATACTATGGAGCCACGAGGCAAAGTGTTTGTGTAAAAAAGGGTATTGTCCTGTTTTCTGCCCCGACTTATTTTGTTGCTGTAGAAACAGGGTAGTCCGTAAAGATGTTGAGCTAACCCAAAGAGCCAAACTTTCTTGTAATTTTTTAAAGTGGTTTTAAGCGATAGTTTTCCAGACTTTCTGTAGCTATTTTAAAGTTTTTCTTTAGACAGTGGCTGCTTTTTCGCTCATTTCCTGCCCATTTTCAGAGGATTGTTTTTGTTTGATAAGCCACTTAACACTGACCTCTGACCCATTCAAGCATAAAAAAGGCACTTAACTTAAGGGATAAACCAGTGTTGTGTTTACATACAACAGGCAACTTAGCAAAGAAGCAATTTTAAAGTGTTTTTTTAGGCACTTGTCACACAAAAGCACACAATTTGTTCCAAGTTCTTTAGCTGAATCAACAAAAAATGCTTGACAGACATGAAATAGTTTGGGGGTTTTTTTCTTTCTTTTAACTGAAGAACTGACATTTCTTGGCATGGTGTCCACGGTGTCCTTAAAAAGACTGAGAAAACTGAAGAAATGGAGGACTAATGAAGAATTGCAGAAGCACTTTGAATGCCTTTCAAGAAGCCCGGAGAACTTTTCAAGAAGACTACTTAAAGAAATTACAAGATATCTTGTTGAAGAAAGTTCAGGCTGTTTTGAAGAATAAATGTGGTCATTCACAATTTGGACTTTCAAACTTTTTAGAACTGTGCAAACTTTTACCTTATATACTGTATTTCTATGTATGTATCCAGATGTTTCAACAAATCACTGCACCCATTTCATGTTTTCCTAGCAAAATTAAAAGAAATTAGGGGGTGACATCAGCTCAAGACTTTTGCACAGCACTGTAGAATATGTAGATATCTCTCAATAAATCCCTGTATCTAGAAAAATACATTTTTGCAAGTACTATATTTTATCTTTAAAAGATGACTGTTTGAGCCTTAGCTCTATGAGTTTAACAGAGATACAGGCCAACATGAATAGAAGCCTCATATCTCAGATCTGTTTGGCAGCAGATTACTGGCTGGGTCAATGACCAGAATGGATCAATAACCGAGGGAACAATCTTCACTTAAAATCACAATATATTGACTTTTTCATTACTGTTCATGTTTCAGCAGCGCTAATCATTCTACCTACCTTGAAAATGGATCCCTAACTGTGTGTGTGTGTGAGAGAGAGAGAGAGAATTGGAGCATGTGTGGTCGTTGTGTTCCACTTAAAACACAAACAGTCAAAACGATCAAGCAAGACAACCAATTTTTACAGTCTTTCTCATAAATAATCAAAGCAGTTTATTTCTTTTAAAACAGTTTTAGCTGAAAAACAGGAAATCTGTCAGGTCATTTTGTCTTATTGGGTCGTATTACCCTCTAAAAATGTCTGCTGTTTGCTTGTCCTGATTTACAAGTTTGGAGGTGGGGTGGCCAACATGCGCCATCCTGTACTAACAGACTGCACCCTGTGAATATCTGATGCACTGGATACTCTGATGTTTTGCAACCTTTTCATGCTGAAATTCAGCTGCTTGTCATTTTAGCCATGCTAACATATGACTTTCATTCAGTTAGAATGAAATAGCAACAATTAGTCGGACTGAATTTTTGTACTAGCATTCACAGGACCCTCAGATAATAATCTTGGTGGACTCCGCTTTTCCAGTAGTTCCATCAGAGTTTGATATTTTTTGGCTTTGAATAAAATGTGACAATAAAAGTGATTTGATTTGATTTGATTTGAAATGTTTCTTTTGGAACAGTTAAAATGATTGCAATGAATTTGGGTCATTCATATCACTCTGCATGAATTGTAAAAATCTTGATTGCACCTTCATTTTTTTTCTTAATCAACAGCGTATCAACGCTTTAATTTGACCAAATGTATCTGTATAGTGAGGTATTTAAGGTCAAATACCTGCAGAGCCTTGACATAATTATCAGCTTCATTTACCACCAACTTTTGTTTGGTGGTGAATGGTGAGAGTTCACCTGCTGAGATGGTAAACCTGCAAAACATCAGCATCTTAATATTGTCACTGTGAGCAGTGTAAGCATGGTAACGCTAGCATTTAGCCTATGCTGTCTCTTTGCCTATAAGAACATCCACTTGTGTGACATGTATGTTCTTTCTGTAGGTGTATAGCTTTGAGCTTGGCCTAGATTATCCTGGAGAAACATTTTCCCTCAGAGAAAACCCCAACAAATAGATGACCCTCTATTTGAGCAAACACTTGGTAACAGTGAGAAGGAAAAACTCCCTTTTAACAGGAAGAAACCACAGAAAGCTCAGAAAGGGGAACCCATGAGGAGGTCTATGTAGAAAGAGTTGATGATTTGCTAACATTTATAACAGTTCAGTTTTCACCTGCTTTTCAATGAGGTTGGCTACATTTTGTGGCTTCACAGTTATAACTAAGGTGCAATACCAAGAAAAGTGATGCACAAGATTGCTTTGGGCGTGTTTAATCATTCAGGACCTGCGCTGGTTATTTTTATGCTCATGGTTTTCTGCATGTTATGGCCACAGTTTCATAATTGCTAGCTGTTATTGAAAGCTTTAACTTCATTATGTGATGCTAAAATGAAAAAAGCCAAGTATGTTTTGAAAGGTAAATCACTCGATTCAATATTTTTTTGCGTAAAATTTGGGGCTTGAGGTTTTATATTTGTATGAAATTCCTAAATATTAAAAATTTGAACATGACACTTCTTTTATTGTATTCATATGTTGTCTCAGCTTTGAGGAATGGCAGAACAGATGCAGGTTATTGCAGGGATAAGTCTTCATATTTCATTACGGCAACAAAAAAGCCAAATTTAGGCATTTGGATGAGAAGCCGCTTTCATTCTCTAGACATATAAATTAAATGTTGGCATAAAGTCATGCGTAGGTTTGAAATACACTGCCTAATCTCACTTGCAAATTTGGACAGTGCTTTTTTTCCCCTTTTTTTTGAAAACCTAATTTCCCTTTCTGTGTTTGTGCACAAAGAAAGCATACAACCTTTGTGATATAGAAGGTGTTATACCACTCTACATATTATCTTCTAAATGTCACCCGAATGACAGGCAGATCTGTACATATGGGTGAAAAGCAAATATAACTCAGAGTGCAATTTTCCCTCGGCTACTTGTGTCTGCCTCACTGCAGTATTCAGAGAGAGGAGAGGAGCAAGAGGCCCTGTGTTAAGTGTCTTATTAGTGGGAAATGACTGCAGTGTCAGACGAGCCCAAGCTGTCACAGTGCAGCCATCATTAGAATAAGCATGAGAAGCTCTTGTCGTGGATGGAATCACATTTTAATCCCCACCACATTATTACTGTGGTGAGGAAGGTCAGCACTCAGGCACATTTAAGCAGGAATAAACCCCCTCGAGAGCTTATGATAATGTCTTCCCTCAATGGGAGATATTGGTCATATTTTAGTTTCAAGCTTTTTGTAGAATACGGCACGGCTAATGAAGAGCCTAATGTAATGCAGCTGTGCGAGCCGCCATGGTAACCATGAATAATTCAGCCTACTTGTTCTTTGGTTTCCTGGTCTCAGGAGGGTTCTGCCTATATTGTCCATTATGACAGGCCATTATCCAGCCTTCAGCCTGCTAGCTCTCAGATGGTGCGCAGAGCCCATTTGTTACCCCTCTTGCCCCTGGTAACCTTCAACCAGCTGGAGAGAATGATTGAGACTATACTGTTATATAAACATGAGAGCAAGAGGTGCAAGAGGCAAGAAAACGAAGAGACCCCTCCACACCGGGGAATTCAAGGAGGACCTTCCATTTCATTACAAGTGCATATTACATTTCCCTCCAATGCCATCAGTTACTCTTTGAATACAAATTGCACACCATTGTGACATGCTGTATTAATGTGCAATGTGCATGTCCTGTTTTGATGTATGCAGATGCTTTACATAAATATATATATTCCCAGTACAAGCAAGTTGAAAATGAAAGTTTCAATATTGCATTAGTAAAACTAAAACTACTCCAATTATTTGTGATAAAGGATGGCTCGTGTCAGTGTTAAAGTTATTATGCATTATTGATTTCTTAAAAAAAAACAAAAAAAAAACGCTGTAAAGGCGAGCAATGCAACAACGCTTATGAGTTACAGTGGGGCAAAAAAGTATTTAGTCAGCCACCGATTGTGCAAGTGCCCCCACCTAAAATGATGACAGAGGCCAGTTATTTGCACCAGAGGTACACGTCAACTGTGAGAGACAGAATGTGAAAAAAAAATCCATGAATACACATGGTAGGATTTTTAAAGAATTTATCCGTAAATCAGGGTGGCAAATAAGTATTTGGTCACCTCAAACATGGACAATCCCTGGCTCCCACAGACCTGTAACGTCTTCTGTAAGACACTTTTCTGTCCCCCACTCGTTACCTGTATGAATGGCACCTGTTCGAACTCATCATCTGTATAAAAGACACCTGTCCACAGCCTCAAACAGTCAGACTCCAAACTCCGCCATGGCCAAGACCAAAGAGCTCTCGAAGGACACCAGGAAAAGTATTGTAGACCTGCACCAGGCTGGGAAGAGTGAATCTACAATAGGCAAGCAGCTTGGTGTGAAAAAATCAACTGTGGGAGCAATCATCAGAAAATGGAAGACTTACAAGACCACTGATAATCTCCCACGATCTGGGGCTCCACGCAAGATCTCATCCCGTGGGGTCAAAATGATCATGAGAACGGTGAGCAAAGATCCCCGAACCACACGGGGGGACCTGGTGAATGACCTGCAGAGAGCTGGGACCAAAGTAACAAAGGTCACCATCAGTAACACACTAAAACGGCAGGGAATCAGATCCCGCAGTGCCAGACGTGTTCCGCTGCTGAAGCCAGTGCATGTCCAGGCCCGTCTGAAGTTTGCCAGAGAGCACATGGATGATACAGCAGAGGATTGGGAGAATGTCATGTGGTCAGATGAAACCAAAGTAGAACTTTTTGGTATAAACTCAACTCGTCGTGTTTGGAGGACGAAGAATACTGAGTTGCATCCCAAGAACACCATACCTACTGTGAAGCATGGGGGTGGAAACATCATGCTATGGGGCTGTTTTTCTGCCAAGGGGACAGGACGACTGATCCGTGTTAAGGACAGAATGAATGGGGCCATGTATCGTGAGATTTTGAGCCAAAACCTCCTTCCATCAGTGAGAACTTTGAAGATGAAACGCGGCTGGGTCTTCCAACATGACAATGATCCAAAACACACCGCCCGGGCAACAAAGGAGTGGCTCCGTAAGAAGCATTTGAAAGTCCTGGAGTGGCCTAGCCAGTCTCCAGACCTCAACCCCATAGAAAATCTGTGGCGGGAGTTGAAAGTCCGTGTTGCTCGGCGACAGCCCCAAAACATCACTGCTCTGGAGAAGATCTGCATGGAGGAATGGGCCAAA
Organism: Pelmatolapia mariae; assembly: GCF_036321145.2. Lineage (NCBI taxonomy): Eukaryota > Metazoa > Chordata > Actinopteri > Cichliformes > Cichlidae > Pelmatolapia > Pelmatolapia mariae. The sequence continues at coordinate 51,182,968 of NC_086233.1, read as the reverse complement.
ATACCAGCTACTGTGTGTGCAAACCTGGTAAAGACCTATAGTAAACGTTTGGCCTCTGTTATTGCCAACAAAGGTTATGTTACAAAGTATTGAGTTGTATTTTTGTTATTGACCAAATACTTATTTGCCACCCTGATTTATGAATAAATTCTTTAAAAATCCTACCATGTGTATTCATGGATTTTCTTTTCACATTCTGTCTCTCACAGTTGACGTGTACCTCTGGTGCAAATTACTGGCCTCTGTCATCATTTTAGGTGGGGGCACTTGCACAATCGGTGGCTGACTAAATACTTTTTTGCCCCACTGTAAGTAAGTAAATTCCCTCAAGTGATGTCATTTGGGTCAGCGTTGGTAGGTCTGGGCATAATCTGGAAGTGTGGAGCAGGAAGGAAGTTGCCATAACTCTGTAGGTCGTTTCTTATCTGGCTGCAGGCCAGAGAAGCTCACCGCATCAGAATGTGTGACCAAACAGTGTATGGTCAAGTTGAGTTACGTGCATGGCAGGTTTGAGTTTGAATAAGTATGCACTGATTTCAGGAGAGTGCTTGTCTAATTACAGTATTGGTTCATGTCTTAGCATATAAAGTCTAGCTTAGCTTAGCAACAAATATATATATATAGCTCTGGGACAGACCGGCGACCTGTCCAGGGTTGTACCCTGCCTCTCGCCCTAAGTCTGCTATAGTAATCTGCAAAAATGCAAAACTTATCTATCTCCCATTCATGGTGAATTATCAGTCAAATCACTTTCTTTTGAGTCCAAAACGGAATTGGTCGTGTGATTGTGTTCAGTCTGGAATGTAGTTAGTATTTGGGCGGCCAGTTGAGGAGGTGTGATGCATTTGATCTAGTCATTAGAACGGGCAGGATGCTCTGGTCCGTGGTACCTCAGCCATTTCAAATCAGCGCCTGTGGCGGGTCTTAAATCAATGAGCGTGTTGCATCTCAGAGGCTCATCAGTGGACAGTCCCCTGAGAGCCTGGATAGCATTGAAGAATGAGAGAAAGGCCGAGAGAGGGAGATAGACATTGGCAAGAGGAGGAGGGGGGTACTCTTACCTACTGACCTCCGTAATTACCCCGTGCGACTGCCTGAATCCAAATGCGATCCGATTGAGATAACTGGCTATTGGAGACACCACTGAACCGTACTCCACAGCTCTCAGTGATTTCAGCCTGGGCAATCCTGAACCCACGTCTGGCTGTGGCAGAGCTGCTGCTGCAAAGGGCCCTAATATTTTGCAGAAGGGTGAATTGAGACTGATGTTTCTGTTCTTGTGATTCCAGCCTAGCTATTGTCCCAAGGGCAGGGCAGTGTAATCAGGGCTGTGATAGCATCTCTTGGGGCGGTGGAGGAGGAGGAAGCAGGGCCTGTGGGCTGATCCAGAGGGCAGATATATTTATCTAGGTAATGAGAGCCCAAACACTGCGGCTCTGTTGGGAGGGCTAGGGACATGGCCTAGTGCGCTAAGAGACGCGCCGGTGCCATGGCAGCGCAGTCCCCGTGCTGCTCATTAAACTTCCATCAGCGTGTGGTCACCATGTTCCTGCCAGGCCTCCAAAGTGCCCGTTATTAATTCATGAAAGCACACCGCACATGTGATTGAGTCTGGCGAGCAGTGAAGCATTGAGGCACGAGAGATGGGGGAAATATTGTCTGTGTCTGAACACCCAACCATCCACCAAACCCCTCCCACACTTTCCCTCTGGCAGTGTGCCCTTGAAAAAAAAAAAAATCTGAGAGAGAGAGAGACACAGATACACTATGTTGTGAAACATTAATAGCCACTGCTGCAGTTTGCCTACAGCTGGAAAAAGAGCAATGCAGGTCATGTGAGCATGGATGCGCGCGTGGGTGTGTGAGCACATTTATGAATGTCTGTGCATCTCGGTGTGCACGCCTGTTTGGAGCCCATTTGCCTTAGTGTTTTATAAATGTGGAGGAGGTGGTTGTGCATTGTCAAGACATTCTGGGTGCATATATTATCAACAAATGTGGCGTTGTTTAGGCATGGGATGCTTGTGTTGAGCCAGCCACTTTTATCTTCACTCCACAGACGTGCTCTGTAAAGCTTGCGTTGGGAGGGCTGGCTTTAAAAAGGAGACAGCAAATTGGCCTGGATATGGATTGTTGCAATTGAATTTAAAACATTAGCTTCAGGATAATAAGGGTTGCTATAGAGAAAATCTAGGAAATGCATTTGGTCATTAGAGCATAGAGGGATGGGACTAATGGTGTACGGGGGTGGGCTGGGGAGGAGGCAGAAAACGATGAAAACCATTTTTAGGATGAATGGGTTATTTCGGGGAGAGTGCGTGCGAGAAAGAGGGAGAGAGAGGGGGGAAGTGAAATAGAAAGGGGGAGACGAGGGAGACGGCGAGAGAGAGGAGTGCTACATGATTTCAAATTAACCATTATTGTAGGCTGTGACATGTATTATGTCTCCCGAGGCTCAGAATCTTGAGCTCATTTTCACGGAGATGAGGAGAATAGTCCACTGTCACAGTTTGAACGTGTACAGCTGGCTTGAGCTCCTCATCTTAGGGCCAATTATAACTCCTCTTCTTCCAAATCCTTAGCCCAGCTCTCCAAAGCAAATCTCACCATGCATAGCTTATTGTTCGCCTCACTCGATGTCCAATTAACAGAATGTTCTTCTCACTTCTTTCCTCTCCCCCCTTACCCCCCCCCCCCCCCTGCCGTGGAAAAAAAGACACTGACCAGTAAAACTGTGTTAAACTCCAGCAGTCCTTATCAATAGCATAACAGCAGTGGGGATATTTAGTTATGATTACATCTATGCACGGAAGACCATATGATTAAAACACCATAATCGTTTCCCCGATGCATTTTGATCTCAGCTAAGATGTTATTAGCGCTCTCCTGTTATATTTGTATCATAATTAAAACTGCAGATCAGGTGGTAAATAATAAATCCCTATCTTGTGTCAACTGAAGCAGTATATGTGTGCAAATGGCATAGCATCACTTTTGTGTGACTTCTCATAAATCATTAGTTTATATCTGCAGCAGCTGAGCTGTTCTCTGAGGTATGAGCCTCAGGTTATTATTCCACTGTTAAAAGTCCTTTCATAATTAGCATTGTGAGTTACTAAAGATTAGACAGAAAATGACGTTGACCTCATAGACAGGGGCGGCAAAAAGAAATGCCTGAAGTTACGGCTAGAAAGAGAGAGAAGAGGTTTCACTACATTATATCTCCAATACGTTGATTTACTCAGGAAAGTTTTCCATTTTTACTTTTTCACATGGACTGTAATCACCAAAATTAAGTAAACAAGTATTATGTGTGGGACAAAAAGCTAAAGGGGAAACTTTCATTAGTAAATCATCATCGGAAACACAGAATTCTCATTAGACTTTAGCATTGGAGGGAGTGGGAAAAGTTTTTTTCTTCCTTTTTTTCCCCTGTCTGCAGTGGTGGTAATGTGATGCTCTCCAGGCCAGGAGCATCTCTGTCAGATTTCATCAGTGTTTAATTAATAAGACAGGCTGAGCGAGCGCCTCTCGTATTAATAGCCACATTAAACTGCAGTGTTAATGATATCATTAGGTCAGTATGTGGTGTCACTATGAGACGGGTGGATGATGTAGCACTAAAATGATACAGAGAGGTTTAAGTCTGATGCGAGACAAGCTATGATTATCACATGAAATTCGTTAGACCTGATCATCTAGTTGTTGTTGTTGTTGTTGTTATTTTTTTCTGACATATTAATTAAACTGGGATGTTTTGATTTCTAGCTGTTGCAAGCACCACCAGTACTGCAGGCCTTGATCCTTTGTTGTCTGGTTAGAAATCATAAGATACACGATAAGTACACAATAAGGAAACCAAACAGCGTGAGTGCATTTCATATCACCCATATCTCCAGTTTTATGGCTCATGTGACCTTTAAATGTGGAAAAATATAATCAAATACCTGGAAAAACGAGGGTCACGGTTCTATAAACTGATAAGAGCAAATTATGATGGTGATTATAAATTTTACAGTGACTGTTGCCATCGTATCTGGGTGTAGAATCACAGACTGCTCAGCGGTGATGACATCATCATACATGGTTAATGATGTTGCCCACATATCTACTTCGAATTTGTCAGACGCATTTTGGCATCTTAAAGTGCAGCGTAACTGACAGCCGTGCGACAGAAGCCGTTGTAACTCAGTGTCTACCAGCTAAATTACAGGCTTACTAAACTTTTATTGGCAAATTGATCCTCCGTCTCTCAGAGTTATTGACCACGCAGGAATCAGAAGCTACTGCTGTGTGAAAACTGAACACTATGATGTGGGAAATGTATATTAACCTCCTTTCCACAGTTATTGAGCAGTGCATTACTGCATTAGCTTTTGGGGGGTTTTATCCATTCAGTGTTTAGCAGCTGTCATTTTAAACTCATCTTGAGTTTACATCATGATATTTCCTTTTAAAAAACGTGGCTGAGAGTTGCTTAGAGTGGAAAGGTAAGTTGTGCATGTAGTGCAGAAACGAATGAAGAAAGGTGCATTTAGTCTAATAAAGGTTGCTAGCCAGCTAGTTTTGAGCTGCAGGATAATTTTCTCAGGGTACTGATTTGGAGAATAGTAAATAATACGAAAGATTACATTGAGTTTAGGCTTGTGCATTTTCCAGAGATTATATTTTTTGTTGCTGAAAATGTTTTTCAGACCACCAGAAATATTCCAGTTTAATGATATAAGCTGTGTGAAGGTATAACGTGAGCAGATATGGCTGCCTGAAATCGGTTGGAAACAAAAAAGGTCGGGAACAACTAAACATATGTACAGAATTAGTAAACGACAGTGCATAAACACTGAATTCTGAATTTGCATGTCCAGTCTATGGCTGCATATGCATTTGTACAGTATAAAGATGCATATGTAGACATAAACTCTAAAGCCATCTAAACACATGCACTGTAGCACTAGTGGGGATATGAAAAATCAATTGTATCAGACATTAAATGGCTTTTACTTTGCCAGCGCCCAAGAAAAAGTCCTTTTAACGGTCAGCTGTGAGAATTAATTATCCAATTAATTATCCAGAGAAGTTACAGCGTGGGAGTCGGTGTCCTTCCTCCTACACCCTTGATTCTAAAGCGGGCAGACTATATAGCAGTAGTAAGAATTCCTCTGATATAGAGACACCCCTGTTATGTGGTGCATGTGAGAAAGTGTGACTTTAGACAACGTTCCAACCTCATTCTCCCAATATTATCATAGTGGGTGGCGTACAGTATTAGTTTACATTCACCGTATTAGTGTTGCTTGCTGAGAAGCATGTTCTTTGCCAGGAGAGCGGAGATTTACCTCAGCCAAATGTGTGCCACCTGTCTGACCTGACTGTCTGCCACCAGGCCTGCCGGCCAAGAGGAGTCATGGTAGACTTCTCTGCTTTCCTCTCAGCTGTCACTGGGCAGCACATTTAACATTTGAATGTTTCGCTCCGTGCACCTTCATTTGAGGTTAGTACGCAAAGAAATTATGCAGGGTAATAAAGGATAGATGGTATCCTAATTTACAAGCTTTATACTGATATTTAAGCTTCCCGCTAGCACCTACAAATACACTGCTAAGACTGTGGGATGCAGGACTTCCAGGAGCAGAAGGACATCTGTGTTATATGTGTCAGAAATGTGTTAGCAGTGTAGTTCCATAGTCACAAGGGGCGCTGTGGAGGAACAAGTCCCTCTGGGAGACAGATGGCAGTGGCCACAGAAGTACAAGGCGTGTGCTGGCTCTGCACATTCACTGTAGGGCCAGATCTCAACACCTCACCCCTTCCGATTAATCAAGCCTGCCGCAGTTATTTAAGGCCTCCGATTAATCATGCAGGATAACTGAGGTGATAGATTAGGGTTAAAGGGAAGTTTTGGAATTTGAAGAGAAAGGGATTTAGTGTGGAGTTAGTCTGTTTCTATAACCAAAAAAAGCTGCAGTGGGAGTTTTGAGACCTTTTCATTATTATTTTGCTTGAGTGTCACCTAAATAAATTCTTCTCAGTCATCATTAGTAATGTGATACTTCTACCTACGTTGCTGCACCAATGCTCTCTGTTGGCAAACACAGAAATAAATCACTAAGTGCACTTAAGAAGCCTGTCTTTCTAGGTAAAATCAGAATAATCCAGATGTCCAAATGTGTAAATATGAAAAAAAAAAAAGTTTAATTTTGTTTAAAATCAGATGTAATGTGAGTGTAATTGGTGCAGTGAGAACTGGAGATCACTGCTCTTCAGGATCCTTCACGGGTTATTAAGCTGCTGCATATGAGAGGATATGCATACATCAACACTCAACATGTCAACACTCGTCACTGGCACGGACTGGGGGGAGAATGTGTGAGGGTACGTGTGTTTCTGCAGCTCAGCAGAACGTTGGCATTAAATCTGCACAAGGAGTCAGGAGAATAATATTTCAGCCCTTTCTGTGCAAAATGATAGTTAACGGCAAGAGTTGAAAAATCAAGTCAGGCAATTACTTGTGTTTCTGAAAATGTGTTTCATGCCTCATTGTGTGTCAATAAGAGGCTCCTTTGAAGCAGCAGGTCTATCGGTGCAATCGCGGCATTAGAGTGCACTGAATAAAGCATCTACTTTTTCCCTCTGCACTGCAATAACAAGTCCTTGGTCTGCTAATGAGCATCTAAAGTAAGACAGTCTGGTGTGCTGTTAAATGGCAGGGAGAGCTGTGAGGATCTTATTCTAATACTTAAAGCTGACTTGATCTTCTGTCTGTACTCTTGCCAGCTGCTCTTTGCTCTGACAGACACGAGCACATTCCTCGGGAAAGAAGATTCGGTTTGAGCCATTTACCTGCCAATCAAAAGCAAGGGGGTCATGCCCCCTCCGGGGATAGCATGCTTTCGAAGCCTCGGCTTGTCATGCGCTGTGGGTCTCCAGATGAACCCGGCCACATGTGTGTTGATGTAGGATCATTTGAGCATGTCAGCATGTAGGCCAGCGACCAGCGGGTACATCATGTCTATAAGGGGCAGCAGTTAAGTTTAAACTAATTAATGGGGCTGAACTTTTCAAGGCAATGCATAGCTTTCCAGGCAGCAGGACCCAATTCTATATATAAAGCTTAGATGCAGCAGGGTTATTTAGAGATGGGAACATTATCCAACACCTCATTTTGCTGAATCCAAATGAAAACTGCCACCTGAGCGCACAGATTAGGAGAGTTGAGGGCTGCTTGTTTCCTCCCTTTAGCGAAAGTGATTGTCATGTAAAAATGCAGGAGTGTTGTCAGCTGCTTAAAAAAACTAAAATAATAATAATTAGAGATGATAACAAAAAACAGATCAGTTTTTGTTGCTGTTAAATAAAATGTATGTGTGTTACAGCTGTTAATTTCAACTGTATCGTAATGTTAAGCGGCTCAATCTATTAAATGACTTTTATATTATTACATAATTTTAAAAAAAAATGAATGTAAATCTTTACTTACTAATAGTAGCTGTCAGATCTGACAGCCAGATTATCTAACAATATTAGCATATGTCAGAAGTATTTATATTGGCACATATGGCAGCCATTAAGTAACAAGAAACCAGCAAACATATGTTTATTTATAAACAGAGCTATCATTACATAGTGTTTGTGTGTCCCCAGCACACAAGCGAGGTTTGTAACTGGAAAATTTCTCCTTCTACACATGGCCTGGTCCTTAAAAGCAAATCTGAAATTGCAAAGGTGTATTTCAATAATTATTTGCTTAAAAATATTCAGATACTCTGGTTTCCAAATCCAAACACATAGTTGTTGGACTCTACTACTAACTGGTAAGTGACGCTGTGAAATAAATTTCATAGGGAAAAGGAGAGAAGTGAAAATGTGAAAGAATGATTGTTTATATTTGTGTTACTACTTTTAATATCGGTTTTAAGGTCATACTTGTGTTATGTCTGTGGTACAGTCTTTCTTTCTTTATTTCTGTCTTCTTGGTTAAGAAGCAGTTATGTTATGTGCAGTACAAGAATAACTGTGCTTTGTTATAAATATATATATATATAGATAGATAGATAGATAGATAGATATTTACTCTGTAAATACTGTATATCTACACGAAGCAGAAGGCACATACATTGACAGCTGCTGTGACATTTCACAATAGTGCTCTGATCCGAGTTAATGCTCCTAAACAATGTAGCACCTGATTGTTGGCTTATTGTGGACCTGTGGTGACTGAGGCCTGTCGTTCGGCCTGTACCCTGCTCTTCTGGGACTTCAGCGAGGCACTTCAGCTGGGAGAGGCAAGAGAGAAGTGCCCGCTGAGAGGGGTGGAGTGCACAGCAATGTAGGGGTGCTGAAATTTGTGCTCTCATAAGACCCACTCCCTCTCCCTTTCTCAGCGGGGCCCTGTTGCCACCTTCCTCTCCGCCTGTCCCCCTCCTCCGCTCCGCCCACATGACAGAGGAGCCGTTGGAGCAGCTGGGGTTAGAGATACTTGTCAGCAGGACGATCGGGTGTCCTCTGAGTCGGTCCCCTGACTGTCCCGTAGTCATGTCGACTGACAGCCAGCATCAGCTGATTATCGCCACTGTGGCAGTAAAAGAAACCCACTTTGGCAGTGACAGGCTTATGACCTGCAAGACCTGCTCATATTGAGTAACCAACACTTCATCCAGAGGCTCAGGGTGTGTTACCCTAGCCCTGAGAACACACTACTGGACAGATAATCTGACACATTAGCAGTCTGTTTAAGGTTAAAGGATCAAATCATAGCCACGGTCATAAATTGCATCTGTTACCCTTACAAGATGTTTATGTGTTTGTACGCTGTAATTGAATTTTATTGCTTCTATGATACACAGAGCAGCATGATTGCACCAGACTGGATGTGATTCTAATCATATCTACAAAAAACATGTCTAATAGATCATTAATCCAAACTGTTTACTCATTAAACCGGTACTTTGCTCTGTTTGAATAAGTTATATTGCTGACCGAAGGCAAGTGTGGAAACGACGGTATATGAGCATGACACTCATAAAAGTTATTTTAATCCCTCCTGGCCAGTCGTGCTTGGTGTTTGTGTATTTTGAGAATCTCTGAGAGGTTAACACCCCCTGTGCACAGAGGCTCAGACAGACTACTGGTGTCTGGTATCAAGCTGAATTAAAGCTATGTCAACACATTCAGTCATCCAGGCTTACATTACAGAGGCCCCTAGTCGTCTCTTATCTGAGGCACAGACATACAGTCATCTATATTACACACACACACACACACACACACACACACACACACACACACACACACACACACACACACAAAAACCATATTCTGCTGTTTTTCTCTAATTGTATTTTGTGTTAAAATTGAATCGAGTCTTATTATTGTGGGCCTCGTTTGCAGTTTATGAAGATTAGAAAGCACTGAGTGATTCTATGTATTGATGAAATTGAATTAAAAGTGCCTTACTTGTGGACGACATCATCAGGGCTGAAAAATAATTAAGAGCAAATTTCTGGGGTTGTGTGTTGGGTGGAAGCATTGTTCTGGAGTGGCCAACCTTGTGACTCGTTCCTGACTGAGTGTGTTATTGTGTCAACAGCTTCAGGTCCTCATGCTCCAGAATAACAGTAATTGACTCGCTGTTATGTAGAAAAGCCCGGTCCGATGGGAGAGGCGGACTGCTGCCAGCCAGCCTGGTAAATTCAGCGTGAATGAGGCAACGTTGATGTTGTCCTCAGACTTCGGTTGTTTGATTGCCTGTGTGTGTGGCTTGTTAGGTTGCTGAAAGCTTGTGTTTAGCCCCAGAAATGGTGGCTTGAAGGTGACATCTGTCTGGGAGGCGGAGGGGAGAGGAGAGTGGAGTGCAGTGCCATGCGGCTATAAATACGCAGAGGCCGTGACAGCTCATAGAGGAAACAGCTGAGAAGAGGAGCTTTGCTATGCTGCATACCTCCTAGTGACCCTGTCACTTCCACAGAGGTCTTAATTATTCCACACTGGCAGCTTACCTCTACTCACTGCTGAAGCTGTGACACTCAAGGACCTGTCAGAGGGAAGGGCTATACGCTGCCCCCTGTAACATACTACACTCACACACAATATATGTACACAGCAGCCTGGTGCAGTGTGCATTCACAGTACTCTCTATACTTTCATTTAAGTGTTAAGTTAGTAGACCTCGGTGTAGTCCGTCACACGTTTTTGCAGTCTGACTCCATTTATCCTGCAATTATTTTTAATTACTCTTGAGTCTGGATGTTGATTACGTTATCTTTGACTCTGCAAATTCAGTAGGTTTCATAATTCATAAATGTTCTCTCTTATATATTTATACAAAACAAATAAGTCATGATTGCAGCCTCTCAGCCTCTAGAAATGTCACTGCTGAAACGATTCAGTTAGCACCACTGTTTTCCAATGTTACACTCAGGGTTGCAGACCATAAAACAAGTCATGTTTTAGCATAGTGTAAATGACCTCTGTTACCCTATGAATGACGTTAGGGGCTTTAACGGCTGACGCTGGTATGGAGGTACATCTTTATCACCTTTGCAGGCTTAATGGCGACTTATAAATGGGTCTAGTGTTTCTAGGCTCAGGTTTCAGCATGGTCAAGGTCACGAGCTAGTTCCTCTTACATATGCAAAAGCTCAGGCACGAGTGTTATATTATCCAGTATTTTAAGCTCTATTTGTCTGTCAAAAAGCATTTCATAATTGAGCTGTTTACATCCTTGTGTGTCACGTAATGCCTGCATCTTTGCCGCATTGTCAGTATTGCCTCACAGTGCTGGCAAGATAAGTGCCCACTACTCACCCTGAAATAATTCCTCATGTTGTTCCTGCAGAGCCTTAACTTGCACTCTGCCCTGACAATGACTGATACTGTTGTGTTGCCTTTATCTGGGCCCAATTGTGTACTTATGTGCGAGTGTGCGACACTAACTGGCACTAGTGGATAGATTACCTAATACAGTCCAAGCACGTTATTAGACCCCAGGGCGCTGGCTAAGTCACTCTGAGTTCTGTTTCTGGCCTTTTAATTATTCATCAAGGTATTGCCTGGGATGTAACCTCAATTACTGTGGGCTGCGGGGCCAGGTCACGTGTTGTTAACACTGTGCTGTGATCAGAGCCACCGCAGGGAAGGCTGCCAACGGCAAGAAGTGCTCTGTGGCTTGGCACTCCACCCACCGCCACTGATTGGCTCACATTTAGCAGGATGCTCGATGCACCGTGGGCAGCGGGGAGGGGGAGGGGCATTCCTCAGATTCCCCATAGCCACAATGGGGATGGGAGGATGGTGTAAATACTGTAAATCAAAGCTTGATGGGTGTGATCGGTGTGGCCTGAGCACCAAGCTGAAGGGGGGAGAGAGGAAGAAGTAGGGGGAGGAGCAGCTAAAGACTTTAATGAGCCCAGAGAAGGGTGAGACGTGAGCTCTCTCTCTCTCTCGGGCCCACCTGTAGTGGGCAGACAGGCTGTGCACCTGCAGTCCTGGAGCCCTCAGCCAACAGAGCAGTTGGGGAGAGGGGAACTGGCAACCCAGCAACACTTGACAGAAGGACACAAGGATGAGAGGCTGGTCTGATTTGAGTTGCTCTGAAAGGTGCCAAAACGAACGCCGTTGTCCATCAAATGCCCCCTGCTTTTCATGTTGTCATGTTGACATGCTAGCATCACCCCACCTTTACTCATGGTTACAAAGAAACAGGAAAATAAACTCACTTGAACATTTCTGCCTCTCAATTTGCACCTTAATAAGGTATCTGCATGTCCATTCCTGACTGAGATGAATTTCTGTACTTCTATCAGATCTGGTGAGAGTGATCAGACAACCCATTACTCGGCTGATTTGTGGCAATCATGTGCGGCTGTCCCCCGTGCCAGCGTCGCTCTGACAACCGTGCCATGCATATCCAGGTAGTGATAATGAGAGCCGCTGTCATGGCGATCTATGACTAACAGCAGTTTCATGCTGTGTTAAATCAGGGCTGCTGCCTTGTTAGAGTCTACTCCCTCAGGCCACACCTACCTTTAACATTTCAGACCGAGACCTAAAAATCCTGTGATCTACAATATGAAAAGATCGAATGTGACGCCCAGATATTTTTTCTGACAGTGTTATTTGCACACACATTAGCACAAAGACAACACTGTTAAAAGTTAAGACACAGTGTGAAAATTTCAAGAAACGAAAATGTAATGATTTGTTGGATTTAAGATGAAGTACTGCAAAGACAATATACCAAACATGTTTCTAAAAAAGTTAGTATAGGCCACGTTTCCCACTTTTGCATCACCTCTTTTTCAAAACAATGTGACCATTTTAGGAACAACAACAAAATAAAGCAGGATATTTTTGCATTCTTGCTTGATGTAGGACTCCAACACTTGTTTAGTGTTTAGCTGCTCAACACTCATTTAGCATTAATGATTCTTTCATAAATGTGCCATGTACCTTGAAGTAAACCCAAATAATTATGGATGTTGTTCTGGAGCCTATCCCAGCTATCTTAGAGCGAGAGGCAGGGTACACCCTGGATAGGTCATCAGTCTGTCACAGGGTTAACACATAGAGACAGGCAACCATTCGCACTCACACCTGCAATTAGGGCTGGGCCATATCATACCGTTCACGGTAATACCGGTATAATGTTAGGCAATGATAACAAAAAGAAATATCGCGATAGAATATGGGTAAAACGCGCATGCGCAGTGCCTTTGCTTTCATACCCACATGGCGGAAAAAGCATGGCGGCGACGGAGAATGAGAAGGGCGAAAGCGGATTGTTAAATGCAACAGAAGAACCAGAGTTGGTTTGTAAAAATGCTGCAACTTCAGTGGTGTGGAACTGGTTTGGCTTTCGTCCGTCAGATACACAACAAAGCACAATTTTTGGTAGAGCATGCAAGTGGGCCGTCGTTATTACCGTGTTTTTCGGAAAATAAGGCACACTTAAAATCAATCCTTTGATTTTCTGAAAAATCAACAGTGCCCCTTAAAATCCCGTGTGCCTTATGTATGAATTCTGGTTGTGCTTACTGACCTCGAACTGATGTTACGTGGTACACAGTGCTCAGAAACCTTTCAAAAAATGTTTTAGTATGAAGCTACGAAGCCGCACCGCTTGATGCATTGTTGGAGCATTACAGCTACCGTAGTCAGGAGCCTCGCGGAGTGATACGTACTGTGCTTCAACATAATATTACCGTATTGTGTGTGTATAACCTCTTTTTAAGTTTTGTGGATATTATACATGGTTATGCTGAGGATATGTCAGCCCATTTCCACTGGAAATGCCTTTTGGTTAAACTGTCAGCAAGGAATTTGTATTTGCACTGTTACATTTTTATATAGCTTTAATGCACATAAAAACAGCTGCTTGTTTAAGTGAAAATACATTGATGGAGGGTTTTTTGCACTAATAAAGTTGTGACGTTTATTTTGTATTGGTATTTTGTCTCGTGTCAATTATATCTTTATTTAAATTGTTATCGCAAATTTTCAAATATATATTGTGATAAATATTTTTCGCCATATTGCCCTGCCCTACCTGCAATTTAGTTACCAATGACCCTAACCCCACTAACTGCATGTCTTTGGACTGTGGGGGGAAGCCATAGTACCCAGAGAGAACCCATGCAAATCAGTCATTAAGGAATATATGCTTGGTACAAACCGAATATATTCCATCCATTCATTTCTTCCACTTATCCAGTTCAATTTCACCCAGATTCTTTGCAGTTTCGAGCACATATCACTCATTTACTGGTCCCAGTTTCCTAAATTTGAATTGCTGCTGTCTGTTTCAAATGATTGTAAAATTAATACATTTTGGGCCTCAACTACAGCATTTTGAGTCATCATCCTAAGCTCTGATGGGTCATTTCTCAACATCTTTCTAAATTAAAACGGTAACATTTGAGCAGTTTGTCATTTGGCATCATCTTATCCACTTTCACGTGACAAACAGGACAACTAACTTATAGTGTTTACTCCAGGGAGGTTAAAGGGAAACAAATGGACTGCTTTTAGACTTCAGTCTTGGTATTTATGGTTTAAAGAAAGCAGGTTTATGAATTATCAATCTTTACAGGTGCTGTTAACATTTGAAGAGAGATATCTGTGTGTGAATATGGCCCAATAAACTCCTAAATTCCTAAAAATGTCAAATGTTAGAGACGCTGTGTGAAACTTGCATTAAGAAGATTGCTCAAAATAAAAAAACTAATCATTTTTTAAAAAGTTGATTAATTGATTAATCTTTTCAGGATATGATTTAATGATCAAACATGATAACAATGTGTATTTGAAGTGCTAAATACCATATGGTCATTTCTAAACTATCAGCATATGAAATAGTAATACTGCTTTCACTGAACCCTGTAACTCTGCAGTGTTTTTGCAACTGTCTTGCATTACACTCAGAGGAGGAGAGCAGATGTCACAGAGAAGCGCCACTACCTTCAGGCACCCCACTCTCAGGGGATCAGAAGAAAGGAAGAGGCTCCAGATGGGACATCCTCTGTCATAAATATTGTGTGAATTACACTGACAATAATGGCACATGCCAATTTCTGCTGCGCTTGCAAGTAACCTTGACCGTGGGTTTACAAGCACGGACATAAATTGCAGTGAGTGATTTAGAGGCGGCTGAAGTATTCAGTGAAATACGTGGTCAGTGGTGGGAGTTATGTCCCGTGAGTGACATATTTCTTTTTTGGAGCCACGCTTGCTACATGACTGTATATTATATGGCAGTGTTTGTCAAATTTTCATTATGTTACATGGCAACTGTAAAAACTAGTGTCCACATAAAAGAAATATATCGATTTACTACCTGACATTTTTTCCCCTTATCAGTTTTTATCTGGTTATCGAGTTTAATTACATCTTAACTCCAAAGGTTTCGATGATGTTATAGGCTGTAATTAACCATCTCGCTCTCCCGCTTGTGTCTAAGGTCACATTATTGCTGTGTTTTCATGTTGATCCAGCAGCTAAGCCAAAGCTCCCTGCTTTCCATTATACTTAAAACCAGAGAATGCTGAAGTAAACCTGCAAAATGAATTCAGGGGCAAGAAATGCAAACGCTATGCGAGCCGTGTGAGCTGTGTGGATTATCTGTCGCTGGAGTCCTGCTGCCTCTCTGGGATAGTGGCTTTTATTATGGAGTGTTTTATTGCTGCTGGAGTAAAGCTGACATGGAAGAGGCAGCTATAAAATGAAGCCTCCCATTCTTGGTCGTCTGCCACCTCCTGTGAAAGCTCCGCAGTCTGTATGCGTGAATGTTCCTGTGTGCAGTATGTGCGTACAGGGGGTTTAAATGAGCTTGTTTGTTTGCACAGTTGGTATAAGACGAGAGGCCGACTCTCTAGAATGAATAACTCATCAGTGATTACTCATGTGTCACTTTAATCTATGTGGCTCTGATAACTAATCTGCCCCGTACTCCAACTGCAGAGTGCAAACAGTTTATGTGTAAAACAACATTAGGAGGAAGTTTGAGATGTGATTCATTTTAATGTGCTGCCACATCTGTTGCAGGGTTGACAGAGTTTTGGCTAAAATGAAATGTCAAAAAAATACTTTCCCACAACAAATCGTCAGCTAATTGCTCATCCATCAAACAGCATTTGAGCAGACCTTAGTCTGTTTGGGTCTGACCTTACTATTACACATATTACTGTTGGTAGAAAACTTCATCAGTAGAAGCAAAGTGGACAGTGGGACACACCCAGAGCTGTGTAAGTGTGTCACAGTGTGTGGAGGACCATGGTTTGCAGCAGTGAGCAGCAGGGATCAGTAGAAGCATAGCGCTGACAGGTTGACCCATACCAAAGCCCTCTGTCATTACAGGGATCAAACTGTTCAAGGCCACAGACTTTCACTTTTACTCCTCCCGCTGAAAATATGCTGCGCCCGCCTTCGCCATTTACACAAGTGCAGTTGCACGATCAGGAGGGTTGAGGACTATATTGGTACAATTTTGGCTTTTTGCCATTATTGTAAATAGTCCCTGTCTGTAGCAAATTGTATGTGATGCGCTGCCATTCATGTGGAAAACACTCTGTGAGGCTTGGAAGGTGCCCAACATCTACAATTTTACTCTTGTGAAATTATGTAGATGCCTACTTTTGATGAAATTACTGTATTTTCTCTGCAGCATCCCACTGTGGTTTTGCACATAGATGATAAATCTCTTGCATTTTATGCTTCCAAGAAACGAATATTTCTTCTTGCCTTTCTCTGGGCAGCTCCCACTGGATAAAAAAAAGGGGGGACAGCGGAGACCTGACATCAATTTGCAATCCTGTCTTGCAGTTTTGCATATTTTTTTTAATGTTTACAAATTTGCCAGATGTACTTAGAAGGAGATATAAAGCTAGGGGAATCATGACATTTTTGTAACCTACAGATCAATGAACGCTGAAGACTGGGCTCCACCTCTTGCTTTAAACGTAGCATGTCACTGATTTTAGGCTACTAAAAACTGAGGTTTGGTTAAAAACTGCAAAATTATACAGCATGGATAAGATGCTTCCCTCTAGACTTGCCTTTTTATATAGTTTACCACAGATTGTATGCCCTCTCAAACCAAAGTCAAGTTTTGTGAATGCCAAAAATATGCAGTATTTCTTCTATAATTACAAATGTTTTGGTGGACTTGGCTGACATGTCTATTACCGATGTTACATTCAGTAAACATGGAGCGTATCCTTAATGTCTAGCAAGCAGGCTGAGCGCGTTCCCTTTTCCGAGCCAAGAAATCTGCATTTTTGTCACATCCGTGTTTACTTATTAGCTGTCTTCATCTTCTCTTCTTTCGCTGGCATGCTGTTGTGATTCTTGTTGTTTCTGCCAGTGTAGCATGCAGTGCAGTCCAAAGTAACACACTGCTGTAATTACATTGCAAGTAAATTCAGTCACATTGCAATTACTATTGAAACAGCTATTTTGTTTCTTATATTAAATAAGTTTTTAAAAAAAATATCTCCGTTTGCAGCACAATGAGATGATGTAAACGTGTAAACTTAACATCACAAAACTATGAAGGTTAGCAGTTTAGCATCAGTCATGTGAACGATATAGTTTTTAATCTATCTGCCGTTTTCTTATCACCTTTCCTAAATGAATACAGCCATCATCATAAATATATGCTAAAGCTGCTGCTTATACTTTCCTTAGGATACAAATGCACAACAAGGTGATCTTAATGCATTGCTACATGTACAGTCATGTGAAAAAGAACGTTTTTATGCTGCTAAGACTTTACACAGTCTTAGCAGCAATATCTTGAAGTAATCATTTTCTGTATGACTTTATCAGTGTCTCACATTGTTGTGGAGGAATTTTGGCCAACTTTTCTTTACAGCGTTGTTTCAGTTCATTAAGGTTTGTGGATATTCATTAATGTACAGATCTTTTATGGTCTAACAACAGCATTTCAATTGAATAGAGGTCTGGACTCTGACCCTAACCGGTCGCAGCAGATGGCCGCCCCTCCCTGAGCCTGGTTCTGTCGGAGGTTTCTTCCTGTTAAAAGGGAGTTTTTCCTTCCCACTGTCGCCAAAGTGCTTGCTCATAGGGGGTCATATGATTGTTGGGTTTTTCTCTGTATCTATTATTGTACGATCTACTGTACAATATAAAGCACCTTGAGGCGACTGTTGTTGTGATTTGGCACTGCATAAATAAAATTGAATTGAATTGAATTGAATTGAATTGAATTGAATTGAATTGAATTGAATTGAATTGACTGGTTCATTGCAGCACCTTGATTCTTTTCTTTTTCAGCCATTATGCTATATACTTCCTGGTGTGCTTGGTGTAATTGCACTGTTGCATGACCCAATTTGGGCCAAACTTTAGCTGTCAGATGGATGGCCTCATGGTCAACTCAATGACTGCAAGCTGACCACGTTCTGTGGCTCCAAAACAAGCTCAAATCATCACTCCTCCACCACCGTGCATGATAGTTGGTATGAGGTGTCTCTGCTGATATGCTCCGTTTGGTTGTCTCTAGACATGTTGCTGTGTATTATGCCTACATATCTCCACTTTAGACATTGTTCCTGATGTGTTGTGGTTTATTCAGATCCAGCTTTCCAAACCTAAACCATGCTGTCTTGTTCTTTTTACAGAGAAGAGGCTTCCTCCTGCCAAAACCTTCCTAACAAGTCCTACTTGTTCATTAAAAAAACAAAACAAATAGTGCTGCCATAAATTTTAGCATTTAACATGTTAACTGAGGTTCTGAGATGTACATCTTGGGGATTTTGCAGTTACTCTGAGCATTGCACAGTTTGAGCTCAGGTTGGATTTGCTGGGATTTCTACTCCTGAATGGTCCAGACCTGCCATAAAATTCTGCTTTTAGACGCTCACAGTTGCTGATCAGTGAGTCTAGTGCATTTGATTAGCAGCATCTGGCTGCTATTAATTCCTACAGAAGTATTAAGGGTGGACTTTGTTTTTTGAAAAATGTATTTTTAACAGGACTCTACATTAGCAGGAAACAAAAAACTGTTGAATCAGATTTATTAAGCGAAGGGAAACTTGATGAGGGGTGTTTTCTGCTATGTTCCTTTCAGACTAAGTGTGTCTCCTGGAAAATATCTTTACATCTACTGTAATGTTTTGGTTGTCGCTGTTGTGAAGTTTACTTGTGAGGAATGATCTCTAATAAAAGCAGTGGATAAAAATGATGCCTGTCTGACATAAATAGAGAAATTCAGCAGGTGTTTGAGGAGCAGATGAAAAATGTGAGTTATATGTGTACGTACATGTTTGTGTGTTTATGTTTTGTAACAGTAGGGGAAAAGGAAGCCGTTGGTGGTGAGAGAGTGGCTTTTTTTCCTCCTCTCCCCTTCTCTGATTACTGCTGTTTTGGCAGCTGACACCCAGTAATGGAGACCTGGCTGTCAGGGAAATTTGTAGCTGTCTGCCGTAGCGCAGCTCTTCATTCCAATCAGCAGCTGTCAGACCAGCCTAGGCTGTTATTAATGACGGCCACTAACTGCCTCACAAATTCTCGGCACTATTTGAGAGCCAGCGTGAAATAAGGTTACACTCTCCCAGTGCGCTGCTGTGGGTTAATGGAGAGATCTCAAATATCAAACAAACTACTTCCAAGCCTTCCCTTTTATTTTAAGGACCGCACGCATCATATGAAAAGCAAGTTTGTGATTTTTGAATGCGAGCAATGAGAAAACAGCAAATTAAAGCGTTGTCCTTGAGATTGGCTTAGCTGTCAGCGCGCTGACGCCTGCCTCGTCACGCCAGCGTCATTCAAGTAGTCACCCCGTTTTGATTGACTTCGATAACTGCATCATAAAAGCTTCTTTATACCCTTGTATGGCTGAGGTTGCACTAATAGAATTGTGTGTGACGCCATAAATGCGGCGTGACAGAAGAGGCATGTGTTTGTCAGCTGTTAAACATGGGGCACGGGCATTCAGAACGCCACGCTGGGGAACAGCTGCCACATAAATCACTCACCTTTGAAATGCTGCAGTGAGCTTTCCACCCTTCACCGTCACTCCACGGCTGAACACAGAAGCTATTCAGCAGGGAGCAACTGACACCCGGGACGTGACATCGCCTCTAATCTGCCTGACCAGCCATATCTCCTAGAAATTATGTTTATATTCAGCTAATTTGCAACAGTAAACATGTTTTAGAGGATTTTTTTTTTTTATTGAACTCGCTTTTAAAGTTGCCAAAATTGTCACTGACAGCATTATTATAGTTCACTAAAACTCAAATGAAATCAAATGGAAAACTTAAAAAAAATACAGTAACATTGTCCACGACTATTGCAGTGAAATATCTGCTTGTAGTGTCTGCATCATTTTGCTTTTCAACATAATCTGGTCAGCGATGAGGTTTCATCACAACAGCAACAACAAAAACATTACAGTAGATGTAAAGACATATTCTAGAAGGCACAGTTAGTCAGGAAGGAACGCAGCAGAAAACACCGCTCAACAAGTTTCCCTTTGCTTAAGATTGCTACACCCTTGCTTCCTTTTCGCTCAAGGCAAAACGGTGCGGTGAAGCACCGCCCAGAACAATATAAAGAATTTTACCACGAGCTATGCAGTTTACTGACTCACACAGTTTCCCGATCTTTCATCTCCCTGATTACTTATCCGCCCATTTAGTTTGATGAGTTACACCAGAAAGAAGACTGGTGCACTTGGCCATTAAAGGCCTTGTAAAAAGAGAGAAGATTCCTGCTCTGTGACAGGCAGCAATTAAGTCTTAAAAAGGTGTAACAAGGTTCTGGATTATCCTTGTCAGAGGTCATATCAGAGAACTGCATGCCTGCTATTTGTGAGTTGCTACAGGAGGTTTAAGAAGATGGAGTAGAGATTGTTGGGGATTTCTTTTTGTGTGTGTGTGTGTGTGTGTGTGTGTGTGTGTGTGTGTGTGTGTGTGTGTGTGTGTGTGTGTGCGCGTGACCTTCACAGGTTCACAGGTAATCCTTATCTCGGAAATCTTGAGCCCGTTTCCTACCCTCACTCTCAGGGCTATCTTTCCATCCCTGCACAGGAATGCTCACACCTGTAGCTCTTCACCCAAATGTGAAGCCTGTTATGGGAATTCAACGGGGCGAACCTTTTGTGAGCACATGCTGATCAGTCCTCTGATAACAAGCTGTTGTTTTGGCAACAGCCAGACATCTGAGAAATGATAGAGCAAAAGGAGGAATGATAATAAGAATAATAGTCACTGTTATGCGAGGTGCTGGCGCCCTGCAGTCTTGTGGCTGTTTGTGGTTCATTAAGACCTGTTCTTCCTCCACTTCAGCGTTCAGCCACATTCCACAGCGTGTTAAGTTGTTTGTTAGTGGCTGTGTCGTGCAGCGGAGGGTGGAGAAGTGTGTGAGTCAGCCGCTCCCGAGATCTGGGATTGAGGCTGTTGGACATGCAGCTAACCACTCCGTCATTTGTCAATCCACACACTGTTACCACCCCACCCTGTGGGCACATCACAGGATAACTACTGGAAAAAACAGGATGCTGTGGACACAGTTTCTCTAGTAGGAGGAGCGAAAGGTTTTCTGTGGTGTCAGAGTCAGGTTTATAATCATGTTGTGTTGAGCCGATGCTCCTCCGTGGAGTTGTCCTTCCTTTGGCTGAAAAGCGAAAAGACAAGAAGCAGCTAGCAGCGTAACTGCCAGATCTAGATGTGAAATAATTTCTCATGGAAACTATTGTGGTGGTTGGTTTGTGGTTATAGCAACCCTCCCATGTACGTACAAGACAAGGCAAAACGTTCAAACAGCCTGAAGGCATAGTCACCCACAAAGCAGAGGAAAGGCTTGCATGTAGTTTCAAATACAGCATCGGCTTGTCTAGTGCACAAAGTCAGGTCCATGGGTTTTTGCCTCTCTGCATCGCCACAGTGGAATTTAAATCAAACAACCAAGATGTGATTGAAGTGCAGCCTTTCAGCTTTAATTCAATTAGTTTCACAAAAGTATTACATTAACTGTTTAGGAATTACAACCATTTTCATACATAGCCCCCAGTCTGAAAAGTAACTGGACTGACTTCATTTTAAATATAAGGACTTTTTTTAATGTTTGGATGAATATTTTTTGACTGCAGGCTGTAGGAAGTCTGGAACCAGCCAACATCACGAATTCTTGCTTCGTCAAACAATTACATGTAAAACTTCACGTTTGACGCTTCCTTTTTGTTTATTTGTAATCACAGTCAGACCTGTGATGCCATGACACGTATGAAAAGATGAAAGAGAGACGTGCGACAGAAGGTCAAAGAGCCCGAGGCAGACAACGCAGGAATGGACTTGGTGAACCTTGAACCTTGAACTTGTTTTTTCCTTTGCTTGTCTCCTGGCCTGCACCTTCTGAATTAAACTTGTTTGTTGCACATTTTCAAAACAGACTCAAAGATAACTTTCTTACAATAATATATCATTTTAACTCATTTGTGGTTGAATTAATGTAAAAAACAGACTATGACCACATTGGCTCTTTGAGGCTGTAGTCCTGAATATAGCCTAATATATTCACTTTATTTCAGCATGCTGGCAGGCTGTCTTGTTGGTCCAATAATGAGCCAAAGATTCTTGGACAAGGTGTAATTTTGATCTCATGATTGTGGTAGCTGAAAATTTAATGGCCTGCTTAACTTCTTATGATTGTGGCTAATGTAAGCATGCCAGCTAAAAAGACCCAGCATTTAAATGAAGACGTTTTCATAAATAAACTTAAGCAAGTGCTGGAAGGATCAGGCTGGGAAATTGTCCACAGTTGCAGTTCCTCACAGCAGAAAATGGTTTGTTTATTATGTATTTACACTACTGGAAATTCTCTGTTTTACATGAGGGGTGCTGCTTGGAAAGAGCCTGCAGAAGGCGCAGGCATATAACGACTACTCGCTCAAAATTCACTGGCCGCTGGCCTCGCATCGGCACATTCAGACCATTAAATGTACCGCCATTATTAACTTCTTCTCCCTGAAGAGGTTAATGCCACTAAAATTGTCAAAAGTAATGCATCTTTACTGGACCTAGTAACTGTAATGTAATGGCTGAATTTCACATTGTAATCCAAACTATAAAAAGCATAAGTATCACTATAATGTGTTACTGTGCAGTGTTGCCATGCTGCTGTTTTCTTGTGTGATGCTAAGCTGCCACTGGGATAACATGTATTTTCAAGCATTCATGATAGGCTTCAGAAAATAGAGACATTTCCTGTATTTCTTTGTTGACATTTTTATAAACCCGAAGACAGAAAGCTAATGAAAAGATGAATCAAATTATTTTTTCATGCTCTAAATTATGCCAAGATTGGGTAAAGAAAATGTCATATGTTCATAATATAACTGTACTGTATTTGTTCTGTGGAAAATTATCTCACATGTGTAAGTAAGGAGATATGAGCTGATTCACAGACTAGTCCAAGTGACGCTAGGCTCTGCTAAATCCATCAGCCTCTGTTAGTGTAACACCAGACTGTCGGGGGAAATGGTAAACCTCACTTTTGTACATGTCACAAAGCATGATGAACAGCCATAAAACCGCACAGCATTAAAACTTCACTTTTCCCATGATGCATTGCCACGGAGCACAGCACGTCTGCAGAACCGCAAGACTATAACTCTTGCACGCTCTATAAACTAATCACTTCCAGGGTTTCCTGATTCCCAGGCAAGACTGTTTCATCCGTGTGGCAATGACAAAGCCCGAGGTTGTCAAATTTACACTCACTGATGTATCAGCTTATTCCAGAATACTCAGTGGGCAGAGAAACACAAAAAACGGTTTCTAAAGAGCCGTTACATTCACAGCGTGTCTGCACTCGGTGCATTTTTATGAATCCGGTTTCAGACCCATGAAATAAGATGCCTCTGTGAGGGTGAGACCTAGACGTTGGTACCAGTGGGTGTCAGAATTGAACATCTGAGTGGGAAGTTGTTTTAGCTCTGATCTCTGGAGGAAAAGAAGCAGTTAAAGTGTACAGTCTCAAAAAAAAAAAAAAAAGAAAAAAACTGGCTTGAATAACAGCTACTTCAATCCTGAGTGGATTTCACACTTCCATGCACTCGCATTTAAATTTCTTTGTCTGGATGGGAACGTCACGAAATGAACCCTTTTGGCTCATAAGGTCGTTTCCACTGTCATTATATCTTTAAGTGAATGTATTTGACCATTTCTTAGGGAAAAAAACTGCAGTGTGTTACACTGGGATCGGCATCACAATGATTTTAAAGAGTGCAGCATGGGTGGACTCTTTCACAAAGTGGAGGTTATTGATTTATTCAGTCAGACATTGGATTGTTCACGGGCTACACATTACACAAATGTGGAAAGTTTGGCATCATAGGGCTCGGTTTGTCATGCTGGTGATTCTATTCGCGTCCCATTTAGTCCTTTCTGGAGTTTTTCATCGTATTCTGACATCATGGTGAAGCCTGAAACATTTCACACTGAACTTCCTGTATGAGAAGAAAAATCTGAAATGATGCACAAGTGCAGCTACAATATAACAGCAAAGCAGCAACTGGATCCCTGCCACAGACTGACTGCCATTCACCTTCGAGCTGACTCAGACACATAAAGGGGGCAACTTGTAAATCACAAGATAGGCACTACCTAAAGCGCACAATAATTTAGTGTCCATTTTGTCTCCAAAAATAACCAAATGTGCATCTTGTTGTATTTAAGAGTTCATAAACGCATCATGATAATGTTTACATGTGGAACAAATCAGTTACAGAATTGTTTTCTTCTAAAGTTCTGTACAGTTTCGCTTTTTTTTGCAGCCCCTGCTGACCCTTATGAAGAATGCAGATTTGAAGCCTTTCCCCATTGGCTTCACTCTCCAGAGTGAAGTGGAAGATATTGTAACGTGGGTTGTACTCAGTCATTGAGAGGAGAAGTAGAAACACTTAGCAGGACAGTCAGAAAAACACACGACCACACTTGTACTGGGAATTCCACAGTGCTTGTCCTTTAATGCACACTCTCATCATCAACCTTACAAGGCTCGGTTGAACGGCTGTTTATCATACTGAAGCACAGTGTTCCTACAACCCGTAACGTTGCAAATTGTTAGACAGGTAAACATATAAAGTCCATGTCTGTCCATACACTCACGTGCAAGCACGTTGTTCTCATACTCCACAGAGGGCAGTGGTGCATACTTCTGACATCACTAACCCTTACCTTACATTCAGACACCACACCATTGTGACTGTTACAGGATGCTCATCGTTTTGACCCTTGTGTGATTGACAAGATTGCAATCACACATAAAAATATGTTGCCAGTCTTGCGGATGATCCACCTGGTCAGATCGATCTGTGTCCTGTATTCAATCATACATCTCTTTAGCATCACTTATTTCAGGCTTCTCTATGAAGGAAGCGCAGTTATCTGCACTTCGTTTCTGCTGGTGTTCGTTTAGTTGAAGTAGCGCTCCATGGTAATAGGTAGATGTTTCCAAGTACCTGCCAGGCCTTTTTTTTTTTTTTAATAGTTCAGTCTATGGCTTTGGACCACAGCCAGCAAACACTAAAGTTATTTTCAATTACTAATTTACAACCATTAAATATGCGCACTTTGTAAGCAGTGCATTACTCTAGCCATATCACTAATGTTGTGCGCACTTTCCTCCTCAGATCTTCAGCGGCCTATGGAGCCTAAATTGCCTAATGGATAACTGCCAGATCTTAAAGTCTGTTATAAAATTAACAGCAATCTGAACTGAGGATAATATGGAAGCTAATATGTCTCCTAATCCTCGTTAAAAGTGTGGCTGTGATTAACGGCATTACAGCCAAGTTGTTTCATGGATTAAATCACATTATTACAACCCACATTCCACAAGAAGGGTTCCTAAAATGCACTCTGGTTTTAAGAGTCACAGATGCATTTATCATGGAGGGGGAATTTTACGCTGCTTGTAGGCTTTCATGACAGCATACATGATGGAGTGTCGTGTAGAAGCCGGCTTTGTGAAGAGGCACCCACAAATATAGTGGCCTGTTTCCCTGATGGAGTGTTTTGTGGTGGTTTAAAAAAAAATGGATCGTGCGCAACACAGCAGGCTGACAGAGTGACACCAGGGAGCCAGAGAGGAATATCTGCCTCAGTGCATCTGTTATACACCGAGAGCGAACACTCAAACTGGGAAAGAAAACCATGGAAATTAGCAATTTTGTGGCTAAGCTATTAGTGGCTTTTTGGCTGGCAATGCTAAAGATGGATAGCTTATCTGACTTTAATAGCTGGCACAGCAGCATTAGTGCTGAGCTGGAGCGAGGAGAGGAACAATACGGCACATTAGAGGAACAGCCAGCACACGCCAGAAAACTGCTCCAGACTTCTAATTAGCATTCATTAACAGTAGAGGAAAGAGCGATTATGGTCTTTAAGTAGTGCATTAGCTAATGTTGCTTTTTCTCATGTCAGCAGATTTAAATAGAAGTAGTGTTCTGCCACATCCGAGCTGGCACTTTGTGCTGAGTACAGGGTTTTGGTTGATGCTTGTGATGACCCTAAAATACACTGCTGCTGTTTGTTTACACTAGTGATTACCACTAACAAGGCCACAGATTCTGTCAGACATGACTGACAGTTTGCTACAATCACAGCTGCTTAGCTAAATGTGAGACAG
This sequence comes from Pelmatolapia mariae, assembly GCF_036321145.2. Taxonomy (NCBI): domain Eukaryota; kingdom Metazoa; phylum Chordata; class Actinopteri; order Cichliformes; family Cichlidae; genus Pelmatolapia; species Pelmatolapia mariae. The sequence goes on along the minus strand of NC_086233.1, from coordinate 51,156,820 downwards.
CCGGCTTTCAAGTTACAGTAAAACGTGGATATTTAGTCTGATTCTGAGCATCAAAAAAATGCTGCTCATGTCTCAAATTCAAATAATAGCTCTGGAGCAATTTAGTCAAATGATCAGGCCTGTGGTCTTTTTTGCTGTTGGAGACCGAATGTGAGTAGCTGCAGGAACCAAACCAGTGGCTCCAGGTGACCACTTTCCATTGCACAGGTCCTCGAGTGGGAGGCAGTCTGTCTTCAGGCAGGACAGCAGTCCAACTCTGACTGCGTGCAATCACTCTCAGACAGACTGGTGAAGGTCTGCAAATAACTGCCATCTTGTTTATACACAGAGACAAATTTCCATCATGTTGGAGTCAGTCTGCACCAGTGAGCATAAGTGCAGCACGTCTTTCAGTTCAGTTTTATTTACATAACGCCAAATCACAAGAGCACTCACCTCAAGGCACTTTATATCAAATCAAAGACCTTACAATCTGCAATCTGGGCTTGTATTCTGGTTATATTCATATATAATGAAGAACATATGTCATTTTGCAGGTAAATTGGCATCCTGCAGCAATTACATCACTATTTCTGTTTTAGTTCTATAAGGTTCCGGCTGGACTGTAAATTTATGTGTATATGGACAGGAACAGACTTAATAAATGGTTTGGTACTTACAATATAGTGTTTTTCTTTTCTAACTGAGCACGCACTTTTTACTAAAAGCCTCATTCACACAAGCACTTTTTTTTCTATACCAGGAAATCAATCCACTGACCTTTAGTTTATGGACCTTGGTATTGGTCTCGTGAGCCCACAGTGAAGCTTCGTATTATCACATATTGCATGTAACTGTCAACAAAGTCTCTTGTGAGTGGTCACAGATCTGGTTCCCGTCTTTGAAGCAAACAACTCAAAAGCACTGAGAACACATGTTCACTGTGAACAGTCACAGTGATTTTGGTTGTGCCGCAGTCTCCAACTACTTTGCCTATTGTGACTGTGGCAGTAGCTCTGTTTTGATAGCTAAATGCTCCACTCATCAGCTAACTTCCTGTTTGCTCTCTTATCTGTTTATCTTTGTACAGTTTGTTTGTTTTTTCATAGCAGTTATGAAAACCATAACTGCTAGAGTTCTGATTTTTAAAGAATAGTCATAGAAAGTTTCTATTTCAGTTTAAAACAAAAAATAGCAATAGTCAGCCAAGGTCATTTCTATCTTTGTTTATCCTGTATTGTCTTTTTTTTGCTAAATTAATTAAGCTCAAAATACAAAAGTACTTAAAAATCATACACTTTACTTCAACATAATGTAATGACATCATGGACTTTACTATCCATGACACTCTACGCTAAGTGGAGAAGACCACAGAGGCATGAATCACTGTGGTTTTTATCAAGTGCTTCATTGTTGTGGGGAATTCAGTCAAAGCTGACCCAATACTGAGGTGTTCCAGCTGCATACTCGAAATCAGTTTGCTCAGCAGCCTGGATTTTAATCACTGTAGTGTGTGTTGTTAAACTGGTGAAGATGCTTTCTCAGGCGGCTTGTTTTTTTTTCCACACTTGTTTTCTCAAGTTAAAAAAAGAAGAAGCACAGAGCAGTAAACCATTACTTCAGCTTATTGCTTCCAAAGGTAGTTCGTGGGGTGTACTTTGTTTTTTCCACAGCGCTGCTTCTGCGCGTTGGCTTCATTTCTGTTAAACAAATAAGACACACCGGAACGTGTCGTGTGTTGCTGTTCGTCTGAGGTTGCATTTAAATCATTTTAGAACTTGTTAAAGACCAAATTGTTTCTGTTATTATGTCCTGATAGAATTGAAGCTTTTACCGTGGCTATATTCATGACTATCAAGCTTACCAATTCCAACCACAAATACTGAAATATCAGCTTTCTGATGTGGATAGCAGATCTGTTGGCTCACAAATTGAGCGCAAGACTAAGACACTGATTAAGGAAATGAATGTATTTATGTTATGATTACATTTATAATAGAAAAGAGTAATCAACAGGCAATAATCAGAGTGTGTGGCAGATGCAGAAGCCTGATGTTTTTCTATTCCCCCCCCCCCCCCCCCCTCCCGCATTCTCCTACTGAATGAATCCTGAACAAACAGAAGGTGCAGATAGCTGATGGGTTTATAATTTCCTCTTACTCAATAACTGCAAATGAGGCAAAACTCAAACATTATTTAGCTGCCCTCTGTAATTAAAACTTCATTCAGCCACAGATATGCTTTATGCCACTACTTGTTTCATGTTGTGAAATCACAGTAATTGGGCATTAGTACTGACTACACTTAAAGTTTACTCATCCACACCACATTTGTTGAGTGGAAGAATTAATGTGGTAGTTGTGCAATGTGATACTGACAATATCATAATGAGGCTGTTGATATTGGCAGCTGTTTGACCTGAAATAAACTCTAACAAAACCTCTTTAAAGACTGAGCCAAAGTGCTGAGCTCTTTGCGTAGGTCTGTCAGCAAGTCCAGGCTCGACTGCAGAGTGTCCTCGAGCGAGGACTGAGAAAGGCCGAACGCAGGAACTCTGACGTCTAACAATAACATCCACAAAAGGGTGATAAAAGAAATGTCACTCTTGGCGAACGCAGAAGCTGCTGAGGCAAAAGTAAGCAGGAGTTTGCCTTCTTCCTTTTTCTTATTGCCTTTATTATTATTGCCTTGCCGTGTGGTCAAGGTTCACTGATAGAGTGCGCTTAACCATGTATCCTGTCACATACACACCCACCAGCGCGTGCACACACACACACACACACACACACACACACCTCCTGTCTCTCCTAACACCGGGCCTGCTCTGTGTGCTCTGCTAATATTGACTCTCCTGACTAACACTGCCTCTATTGAGTCAAACACAGAACTGTTTGACTAGAATTAGAACATCATTGAGATAACAGCCGTGGACCTGTCCAGGCTGGAGCTGCGGCGCTAATGCAAAGCAGAGCAGGAGAGCCACCGCCGATGAAGGCGCAGAGGTGGAGCTCGCAATCTGCTCCCTGCTCAAATGTTTTCTCACTCTGACTTTTATCGCCAGCGCACAATAGCAGCCACTTGTGAAATGTCTTCCTGTGAAATCACACACCGCATTCTTGTTCCATGTGGGTAGAGCCGTGTTTATGTGCGTGGCACTTCTGTCATTAAGCTCATTGAGTCCTTGAAGTTGTAAAACTGGCTCGTCACTGGGGCCATTGTGTGTGTGTGTGTGTTTGGGGGGGGTTGTTGTGCGGCTCTGAGATGAAAACAAAGTGCTGTCAAAGTTGTTGGCAGCGGGAATAAAAGCCTGTATTATGTGCCAAAGCACGTTTTTTAATCTCAATGCAGGTATTAAATTCTTATCTTCAGTTACACAATGCAGTCATAATGTTAACAGCTCTACCCAACCATAAAATACACACACACACACACACACAAAACACACAGATAAGAAAACCTACTCGACTATTCACCACATGCAGGCCTACTCGCTCGCTTTATCGGTCTCTATCTCTATCTCTCACATTTCACAGACTAAGGCTGTGTCCGAAATCACTCCATATTTACCAACCATATTTACACCTTACCATTTTTCCCTGCTTGCATTTGTTCGCTATAGTGGCCTGAAATGTTTACGCATTCACAAAAACAGCAGTCTCAGTGGCACACAATGCATAATGATGCTTTACGGATGCAGGAAAACATGTAATCCATTAAAAAAATAGTAAAAAGGGGGTGTAGGCTGCTTTATGTGACTGCATATATGATTTTGTACTAAAATTCTGAGGTGAAAGTCAACAGATCCAGTCCATTTAGCATCTCCATGTAAACACAAACAAACAGATACAAACAGCACTCTTCTACAATAGTTAGTCATACAGTTTTAAGTATGATGAGAAATAACTCTTTAGTTTAGGAGAACCCTGCGTAGCATCTTACATGTTACATATTGTTTTATATTTTTTAAATGGTTGTTGTAGTAAAGGCTTTCAGATGATGTCTTTGTAATGTGGACTGGTTTACAAAAAGGGTCCCATTATGCATTTCCTTTATGTTCTGCCATATTTATTCTGTTATGATGGTTGATAGTCATATTCTTTCGGTGCTTGGATTTGTCTGGTGTCCGTGTCATCTCAAGTTGGTCATCTTTGAGCGGTCCCGCCCACGTGCTGTAGTGAGAGGGTCAGTCAGTGGATGAACTGGGAAGCTGTGCCAAGGACCACTATAAAAGTTTCAGTGCTTGAGAGCTGTCTGCACGTGAATGTGACATAGCCACTGGTTGTGAGAGGAAAAAGTGTATTCCCAGAATGGTTAGGGAGTGGTTTCTGGAGGTGGGTGAAATCATACCATAAAAAACATGGACTTTGCTTCCTCGTCGGAAAATTAAGCCAATGCAGACGTGCCTTTGACCTGCATTCTATCCGAGAGCCACCAGATGCCGATAGCTATGGCTACAAAAAGACTTCCAGTCCTGTGGAAGTCTATGGGAAAACAGTAAACATTTTACTGGCAGGTTTATGGGCTCAAGCACTCATTTTGGATTAAATTTAACTAATTTAAAAATGAAGCCTGTTTTTTGGTGATACTATGTTTTGAAATGAATGATTATATGTGGCATAAAACTGCACATCACTGGCTAATCACTTGTCAATTAATCAGATGCCACTGAGCATGTGTCACAGTCACATGTGCCCTGGGTCTTTGCGACTAAGATAAGGATGACAGAACTTTTTACCTTGAGGCTTTAAAACCGGACTTCGAAATCCAGTGTATGAGTGAAATCTGTTGCTAAATCTGTTGCTGCACACTGGAAAAGATTGCTTTGGTCACTAAAAGGTTGCTCTGGCTGTATTTTTACATGAAAGACACTATTTTGTGTGTAAACAATTTAACTACTAGCCAAGTTGTAGTAAACCTCGAAAAGCTTTTACTTTTTCAAGGTGGGGCCTTGTTAACGTGACTCAAAAGGGTCACATGTCCAAAAAGGTAGACAGATGTCAGCTGGTTAACAGTCATGTGGCTGCAAAACATCTTAAGACAAAGAAGGATTATTTTGGGTTGTGAGCCATGCTAAGCTTCTTTTAGTGTCCAGGAGTGAAAATACAGAGTTGAAGTAAGCATAAAGGAATTGATGTAATGAAAAATATTTCGCTTAGCCAAAGTCACATGTAACATTACTTAAGAGTGTGGAGTTCAGACTCCTCAGCATCGCCCCTTATTCCTAGCCTGATATGCGCCTTTGCAACATTGGAAAAAAATGCCAGAGAATTTCCACACAGACACAGCGAGAAGATAGAAAAGAAAAGGCCAAACCATGCTAATCAGTGCAGCACCTACAACTTTTATACATTTGGCGTTTGCTCCTGCAGACCCTTTAAATACCAATGTCTCTCCTATATTCACAGGCACTCTACGTCAATATGAAGAATCATGAAAGGCCAGGTACTAACTTTAACTGGGCAGTTCCTGCAGGGGGGATATTTAGGGAATGGTCAATTCAACAATAATTCACTGTTCTATAAATCATCACTCGCTGTATTTAACTGATACACATTATTAGCCCAGCCATCTGGGCGAGGGAGCAGGCCGCGTTCGTCAACCACATGAAAGGGGAAGAGCTGAATAGCAAGTTGCTGCAGATGGCAGTGCGGCAGTGTTTTTTTTTTTTCTTTTTCTTTTTTGCTTATGTGGTTTCATTTTATCCCTACAGGCCCTCATGGTATTTTGAATTGCCCTGGGTTATGTATTCACTCGGTCATGTAAGCTAAATGAACCATCCATAATGTAAATGAGAAAGAAAGTGCAGACTGAGAGAGGGAGACAGGGATGTAAATGCAGTGGTGCCCCTGGTGTTAGCCAGGAAGAGAAAGAGATGTCAGCATTTTCCCACATTTCACTTTCAAATGAGCCTCAGCTGACTGGAGAGTCAAACCTTCCTTCTGCATATAGCAAATAGCACAATTACTTAGCAAAAGATGCAACAATTTGTGAATTTAAAAAGTCAAAAGCATCACAAACACGGCTTATTGTGTAATTCGTAGCAAAGAGCTTCTCATCCTTGTCTTGCAGTGGAAAGAAGAGAGAGGGAGATGATTCATCACTTTCTGGTCCATCATTTAAAGAGCTGCTGACTCCCTGAATAGCTGGCACGAGCTGTGTGCTTGTGTTTATTGTGGTTGAGCATCCACCCTACCCTCCCCTCTCCCCCACTCCCTTGCTTCTTTTATACCCACAACCTCCCAAATGCACTGTTTTCCTATTTAAGAGAGGCACTTTGTAAATAGTTAATAGCTTCCTGGGGACACGGGTCATGTTTGGAGTGCAGAATAATCACTGTTGGAAATTCTTGTCTGGTGGTTCAAGGCACAACACAAGGTATGCACATTACAACACTGCTGCTGTCTGCACTCCATTTCAATCAGCCATAATTACCCGACATATTTGCACTTGGCACTGCAAAAACATGATGCAAGTTATTTTGTGTCCTCGATGAGAAATATTTCCTGGCATTTCACTGCTTCCAAAATGTTACAGCCAATTTGATATTAGATAAATATTTGAGCTGGCATGCAATGAAGCGTATGTCAGATGAGCAAAAAGCACTGGCACTACGGATGCATTTAGCTGCTCAAAGGGAGGGAAAAAGACAAGGGAGAGGCCTTGTCTGTTCTCCATTAGAATCCACTCAGTTCTTCTCCAAACAGAGAGGATGCTAGCCAAACAAGCTTATTCAAGGGGGGTTCTGTGTGGACCGTGTTAGCTCAGCAAATCCAGCTCCACAAACATGCTTCAAAGAATCCTGCTATCTCCGCAGAGCCTTTGATGCGGGTATTGATCATGCAGCGGTCTGTGAGAAAGAGAGGGATGCAGTACAGGTTTAGTATTCTGTCCTGGCTCGGATTGAATAGATAATAGCAAAAACATGCACTCCCATCACGCCGCGCTGTGCTTCAGTTATGACAGCTGCACAACCATTTTCGAGCTCTGAGATGGATGTGATTAAGGGTAAAAGACAAGGGGAGAGCAAATCAGATCATCTGCCCAGAGGACAGGTCACGGTGTATTATGTTTACCACAGTGGAAGAGCACCAGCAGAAGCAGGAAAAAAAACCCAATCACTTGACAGAGAGGAGCGCCTCACCTCCAGGTGACAGTGGAAACAGTCGGGGATTTGTCTGTGCACTCCTAAAAGCGTGAACACGTTCCCATATTGTGAGGTCACCTTATTGTCTGGAGATAAACAAGTACAACAACAACATTTTTCTGCTAGGTTTGGGTGTTGCACTAGAGCGGCAAGGAAAGCAGAGCAAACACAAACAAAGCTAACATTTCCAGAATCACACAGTCACGCTGTATGCTATAGAAAGACAAACAAAGTCTGTTCTTCTTAGCATGGTAAAACAACCACCCACAGCCCTGCTCCTGTCTCACACTGAGACCATTAGTCACAATGATTTCTCTGCCAGCTGTCCTGGTGTTTGCTTAAGCTAGCCTCACAGGCAGTTTGGGCCTCATTTGAATTCTCACTTCACTTTATTAGGCGTGCACCGACTCATTAGCACCCAGCGATTCTGATGCAGATGTATTCCTCAGGTAAGGTCCAAATGCAAAGCCGAGTAGCCATTAATCGTTTGGTTAAGCATACCATGAAAACATCATGCTTTGTGCAAACCCAGTCATCTAATGGTTTTTTTGTTTTTTTGTTTTCTGCTTTTTACAACAACTCTCCCAATCACCTTGTCAACAGCAATCACTTCCTACACTCTAATCTTATTTGTGGGCCAGGATGCTGTAATCTCAGCCTTTATACTCCTACCTGTCCTTATGTGATAAAAGTTGGCGCGCCATTAGAATGAATGAACTTTGCAGCTTAGCCGGATCCAATGAATTAAATAACAGCTCCTTAATGTCTATGTGTAATTGCCTAGCATTTACAAAGTGCAATGTGCAAGGTACTGGATAAGAGCAGCAGTGCTGCAGACTATTTTAAGATAAACAGCTGATGTGTGTGTTCAAAGAGGCTTTTGTGTTTGCTTTCGCGTAGGAGTTTGTGTGGAGGGACCTGACTGAGCTTTATGCAGATATGAAAATCATGTGGTGCCATTTCACCCTCCTCCAAATGCCACCTATGATTGTTCACAGATAAGCTAGCTCCAGTGTGAGTAATTTGCATGAAAGCACAACAAAGGTATGAAATGCCGTTCTCCTCTTTTCTGTAGCGAACAAGGACTATAGATATCAGTTAAGTGGGTTAATGCTCATTTATTCTTTGTCCTTGCAGCACAGAAGCTAGTTGAATCAGTCTCAAGCGCATCCAAATACCATTTAGTCATCATACATCATCCTGCATTGTACCATTGTCAGTAACAACCATTTCTGGCATCTCCTCTCATTTCATCAGCAAACTGCTTGGAGCGCTGCTTAAATAATCAGCCAACTGCACGCAAAGCCCGGTTACGCCGCGGCGTTAACTAGATGAGATCAACCACTTGTAAAAAAGCTCCCCGACTTTTCTGTGAAGGACACGTTGTGGTCGCGTTGAAAGTGAGTCAACGGAAATCAGTCATGGCGTACTGTCACCACAGTAAGGACGCAGCCAGCTAAAAGTGCAGCCAAGCCACATATACTGGGCAAAGAGAGTACACTCAACTGACAGCTGCAAGCACTTAGTCGGCCGCCAAGAACAAAGACAGAGAGGGGGGGGAGAAACCCTCTATTCAGTCCAATTTCCTACAATGAGCCAACACAACAATAGCTTCCAATATTTTCAGTAAGAATTCAGTCATGTCTTGAATTGTGTTTGTCAGAGGTCAGCTCTCTCTGCGCTCATGTGTAACCACAACAACAAGCACGGCAACAAATAGATTCCTCATAACAACTTGAGCTCTTAATGATAACTTGGACAGGAGGAAATATGATAGACAGTGGCAGACATCTGTTCTAGTCATCTTTGGAAAACTCGTCAACTGCTTAAACTAAGGAATAGGATCAGGGAGGTGGCTCACAGTCTGAATGAAGCGGCTAGAAGGGCTAAAAAGCAGAGCTGGGAGAGGAGGCAGCAGATGGGATGAGGGGTTCTGAACCACTAACCACATGCACTTAAGGGTCAGAGCAATTCTCAGCCGGCGCGCCTCTAAACAGCTGAAAAACCAAACTTTACCTCCGGGAGTCTCTGTGAGCTCGTGACTCGTAAACCCATCTGTTTGTCACAGCCGCACCAGCAGAAAAGAGAGCGTGGGAGCTTTTACCTCTTATTAACACTGAACACGGTGCCTCGTGCCTCCACGGTGCATGTTAGTATGCATTAAGGCAGATGAGTGTGAGGCGAGCAAGCAGTGAAGAGGAGCGCCGTTAAAAAAGCCAGATGAGTCCCGAGTGCCGGGGCGATGGGCTGAATGACAATTGACTGGCTGTCAGCACTCATCTGCATTCGCGTATCTTTCTGGCCCGACTCATTTAGCTGGCAGACAGCCACGGCCTTGACATATGAAGATGTAGTGTGCAGACCCCGCTCGGAGCTTTGGTTTGCAAACTCTGCTCTCATGCAGTATTTACGTGTGTTTCCCACTAATTGACTTTAATTGTCAGGGATTGTTATCCTTGCCACTAAGAGAAAGCAGAAAGCCGTGTAATGGGTTCTGGTTTAAAGGACAGCTGTGGCTCTGATTGAGTCACTTGCTCCGACATGCCCTTGAAATTAGTAACCGTTGGCACATCCAGCTTTGGAGGTAATGCAAACAGCCTACTTCAGGTGCCCCGCACAGCAGGTTACGCTTTCATCACACCTATTTAAACTCATGCTCACTTTTCAGTGCCTGATTCAGCACAGCATGTTAACCACGTAAGCAGATAGAGGTCATAGAAAGTACCTGCTACTCGAGTCAGATTGCCCAAAATAAACTTGAAGGCACTGTAAGTGATATTTTTATATGAAAAGTTGGATAAAATAGCAGCCTGAGAAGTCATTCTCATAGTTTTGAACCACAAATAATAATACGTGATTTTGCGGTACCCCTTAGCGCTGTGCAACTCTTTTGGTTTTAAGGGCAGTTGTGTCGTTTTGCTCTGTAACAGACGCTTTGTTGTTTACTGATTCCTGATCAGGTTTCCATGAAAAAGAAGAGGAAGACAATACATACTTAATAAACACAACTAAAATATAAAAAATTTGGTTTATTTATTTAAAAAATTAATCATTAAGCAAATTTTGCCTGGTGCAATCTGAATGTATACCAATCAAGTGAATTTAATTTCCATTAATTAATGTATCCATAATGTAACATTTTCCATTGTATTTATTTAAAAATGAATGTGGAAAATTGACATAGTCAAATGAGTTAAAGTCAGCATTTTAGGTAGATTTTTTTTTAAGTGCAGGTTTTCATCAAGAACGCAGCTGTTTTATTTCTGAATAGGCTTTCACATGACCCAGGTGCACGGAAGCTACACTGCCAGGAGTATTATGTTGTTTTGCAGAGCTTGGCTATCAAAAAATTATAGGCTGGTATTGAAAAGCAGTGAAAATCTGGTTGGATTGGAACATTTGTTACTGCTTCGCGATTTCCATCCCTTACTTTACGCAACCTGTTCTGCGTCAAACACCAACCCAACGCAGCTACGAGCCTGTGAATGTTGTCCAGCGTTCTAGCTGCTAAAGAGCCAAGACCAAAAACAGACCAGGAGGAGTGGATTTTTGAGCTAATGTGCCAGATGGATGCAAACATGATCGCTCGCGTGTACTGAACACATTAGCATTGTGCTGAATGTGTAAACAGGCAACTGTTTGCCAACAAGTTCATCATACAAATGTAATAGCTGAAGCTATGTCACTGTTGGGTTGGCAGCTTGTTTTCTAGGTGCTGGTGACCAAAGGCAGGCTCCTAATCTATCAGTCAGTACAACAACATATAATAAAAGCAGAAATTATACACTGATGAGCCACAACATTATGACCAGTCTGTCTAACATGCTGTCGCTCACCAAAACAGCTCAGTGAGGCATCAATTCTAAGAAATCCTTTTGGAAACGTCACAGTAAGACAGAACTTAATATCCAACAAATATCATATACTGTTAGAGCCTAATTAACACCATTTTCTTCCTCTGCGATCGGTCATAATGTTTTGGCTCAGTGATGCTCTTTCAATCATATAGGACTTTAGAGGAAATTATTGCATGACAGGTAATATAGTGGGCGATGCTATTTTGAATAACTGAAATATGAATGGCCCTCATCAGCATCCTAGATGGCTGTGAAAATTACTTCATCCTCCCTGTGCCAAAAGGCAGCTTAAGACCTCTTTATCAGAGTCATTCAAGCAAAGAGTCAATAAAACACTGCAATTAGGGCTGCTCTTTTAAAATCTGAGACAGTCTAATTGACTGTGTATTCAAGTAGAACCCCAGAATTCCCTTCAGCAAGTTTAATAACATTGATAAGCAGCATAATGCATAATCATAAGCTCGAAGCTGTGGAATACAGAAAGATGTAGTCTTACAGTACAGTTGGATGAGGAGCTTTGTCTTTGACAGTCGGCCTGTGTTTATGGCAGGTCTCTGTGTGCAGTTTCATTTATTTCCCTCAAGTGTCTCTTTGAAAACTGGCAATGTTGATCAGGGGCTCAACAGGAGTTTCATAATAACATCTTTATAATGCTCACACCACTTGGTGGTGGAGGGCATGCGGTGAGGAGCCGGGGATAATAATGCAGTACAGCACATCAAACAGAGCCTGGTCAAAAAGCAAAGCACTCAGTATCTCATAGGAGTGAATTTAATGGCCACTGGTTGCTCTGGGCTCTTGACCCTCTCCAAGAGGCTCCATGTTAGTCACTCTCCAGCGCTTTCCAATTGAAGCTCAGCCAGACTGGTAGTAGATGAGATTTCAACTGTCTACTCAAAGCCTGGATGACTATACCACTAGCTTCAGCTGGTCATCACACCAGCGGTGCTTGGCTCATAAGACAGTTACTCGTATTTTCAAACTCCTGTCTGCTTATAATTTACATCATATGTTGTCTGTCAGTCACAGCAGCAAAAAGAACAACTTTCCTCAAATAGTGTAATTGAGAAAAGCTTTGAGGTACGTGTACTTCACTTGAGTACTGAGGTTTTGTTTCTCAAAGTTCTACTCTACCATATTTACAGGTGTATTGTGCTGGACAGATATTTTTCTGTTTCCCTTCAAGCCGTTTTCTCACACTAACCTTAGACAATCTTGGGAGCATCACATAGGATACAGTTGCTGTTAGTCGCATGTGGCAGAAAGCAGGAAATAGTCTGCTTCAAAAGCAATCACACTGCCTGCAATACTGATTTTGGGGAGGAGGCTGCCAAATGTACAGCTGTACAGTTGTTGAAGTTATTTCTTTGTGTGAAAAGAGTGTGAGGATAGAAAGCACCTTATTATAAACAGTGTTCAAGGTCATGAGGCTTTTTGTGTGTCTTTATCAGGTCTTTATCAGGTCCTACATAGATATAGGAAGAAAACTCCCCAGAGCTGGAATAGACAAAGACTGTAAACACACACATGTACGAATGAGGTATTATTTTTCTTTTGAGTATCAGTGCTGTATTAAAGAGTATTCATACTGAGGAATTTGCAAAGGTTCCTTTTCTTTCCAAGCTCCTTAGTTTCTTGAAATAATTCTCAGAAAATCAGCTTGTTTTCAATGCTCAATTTATTTTTCCACAATGGAAGCACATGATGTCGGTGCCCTATTTAATATAATGAGCATCTTATTAAGCACAGAAAAGCAGTCTCAGCAAACTAAAATCTAAATGTATTTGTATGACAGAATGTTGCACTACTCCGGCCACCCAGTGCACTCGCTTAACATTAAATCTCATTTTATAATTGTGAGATATACATTTGTTTCAACATACCTGCCTGTTAGTGATTCTTTAAAACAAACAAACAAAAACAAGGTCTAAAATTTGTTTACATAAAAAAAATATGATCCTCTTTGTGTGGTGTATTGTTCTCATGCCTACAGAACAGTGCAGTACTAGAGGCCTGCTTGCAGTCATCCACCCAGTGACTGAGGATTTATAATTGTCTTGCGTTCCTGTGCTGCCATCTAGTGAAGAAAAGTGAGAAAGGAGTAAAATGAAGACAGAAACTCACTTTTTCTAAACTTGAAGCTGTTAATTTCACCAAATCAGACAAACTGTATACAGGAGATAAAAATCATTACAGGGCAGGTTTACAATAACTCGTGTGCCGAGTAACATATGTGCAAACAGAATTTTTTTTAGCTGTAGAGCCACAGTAACTAAAGATGCATATATCTGAGTAAACAGATAAAGTTATTTTACACAACAAGCTTTGGTGACCTATGTATATACTCTTCTGCATGTTTATATAAAAACATGGAAAGCATTTAAATATCATCAGTAGAACTAAATATAAAAAAACAGACGTCAGCTTCACTTCACTCAAGCAGGAACGCTGGTGCTACTGTAGTGATGGCCAAATGAAGCTTTCTGAAGCACTGAAACGCTTCATTACTCGAAGCCTTTCAACAGTCCTCTCTGGTGACATCTGGTGGCCAAAAATATGAAGAGCAGCTTGAATCAACAAAATAAAATGAACTGCTTCATTATGACCTCTATTATGACCGTGTGAAAAAAAAATTATGTTTATTTGTTTAATAAATAATTTTCATCAATAAACTTTCCTTATTTAAACATGGACCGTGGTGTGGTCTAGCTTTGCTTGTGACTTCTTGATGTTGGTAAATACAATGGATGAAAAATGCATATAATTACATATAATAATAACGGGTGGGACGTGATTAAAAAAATAATTAATTAGAGGCTTTGTAATTAATTAATCTCGAATAATTGCATTTAATCGCACAGGAAAATTTGCCCCAAAGCGCAAATGTTTTTGTTTTGTTTTTTAACTTTAAAGAGTTTTAGTGGGCGACAGAATCAAATAATAGACATGGACATGAAAAAAGCATTTAAACTGCATTTCAATGCAAAACAGAGAAAAAAAATAATAATATCCCTGGCCAAAATTGGGCAGACTTAAAAACAAAGTGCTATTTTAAGTACTTTAAGTACATTTTCAAAATGGTATTGTCTTTAAATAATAATAATAAAAAATTCAACATAAAGTGCAGCTTTTCTTCTTAAAAAATAAGGCAGAAACATAAAGGTTTATTTGACCAGCTTCACCTTTAAACTCTGAGTAACCTTAGCCAACATTATTTTGTACATTAGGCTAAAACACGGTGATCATCAAACATTTTATTGCAAAAAATAACAAACCCATTGGACTCACAATACCTCCATGCTTATTTACTGTCCGTCTCTTTCAGCCAGTTACTTAGACAAACTAGCCTGTTCACATTTTTAGAGCTCAAGGCAGCTCTGTTTTTGTTACTATGTGATCTGCAGGTGAGAACAGTCTCTCACGTGGGACAGAAATGGCAGGACTAATGAAATACTTCCGGGCCAGGACAGACAGCTGTGGGTGGGTTGCTGCTTGACTGGAACACCACTGCAGCGTGGAAAGTCTGTCTCGCTGATGGATGATTCTGCTCTGTAGAAACTCAGGGCCCTGTTACACAGGGCTTCCTCATCTGAATCACAGTCTGAAGACAATGAAGAGAGGAGGCGGCTTTTTGTGGTGGCATCTTCACACTGTTCCTGCAACAGGGCCTCAAGGCTGGTCCATGGTGTGAGCCAGGTGGCAGAAAGCAGGCAGAAAGCTAGCGCTAACAGCTCCCACAGTTTCTGTGCTTGTTGCAACATGTTACGCATTTAGATGATACCGTAAGGCTGAAGTGCTTTGGTGGTATGCAAACTCTTTTTTGCACAGTTTGCACAAAACCACGCTTTTATCAAAGCTTCCATCAGGTAGTCTTTTTAAATGAAATTTGCCTCGGATCAGTCCTAGCAACGTACTATCTTCTGAGTCTTCATTTTTGTAGCTGTGTGCATCAGTAAAATCGTGCATTGACAAAAGTTCCCCTTCGCTTGGAATGCAAAGTGCGATTAAATGCGTTAATTTTTAACACGTTATTTTTCAAATTAATTGATCGCTATTAACGTGTTAAATTCCCACCCATAATTATAATAATTGTTTACTCAATGTCCTTGATTCTCTAGTTGCTGTAAAAACCCAGTTTCCTTCGTGTGTTCTGCTCCATGGTTTACCTCTGATCTCTAAGCATTGAAGGTCAGTCTAGGCCATCTTCTCTTCATAATATACATCCTCCCTCTAGGGAATCAAATTTGATCTTCAGTTTACCTGTTTTGCTGATGACATCTAGTTATATCTCTCCTGCAGGCCTGATTCCTTCTCCCTCCCACCTTCTTTCCTTAGAGAATGGCTATCCGAATTAAAATCCTGGTTCAGCTCTAATTTTCTTAAACTCAATGAGGATAAAACTGAAATCCTCCTTATTGGCACTAAATCTAACCTTTTGAAGCCAAATCATTTTTTCACTCACTATTGATAACCCCACAGTTTTCCCTTCACCTCAGGTTAAGAGCATTGGTGTCATCCTAGACAGTTCACTATCCTAGAAATCTCACATCAGTAATCTCACGTGTTCTGCCTATTTCCATCTACGCAACATTAACCGATTACGTCCTTCTTTCCACCCAGTCTACGCCCATTCTCGTTACTTCCCGCATTGACTATTGCAATTCTCTCTTGCATGGTCTCCCCCAAAAATCCCTCCATAAGCTTCAACTGGTTCAAAACTCCGCTGCTCGGATTATTACAAGAACCTCCTCCTACCAGCTTACCTTTCTGACCTGTTAAGCACTACCTCTTCTATCCAGCTTGCTGTGCCTTCTTTCCACCTCAGCACTATGGGAAAAAGAGCTTTTAGTTGCTCTGCTCCCAGGCTGTGGAACTCTCTATCCCCAGATGTAAGAAACACTTGTTCTCTCCCTCAGTTTATGTGTTTTATTCTATTGTTAAGTGTGTTTGGGTGTCTTGAAAGGCTGTTTTAAATACATTTTTTATTAATATTATATTTATTATTGCACAACAGCCAGGTGAGGATAAAGGGGACTGGTCACGGTTGATCTGTTAGCAGCTTTTAG
Source organism: Pelmatolapia mariae (assembly GCF_036321145.2). NCBI lineage: Eukaryota > Metazoa > Chordata > Actinopteri > Cichliformes > Cichlidae > Pelmatolapia > Pelmatolapia mariae. The sequence goes on along the minus strand of NC_086233.1, from coordinate 51,140,774 downwards.
GGTTTTCTGCGCCTGTAACAGAAAACCAAGTGAATCACAATCTGTAGTTATGTATTCTGAGTGAAAACAACACTTTACTCAGAGGCGATGCAGAAAGTTGACAGCTTACTTGGTGACTGCATGATGCTCCAACCCAGGTCCCAAGTTTGATCCAGCCCTCATCGCCACAGCCACAGAGCACTGCGAAGAGGGAAAAAATTAGGACCTAAATCTATTTGCAAGTGTTCTGAATAGCCTCGATTCTCATACCAGAAGGAGAATTTTTTAAATCAGCTTACCCTCGTCTCCACATCAGTCAAAGCTCCATCTCTACTGGCTGACACGCCTTCTGAAGACTTCCTCTTCCAACTTCAGAGACCGATACGTAAAAACATTAGTATAGCTTCAGCAGTTTGGAATCATATTTAACTTAAAAAAATGTAAGACTCAGGAGGCACGTTAGGTAATGTATGTAAAATTATTAACAATATTAACAACAATAACAATATTAACAATACTAGTTGTTTTTTAACAAAATTGACAGCAGTGGTGAAATAAGATCATCAAAATGTCCGATGCTGTGTCCTGCTGTTATGAATTACATAGAATAAGAGATGAGTTTTTGCTCAACTGAGCTGTCAAGTTGATCTCAGTCAAAGAAAGACTCTAGAACAATCCCAGCACAGAAAGCAAACCCCAGTTTTTTTGTTATCCTGTTATTACAGAGTGAAATATATTTAAACCTCAGCAACACATCGATTATAACATTCAAGAATGGAAATAAACTTGGTGGTTAAGTCTTATTTTCCATTAAGAAGAAGAAAAGTATTATCTATTTTTTGATAATGTGGCACTATCCAGAAATCCAGCTCACCATATGGAACATTATATGGTCAGGTAACACATCTAAAAATGTTAAACATTTTTTTAGGGTGCAAATTCAAGACATTTTTATAATTATAAATTATTACCTTGGGACTGTAGTGAGCTCCTGTTTCAGCGTCTCAATGTCAGTGAACTGGACAGCTTGCCCTCCTCCTCTCGTTTTGATGACCTCGCCCTAAAGAAAAAAAACAAAAAGAACCACCATTAGATATCTTTGTTACTATTTAATATTTAATACAGTGCGAAGCCCTTCTTGTGATCAGTAATTCAACCATCACAAGAGTTTCCTTTCTAAGGATAAGCATGCACGCTACTACAATCATGCAACAGAACATTTAGAACCACTTTATAGAAATTATTTAAATTCACTTCTTAAAACTGACAAATATGCTGCTGGTCTGCTGAAAACTTGCTAATATAAATGTCTCCATGAGTAAGGAAGTGTAACCAAATATATCATTCTGAATATCAGTAATATGCTGTGCTGCATACTTGACCTTTATAAGCTTGGTCTGTATCTCGCCGTCGGAGGCAACTTCTTGGTGTGTTAGCACGTATCTGTCACACTTGGACAGAGCCTTCTCGCTGGGTGCAGACACCTGGATGGCGTTGGGGATGACCGGCTGCAAAACTGTGCCCAAGTCCATGCTTGACGATGGTTTGTGGTCCACCCACTTCTCCCCACCAGCAGAGCGGGAACGACGGTGCAGCAGGCGTACTGGTGTTGTCGTCTGAACAGATCAATGGGAAATGATTTAAAAAGGGAAAAATACCACAAACAGAGTGAACAAAAACACAGAACTTGACAAAGCATTACGAAGCTTGACGAAAGAAATCATAAAACTTATACATTTTGGGGGGCAGGGTACCCCACACCCTAAACTTGTAGGAGCCAAAATGCTGACACGTCACAACCTCATGCTGCTGCCTTTAGCTAACTCACTGACCCTGTATCTTCTTTCAATTAGGTCTACATGAAACGAAGGAGAAGGGAAGCAGTCTCTCTCATCCACTCTGTTCAAGCACACAGCTCTCCTCCTGGCCCGGCTGACTGAAGTGCCCGTTGAGGCCTGGGGTCTTGTGGGTGTTCTTGTGGGTGTACTAGGGGAACTGTAACCCTGCAAGCTGTCCTGAGCTGCCTGCTCCTCACGTGCAGATCTAGCCACAGACAAAAAGGTACTTCTGCTGGGGACGGGGCAGGTGGGCCTTGGGTTCATCTCATCCTCCTCATCACTAGCAGCACTGCCTGACTGTGACTCTGGCTTTGGACTGACATGAGGGGAATCGACTGGGCACTGGAGAGTGAAATGGAAAGACTAAATGGTCACAGTTAGACATGCAAAAATTAGATGTTATAGGAACGGGATACATTTACAGTCTAATGTAATCAAATGCAGCAACCACTTTATGTAAAGTACACTATGTAAAGTACAAAGTTCATGTTTTTCCCCATACCTGGTGAAAAACACGAACACTGAAATGTATATTTACCAAAGCTGAGCTAAAATGATCTGTGAGTTGATGCAAATTTATCTGCAACATAATTCATTTTACAGTTTGTCTTATTTGTTGTAAATTTAGTATCTTTGATTTTTAAAACTATAGATTCAGACCAATAAATTTAGACCAACCTACTGAGAAATCTACAGCATCAAAATAACTCTTTTACAAATTCACCAGAAATGTAATTTCCTCAGTTTCACAGTGGTACTTAATTGCTGAAGGACTACATGATCATATGCATGAGGCGTTTATTCTAACCTGCCTGCTGCTGTGGCACTGGGATTAGTGATGTTAGTAGATTAAGAGAGACGAGTGCAGTAGAATTTAACTTTGAATGGGCAGAATACCATTCAACTCCCTTAAAAACATTCATCATTATGGTTTTTAAACACAACATACAGGGACAGGTGAGGGTGATGCTGATCTCTTTGGTGGTAGGCGGTCCTCTTTGGAGGGTCGCTGAGAACGGGGCTGATGCTGTGGTTGTGGTAGAGGCTGTGGCTGCGTCTGACGGGGTGGAGGTTCAGGGCGACCTGGAGTCTTGCTCTCTGTCACGATGGCCTTTAGCTGCTTCAGCTTTTCGTCTTTCACCCACAGCTTATTTTGCATCTCAAACTGCAGTGCATTAACACGTCTCTCCTGCACAGTGAGGATATTGCAAAATGTTCAAATGCAATATTATCCAAGTTGCTTGAATAAGACAAATTGGCTTCCACTATAAAAACTAAAACAATGACCAACAAGGGCTGTTTGCAAAACTGAAATGTGTGTAAAATTTAGATCTTACTACCAAAGCAGGTCTTTTTTTTGTTTGTGGTCTTTATTGGAAATCTATATATTGTTGAATAAAAGGGAAAAAAAAGATATTTGAAACTCACACATTCTTTCTCCCACTTGAACTGGGTGTCCGAGATCACGCCATGCATGCGCTGCTCCATGCGTCTCTTCTCTGACAGCTCCCTCTGCAGCCTCTGCTCTCTGGTTTCCAGCTCATGCTGCAGCGAGCGCTTGTCATCTTCAAAGATTTTAGTTGTTTTCTGCAGGATGTCAATCTGAAACAGAGACATGTGAGACATTAAAAAAAAAAAGTGACAACCTTCAAATCTGCAGCATGAATGGATTAGTCTCCCACCTTGTGTTCTTGCATCTTTGTTTTCTTCTCTAAACGTTCAATCTCTGCCTTGTTGCCTTGGATGATTTTGTCTTTCTCTATCAGTTTGCCGTTTTGTTCCTGAATAAAGTTGTCTTTGGAAATTAGGCCGGTATCCAGTTCCTGAAGCACAGACTTCATCATGTTGGCTGAAATAACATCAAGAGAAATGTGAGCCAAGAGAAAGAACACTATTCAAAAACTGATCTTTCAAAGCCAAAACGTATCAGGTGAGCTAAAATGAGAACAGACACCTGTTTTACTGGATTCCTCAATCATCATCTGCTTGATCCTCTGCCTGTTCTTCAGGGCTTCAATCAGCCTGGGCAGGGTGATGTCATCATGTGGGTCAGTCAGCTCACAGGAGGGTAGAGATGGGAGACTGAGGATCTGAATGTTTGCAGCAGCAGGCATGTCTACAGAAGACAAAGAATCACAAGTCCTTAAAGCAATTGTGTGGTTTTTAATAATCATCACACACAATACTCCACTGTTAAAACATTTACACAGAACTAGTTCAGATTAATTCTGTTTAATTTTGATGGAAATTACGTTTGCAAGAGTTTGGCTTGTCTGTTAATTTGCTTGTTTTGTGTTTCCAAAGAACTTCTTGAAAAATAATGCATTCTCTCATTTTCAAAATACACCTTTACACACAGTAAGTTGATGCCAGAGTTTTCTAAAAGTGTGAATACAAGGCTGAATAATACTTTAAATGTCACTACAGTTAACTATGGTAAATGGACTGTTTCTTATATTGCGCTTTTGTACACTCAGCGCTCAAAGTATCTTCCCCAAAGATATTTGGCATTCAGACTGAAGCAGCCAGGGTTCGAATCACCAGCCTTCCGATTAGCAGATGGCCTGCTCTTCCCCCTGAGCTACAGCCACCTCCAACTACAATTCTCCTTGAGATGATAAAATGAAAATGAAAAGTCCATGTAAAAGCTGCCACCGTGCAGCCACCTTATTTGGGCTGTTATTTTGAAGTATCATCTAAATCATTGTTGTAATTTCAGAGAAATGATGCATTATCCTGACATTTCTGGCCATTTAATATACAATTCACAAGCAACTGATGACAGTGGGAAGAAAAACTTCCATTTAATAGGAATAGGAATGAGGGGATGAGGGGAGGAAGACAGCATAAAAGATGTGCTGTGGAAGAGAGTGAAAAGAGGTAAGTGAAGAAGATTGCTCAGTGCATCATGGGAAGCCCACAGCAGCCAAGACGTATTGCAGCATAAACAAGCAGCATAATTAAGGGACAGTTTACGGTCATCTGATGAATACCAAAATATAAGAAAGTTTTAAGCCTAATCTTAAAAGCAGAAAGAGGGTGTCTCAAATTCAAACTGAGAGCTGGTTCCACAAAAGCAAATATGCCCTCTTCTGAGATGCTGTTGGCACTCTCGCTGTTCTGGATCAACTGAAGGCTTTTCAGGGAGCTTTTGGGACAAGCTGTATACTGTATTTATTCTTATTTTATTTTATTCTAATTGTCCTTCATAACTTTTGCACTGTCCACTTCCTGCTGTGACAAAACAAATTTCCCACGTGTGGGACTAATAAAGGTCATCTTATCTTAAGCTGCTAATGAATTACAAGAGTCATAGTAATAAATGCATGAAGTAACTTTTCAGCATCACTCTGACAGAGGAGATTTCTCATTTTAGAGATACTGCACAAGTGCAAGAAAGCAGTCCTACATTTCTGTGTGAAGCACTTTGTGATCTTTGTCTTGAAAGGTGCTATATAAATAAAATTTGACTTACTTTACTTGTTTAATATGTGCAATAAAGTACATAGGACGAGTTTTATCTGAATTTAGAAGCACACAAAAATGTGTCCAGTGTGATTAGTGAATATAACAACAATTAGCAGAAGTGGAAAACCCCTCATTACACACTTGGTGTTGCTCTGTTTAAAAGGTTAAGTGTAAAACTTCAGTGCGCCTACATTTAGGCTAATCACTTGATTAACAGGGTGTTAAATAAATAAATAAATAAAAACTTAAGCACAGCATTAATTTTTTTTTTACCAGGATCTATCGGGCCACTGCATTCTTCCAATCTGTGAGACAGCTCATCTTTGAATGCCTGGTTTCTATGATGACGGCCTGGAGTAGCGCTACAGATTGGTCTGTCCACTGGCCTGACCACTTCCACCACTTGCGTCATCTCTGCAAACTGCATCAAAAGCTACACAAACAGAGCATTGCTTTTATGTCAGGAGAAAATAAATAAAATTTTTGGTTAATTAAAAAGACACAAAGTAAGAGGGCAGGGTCAAGTTACCAGCGTTTCCTCATAGTCATCAGTCTTGGGATCGACGCAGACAACCATTCTAACTTTTCCCTCTCCATCGAAGTAGTTTTTAAACAGGTGGGTTATTTTGGAGCCTCCAAACAGCTCGAGCCGAGCTGTTTGTCTGATACTCATTTCTATTCTTGGCCATTCTGGTCAGTTTTAATGAAAATCTTAACATCTTTAACTCTGCCACCTCCAGCACTGCCTCCCATCTTTTTGTCAATGCCACTGTCTCCAAACCATACATCATAACAGGTTTCACTGCTGTCTTAAAGTTTAAAACCTCAGTTACATGGCAGTCAGGTGGCACTCCTCTCAATAAAACTCTTCCAGATCAAAAAGTCTACATCTGTTGCCTTTGAGGAAGAAAACTGATGGGTGCAGAGCGAAACTGTGGGCTCACAGTCAGGTCGAAGAGAAATTGTCCAGAAGAATTTTCACTCTGTCAGTAAATTACTCCACTCTAGGTTTAAACATTCCCTTACTGGAATTTTTTTTCCCACCCAGTGAAATGTATGAGATTCACATCTGTGCTGTCTGCCAAGTTGACCTTCTTTAAGAATTCAGGGACACTCACCCCAACTGGGTCCGTCTGGTTGCTGGAGGGTTTTTTTGGAGGAGGCCTGCGGGGGGTTTTACCCTTCCTGTAAAAGTAAATAAATACAAAGTCATTCACAATTCAAACAGAAGCGTAAGCGTTAACAATTCATTACTTTATGATGGCTTAACAAAGCCACTTGCTAGACGGCTAATTAGCCCCCTGCTAACAGTAAAGCAGAGCGTCAACGTCCGTTGTTAACTCCTTAAACTTAAATTCACCACTTAGTGACAGGGTAATACACACAAACAATATAGCCCGCCTGCAACATATATAATATAAACCTATACTTACACTTCTCTCGTCATTGTAACGTGGTACCTATGCTGAATTCACCGTTTCTATTTGTCTAGTTTTAAATCGTCCCTCCACCGCGACGCCTCTTCTTCTTTTAAATTTGATTGGCGGTTGGCAAACAACTGAAGGATGCATTACCGCCACCAAAAAAAACCCTCAAATCCTCCCAAACAATTTACTTTCTTTTAAAAACTGAATTAAGGCCTGATAACTTTCACTTCTTGAGACCTTTTGCAGTAAATCAATAAGATCTAGCTTCATTTTTATGTTTCTGAGGTTTTGGGTCAGTTGTCTTCTCTCCACCTGATACTTCTGACAGTGTAATATAACATGTTCTCTAGTTTCCTTTTCTCCACAGTAGTCACATTTCCCTGTATTATGTTTCCCTATCATGAATAGTGTAGTGTTCAAACCAGTATGTCTTATTCTCGATATGACCACGATATGTACCACCTCCTTTCTCCTACCTACTCCTTCCTGTGGTTCTCATTTCTCCTACTCTCCGCTGAATTTTATAGGAGAGTCCCCTCCTTTCCCCCTCCCACTGTTTTTCTCATCTTTTCTTCATTTCTTGCCTTACAATACTCTTTACTCTTACAATACTCTTACAGAAGTTAATAACCAGGTCAACTACCCCATCTTTTGTGGCTTCCTTCGCAGCTCTATTTGCCATTTCATTTGCTTTTACTCCATAGTGAGCCGTAATCCATAAAAAGACAACTGTAAGTCCCATCATTTGTATTTTGTAAAGTGTTTCCTGAATTTCTGTTAGAACATCTGCTCTACTTTCTGAGTGGCTACACTGTAAACTAGCCAATGACGAGCTTGAGTCTGAACAAATGACTGATTGTAACGGCCTCATGTCTTCTATCCACTGAACAGCTAACAGAATTGTGAGCATTTCTCCAGTCTCCATTTCTCCGACAGTCCATCATTGATCCTTTTCCCTATTTTGACTTTAAACTCCAGAATAACAAATGCTACACTGGTCTGACTGGCTGTATTCTTTGATGCATCTGTATATATTTGTACATAATTATAATACAGGTCAATGTAAACCTGTATGTGAGTTTAAACTAAATGCCCTTCCTCCCAGCAAGGTTTCAGTACTTCTTGTGTTGGGTGATCCTGTCCATGTCCCTGTAGATTTGCCCAGTAATTGAGTGTTAGCTGTTTTCTTCTGATTCCTAGTGGTATCTCACCTATCTCTACCTGTAAAGCTGCTGTTGATGTTGTTTTAAATGCACCTGTGCAGAGTCTTAGTGCCTGATACTGACTGAAGTCTAACTTTAAAAGACTTGTGTCAGCCACGAAATTATATGCTACACATCCATAATCTAACACTGATCTAATCAACCCAGTGTGTATGGCCCTCAAAGACTTCCTATCCGCTCCCCAGTCCACCCCAACTAAACATCTCATTATATTTAATACCTTTTTGCATTTATCCACTATTTTCTGAATGTCTACAGCCCATGTTACCCTTATATCCAGCCACAATCCCAGAAACTTAAATTTACTTACTCTTTCTAACTCTTCACCATATAACTTTAGCTTGACTTCCTCACCAACTCTTTTCCTTGTAAAAAAAAAATATTGTCTTTGTCTTATCAACTGCACATTAGATATTAAAGCTATAGGTCTGCAATTTCCTGGATTTTTACCATCCTTTCTTGGCTTACCTATGGGCACAACCACTGCCTCCTTCCGGCTTTGCAGCAGTTTCCCACCCTCCCAAACTCTGTTATATAACTCTAACAAAAGATCTTTAGCTGACTCACTAAGATGGTTTATCATGATATAGCAAACCTGATCTTTTTCCGGTGTTTATAATTTGGATTTCCGAAGAACTCGATTCAATTCTGACTTTGTAAAAGTAATATTTAATAAACCATCTGTATCTTCTACTTGTTTCAGTAAATCCTTATTCTCTACGGTTGTCATTTCTCTTCCACTTCGCCCTTCTCCACTAACATTGCCTGAACTATGGATTTTAACAAAGGTTTTGCTTTTTCCTCATCTTTTAATGCTGTTGCCTTTCCATCTCTCAAGATTGGATATCCATACTCCCTTTTTATACCATTCATCCTTCTAATCATTGACCAAACATTGTGTATTTTTGTCTCCCTCCCTACTGAATTACAAAAAGCCCTCCAGAAGTCCCTCTTTGCATTTTTAATTGTTCTTCTTACCTTAGCTTGTAATTTTTTATATTCAATGAAATTCTGAAAACTGTGATTCCTCTTTAATATCTTAAAAGCTTTATTTCATCACTTTATCACAATCCTTTGTCCAACAAGATACAATCTTCTTTTCCCTTCTTTCCTCTTTATCACCCAGTTTGCTGCCTCTAAAACTGCCTTACAAACATAATAATTTAAATCATCAACCCCAACATTCATATCGATCTTTTGCATTTCACTAACTAATCTAAATGTATCCCAATCTGCATTACTGAAACACCACTTCTGCACACCCCCTATATTATGTTTCTCTACACTCAGCTCTATCTCAGTCATTATAGGATAATGGTCACTGCCTACAGTTGTCTTTTTTATTACCTGCCATGAATAAATACCTGCCAATGAGTGTGACACTAATGTAATGTCACTTGCTGATTCTGCACCTGTTCTAACATTCACTCTTGTACCACTTCCATCATTCAGACACACATATATATATTTTTTTTTTATCTCTATCAATCCCTCAATCACTGCTCCATTCTGATCCTTACAGTTACCCCATAATGTGCTGTGTGCATTAAAGTCCCCACACCAAATTACTTTCTCACTTAAATATGTGCCAAGTTCCTCTACTGATAACAGTGTTACCCAGATTCACAAAATTGACCACTCTGATGCTACTATATCTTGACCAGATTTTCATTACAAAGTATTCTGTGTTCCTATAGCTAGGACTCTATATTGGGTTCATTGCTTTACAAATTTTACACATCCTCTTCCATTACCCTCATTTCTATCTCTCCGGACATCATCATAACCTTTAATAACAAAATCCAAAGTAGGTTTAAGCCAGGTCTCCTGAATACAGATTATTTCTGGTTTCTTTTTGCATTTTTTGATGAATCCTTTGAACCCTTGTCCATTTGCAATCAAACTTCTGGTGTTCCACTGTAAGATGATCATACTGTCCTCTCTCCTGGTCCTCCTATCTCCCTCTCCTCCAAGTCTTATATTGATATGTTCCCGAGATATATCTTTAATGCCAAAAAACCTCTCTGCTCCTTTCACAATTATTTTAATTTTCTGTTTTGCGTTTTACTTGATCTATGCAATTTATAACATAGGCAATAAACAAAATCATCTTCTCCACTGTCAGTCCTGTATGAGTTGACATCGGTTGAGCCTTTCCCGTTTCTTCCTGTGCCTTCTGTTCCCTCTTGACAGCCTCGGTGTAACTTACGTTGTGAGCTACTTTAACTTGTTTGACCTCCATGGCCTTCTTTCTGACTTCACAACCCCATAACTTGCCCCTTGCTGCCCCCCACTGCATTTATCCTGTACACTATCCCCACATTCCTCATATCTGTGTTCACCTCCACACTTGGGATACCCGTTTCCCATTTGCAAACTGTAGTGATGTGCCCATATCTTTGGCATTTATAGCACCTGAGGGGCAGCGGAACATATGCTCTAATCTAATAGACTGAACATCCTTACAGAATATGTTAGCATTAAAAGACTAAATTATGTTTAGATGGGAAATTTAAATTAGTCAACCTGGATACACAAAATCCTTATATGCAAATTCAGCAACCACCCGGTTGCATGTTTTTTAAGTGTAGTGAAGAAAAGTGTAAAATGAAAACAAATACACTTTTTCCAAACTTGAAGCTCAGTTTAATTCACCAAAATCAGACAAACTGTATACATGAGACAAAAATCATTACTATGGAGGTTTACAATAACTCGTGAGCAGAGTAAAATATGTGCAAACAGAATTTTGTTTAGCTATAGAGCCACAGTAACTAAAGATGCATATATCTGAGTAAATAGATAGTTATTTTACACAATGCTTTGGTGACCTATGTATATACTCTTCTGCATACTTATATAAAAAGATGGAAAGCATTTAAATATCATCACTAGAACTAAATATAAAAACAGAGGTCAGACTATTGCACAACAGCCAGGTGAGGATAAAGGGGAGTGGTCACTGTTGATCTGTTAGCAGCTTTTAGGGTTTTCTGCGCCTGTAACAGAAAACCGAGTGAATCACAGTCTGTAGTTATGTATTCTGAGTGAAAACAACACTTTACTCAGAGGCGATGCAGAAAGTTGACAGCTTACTTGGTGACTGCATGATGCTCATATCCAGGTCCCAAGTTTGATCCAGCCCTCATCTCCACAGCCACAGAGCACTGCGAAGAGGGAAAAAATTAGGACCTAAATCTATCTGCAAGTGTTCTGAATAGCTCAGCCTCGAATCTGAGGAGAATTTTTTAAATCAGCTTACCCTCGTCTCCACATCAGTCAAAGCTCCATCTCCACTGGCTGACACGCCTTCTGAAGACTTCCTCTTCCGCCTTCAGAGATCGATACGTAAAAACATTAGTACACCTTCAGCAGTTTGGAATCATATTTAACAACTTAAAAAAAATGTAAGACTCAGGAGGCACGCTAGGTAATGTAAGTAAAATTATTAACAATATTAATATGTTTGTTTTTTTTAACTGGATATCAAACTGACAACAGTAGTGAAATAAGATAATCAAAATGTCCGATGTTGTGTCCTACTGTCATAGAATAAGGGATGTGTCTTTGCTCAACTGAGCTGTCAAGTTGATCTCAGTCAAAGACAGACTCTAGAACAGGGGTTCTAGAGTCACCGAGCAGAAACGGGAGCTGGAAGCATGTAAATATAATAATAACCACTGCAGCCAAGAAGAGTGCCTGACGAGCCCAGTTGTAAGTAAGCTATTAAGCCTCGACTTTACACTGTGTTCATGTTTTCCTCTGAAACAATAAGTTCTGCTGGAGCAGCCTTTTAACGCCTCTCTCTAGCAAAGTTGACCCAGACAGTAAAGCTAGTTCCCGGCTACGAGCCTGACACGAACCCAAAGTATTATCCAGAGGTCTCCTTACCACGGTTCGGAGCCGCGGACCTGGCCGAGGTAACAAGAGAGTGCAAACATGTTGAGGGCTGTGTTAGTTCAGTGAGAGATTTATTTGGAAAGAAAACAATTTTCACTTGCAGTCAAAAACTAATGTGTACGCTTATGCCTGCATTTTTATTTTGTTAAATACAAACAAAATTGTAGCAAAAGTGCTGCCACGTGTCTGGCCAGAAAGAGCTGTTTATTTGGTAGTTCAATGAAACTACTGTACTATACTGCTGAGTGACTGTCTGCTACTCGTCAAATACATTTCATTGCAATGCTGACCCTGTGCTAACTTTTGCATATGACAAATGAAACTGAAAGGCTTCAGATAGTTAAGAGTGAGAAAAAAAATGCGTTCATGTTTGCAATTTTGTCTTGTTACACAATATTTGGAATTAAATAAAACAAACAAAACACTACATTTTAGGAAATATTAGAGGGTGTTTTCGTGTTTGTTTTTTTGTACTGCTTGGACACTAAAGTTGCCCTCCAATGAGATGATGGTGCCAGAAGTGGCCCGCGGCTCATTTGAGTTTGAGACCCCTGCTCTAGAACAATCCCAGCACAGAAAGCAAACCCCAGTTTTTTTGTTATCCTGTTATTACAGAGTGAAACATATTTAAACCTCAGCAACACATCGATTATAACATTCAAGAATGGAAATAAACTTGGTGGTTAAGTCTTATTTTCCATTAAGAAGAAGAAAAGTATTATCTATTTTTTGATAATGTGGCAGTATCCAGAAATCCAGCTCACCATATGGAACATTATATGGTCAGGTAACACATCTAAAAATGTTAAACAATTTTTTTAGGGTGCAAATTCAAGACATTTTTATAATTATAAATTATTATACCGGTTCCTGTCTGGTATCTGTCTGGATACCAGACAGAACAAGGCCAGCACAGAAAGCAAATCCAGTTTTTTTGTTATCCTGTTATTAATTGCCTTTGTTCCCCTTTTGTTAAAACATAGAAAAACACTACACAAAAATACTGCAAAAGGAAAAGGTTGCCTTATAAGTGTATAAACTCAAAACGCACAATTCAATTAAAAATTAAGATGTGCAAATGTGAATAAATCAACTTGTTTGAGATATTCATCTCCTGCTGAGAAACAACAAAACAAACAAACAAAAAAAACGCCCCCACAAAACAAGAAAACTGCACCAAACACCCAAAAAATAAGAATAAGTCGTCTCATCAGATACTGATGCTTATTTCCTATATGCCACAAAAAAAAAAAAAAAAAAAAAAACACCTTGAAAAGACAATATTAAAATTCAAGTGTATTCAAGGATTTCAAGCACCTGTATAAGCCCTGTATTAAACATTTCAATGGTTTTTTTTTTTTTGGATAAGGTTATAAATTATTACCTTGGGACTGTAGTGAGCTCCTGTTTCAGCGTCTCAATGTCAGTGAACTGGACAGCTTGCCCTCCTCCTCTCGTTTTGATGACCTCGCCCTAAAGAAAAAAACCCAAAAAGAACCACCATTAGATATCTTTGTTATTATTTAATATTTAATACAGTGCGAAGCCCTTCTTGTGATCAGTAATTTAACCATCACAAGAGTTTCCTTTCTAAGGATAAGCATGCACGCTACTACAATCATGCAACAGAACATTTAGAACCACTTTATAGAAATTATTTAAATTCACTTCTTAAAACTGACAAACTTATTCGAGCAAAGTGTAAAACAAACAGTTGCAAAACCACACTGACTCAAACTCAAGTTGGCAAATATGCTGCTGGTTTGCTGAAAACTTGCTAATATAAATGTCTGCATGAGTAAGGAAGTGTAACCAAATATATCATTCTGAATGTCAGTAATATGCTGTGCTGCATACTTGACCTTTATAAGCTTGGTCTGTATCTCGCCGTCGGAGGCAACTTCTTGGTGCGTTAGCACGTATCTGTCACACTTGGACAGAGCCTTCTCGCTGGGTGCAGACACCTGGATGGCGTTGGGGATGACCGGCTGCAAAACTGTGCCCAAGTCCATGCTTGACGTTGGCTTATGGTCCACCCACTTCTCCCCACCAGCAGAGCGGGAACGACGGTGACGCGGGCGTACTGGTGTTGTTGTCTGAACAGATCAATGGTAAAACGGTTTGAAAAGGGAAAAAAATAAATAAATAAATAAAATCCAGAGTGAACAAAAACACAGAACTTGACAAAGCATTACAAAGCTTGACAAAAGAAATCATAAAACTTATACATTTTGGGGGGCAGGGTACCCCACACCCTAAACTTGTAGGAACCAAAATCCTGACACATTACAAACCTCATGCTGCTGCCTTTAGCTAACTCACTGACCCTGTATCTTCTTTCAATTAGGTCTACATGAAACGAAGGGGAAGGGAAGCAGTCTCTCTCATCCACTCTGCTCAAGCACACAGCTCTCCTCCTGGCCTGGCCAACTGAAGTGCCTGTTGAAGCCTGGGGGCTTGTGGGTGTTCTTGTGGGTGTACTAGGGGAACTGTAACCCTGCATGCTGTCCTGAGCTGCCTGCTCCTCACGTGCAGATCTAGCCACCTGCCTGCTGGGGACGGGGCAGGTGGGCCTTGGGTTCATCTCATCCTCCTCATCACTAGCAGCACTGCCTGACTGTGACTCTGGCTTTGGACTGACATGAGGGGAATCGACTGGGCACTGGAGAGTGAAATGGAAAGACTAAATGGTCACAGTTAGACATGCAAAAATTAGATGTTATAGGAACGGGATACATTTACAGTCTAATGTAATCAAATGCAGCAACCACTTTATGTAGCTAAGTAAAGTACACTACATAAGGTACAAAGAGCCGGTGAAAAACATGAACACTGAAATGTATATTTACCAAAGCTGAGCTAAAATGATCTGTGAGTTGATGCAAATTTATCTGCAACATAATTCATTTTACAGTTTGTCTTATTTGTTGTAAATTTAGTATCTTTGATTTTTAAAACTATAGATTCAGACCAATAAATTTAGACCAACCTACTGAGAAATCTACAGCATCAAAATAACTCTTTTACAAATTCACCAGAAATGTAATTTCCTCAGTTTCACAGTGGTACTTAATTGCTGAAGGACTACATGATCATATGCATGAGGCGTTTATTCTAACCTGCCTGCTGCTGTGGCACTGGGATTAGTGATGTTAGTAGATTAAGAGAGACGAGTGCAGTAGAATTTAACTTTGAATGGGCAGAATACCATTCAACTCCCTTAAAAACATTCATCATTATGGTTTTTAAACACAACATACAGGGACAGGTGAGGGTGATGCTGATCTCTTTGGTGGTAGGCGGTCCTCTTTGGAGGGTCGCTGAGAACGGGGCTGATGCTGTGGTTGTGGTAGAGGCTGTGGCTGCGTCTGACGGGGTGGAGGTTCAGGGCGACCTGGAGTCTTGCTCTCTGTCACGATGGCCTTGAGTTGCTTCAGCTTTTCGTCTTTCACCCACAGCTTATTTTGCATCTCAAACTGCAGTGCATTAACACGTCTCTCCTGCACAGTGAGGATATTGCAAAATGTTCAAATGCAATATTATCCAAGTTGCGTGAATAAGACAAATTGGCTTCCACTATAAAAACTAAAACAATGACCAACAAGGGCTGTTTGCAAAACTGAAATGTGTGTAAAATTTAGATCTTACTACCAAAGTAGGTCTTTTTTTTGTTTGTGGTCTTTATTGGAAATCTATATATTGTTGAATAAAAGGAAAAAAAAAAAAGATATTTGAAACTCACACATTCTTTCTCCCACTTGAACTGGGTGTCCGAGATCACGCCATGCATGCGCTGCTCCATGCGTCTCTTCTCTGACAGCTCCCTCTGCAGCCTCTGCTCTCTGGTTTCCAGCTCATGCTGCAGCGAGCGCTTGTCATCTTCAAAGATTTTAGTTGTTTTCTGCAGGATGTCAATCTGAAACAGAGACATGTGAGACATTAAAAAAAAAAGTGACAACCTTCAAATCTGCAGCATGAATGGATTAGTCTCCCACCTTGTGTTCTTGCATCTTTGTTTTCTTCTCTAAACGTTCAATCTCTGCCTTGTTGCCTTGGATGATTTTGTCTTTCTCTATCAGTTTGCCGTTTTGTTCCTGAATAAAGTTGTCTTTGGAAATTAGGCCGGTATCCAGTTCCTGAAGCACAGACTTCATCATGTTGGCTGAAATAACATCAAGAGAAATGTGAGCCAAGAGAAAGAACACTATTCAAAAACTGATCTTTCAAAGCCAAAAAGTATCAGGTGAGCTAAAAATGAGAACAGACACCTGTTTTACTGGATTCCTCAATCATCATCTGCTTGATCCTCTGCCTGTTCTTCAGGGCTTCAATCAGCCTGGGCAGGGTAATGTCATCATGTGGGTCAGTCAGCTCACAGGAGGGTAGAGATGGGAGACTGAGGATCTGAATGTTTGCAGCAGCAGGCATGTCTACAGAAGACAAAGAATCACAAGTCCTTAAAGCAATTGTGTGGTTTTTAATAATCATCACACACAATACTCCACTGTTAAAACATTTACACAGTACTAGTTCAGATTAATTCTGTTTAATTTTGATGGAAATTACGTTTGCAAGAGTTTGGCTTGTCTGTTAATTTGCATGTTTTGTGTTTCCAAAGAACTTCTTGAAAAATAATGCATTTTCTCATTTTCAAATTAAACCTTTACACACAGTAAGTTGATGCCAGAGTTTTCTAAAAGTGTGAATACAAGGCTGAATAATACATTAAATGTTGCTACATTTAACCACGGTAAATGGACTGTTTCTTATATAGCGGTTTTGTATTATGAGTACTCAAAGCGCTCTATTCACCCATTCAAACCCATTAATTTCTATGAAATTGTTTTCCATCTAACAGTCACAAACAGGCATACTCCAATGGATGCATTGGAGAGCAGAGTGGGGTTCGTATCTTGCCCAAGGGTTTTTGGCATGCAGACTGAAGCAGCCAGGGTTCGAATCACCAGCCTTCCGATTAGCAGATGGCCTGCTCTTCCCCCTGAGCTACAGCCACCTCCAACTACAATTCTCCTTGAGATGATAAAATGAAAATGAAAAGTCCATCTAAAAGCTGCCACTGTGCAGCCACCTTATTTGGGCTGTTGTTTTGAAGTATCATCTAAATCATTGTTGTAATTTCAGAGAAATGATACATTATCCTGACATTTCTGGCCATTTAATACACAATTCACAAGCAACTGATGACAGTGGGAAGGAAAACTTCCATTTAATAGGAATAGAAATGAGGGGATGAGGGGAGGAAGACAGCATAAAAGATGTGCTGTGGAAGAGAGTGAAAAGAGGTAAGTGAAGATATTGCTCAGTGCATCATGGGAAGTCCACAGCAGCCTAGGCCTACTGCAGCATAAACAAGGGACAGTTTGTGGTCATCTGATGCATACCAAACTATAAGAAAGTTTTAAGCCTAATCTTAAAAGTAGAAAGACGGCATCTCAAATTCAAACTGGGATCTGGGTCTGCAAAAACAAATATGCCCTCTTCTGAGTTGCTGTTGGCACTCTCGCTGCAGAGTTCTGGATCAACTGAAGGCTTCTCAGGGAGTTTTTGGGACAAGTTGATAATGAATTATAAGAGTCATAGTCATAAATGCATGAACTATTTTTTCTGATTTTAGAGCTATTGCACAAATACAAGAAACCAGTCCTACATGTGTGTTTAATATGTGCAATAAAGGACATATTCTGGTCAAAAATTACTCCCAAGATTCCTCACAGTGTTACTGGAGGTCAAGGTAATGCCATCCAGCTTAACCTTGGTTTTATCTGAATTTAGAAGCACACAAAAATGTGTCCAGTGTGATTAGCGAATATAACAACAATTAGCAGAAGTGGAAAACCCCTCATTACACACTTGGTGTTGCTCTTGTTAAAAGGTTGAGTGTTCTTACATTTAGGCTAATCTTTTGATTAACAGGATGTTTCACACACATACCAGGATCTATGGGGCCACCACGTTCTTCCAATCTGCGAGACAGCTCATCTTTGAATGCCTGGTTTCTATGACGACGGCCTGGAGTAAAGCCACAGATTGGTCTGTCCACTGGCCTGGCCACTTCCACCTCTTGGGTCATCTCTGCAAACCGCATCACCAGCTGCACAAACAGAGCAGGTGTTATATGTCAGGGGGGGAAAAAAAGGGGGTAATTAAAAAGATACACAAAGTAAGAGGGCGCGGTGAAGTTACCAGGGTTTCCTCATAGTCATCAGTCTTGGGATTGACACAGACAACCATTCTAACTTTTCCCTCTCCATCGAAGTAGTTTTTAAAGAGGTGGGTTATTTTGGAGTCTCGATAGGGGACCATCTGTAAGAGAAAAATGTCAATTACCTACATATATTTATCAGGAAATGCAATCCAAGTCCATCTTCAGTTTGGCAACACATACCTTGTTTGTGCCACACATTTGGTTTTCTCGAAGTATCTCGATGCATGTCCTCAGATTCAGCAAAGACTGATTTATGTTACCTGAAAGGCAAAAAGTGATTAAAGCTCAAATGAACCCCAGCTAAACGCAAGTCCATAGGCTTGTATATAAACAACGGACTTGTCTTAACAAAAGGCCAGCAGGAGACAGCCCTTGTATGCTACATAAATAAGTCATATATGAATAAAAGAAAGTGACGACGACGACTACTACAACGGTAATCTGTTAACAGACATACGTGTTGTTGTTTTTTTTCTATATCTTGTTTTGTAAAGTATAACTAGTTTAAGCATATTCTTCTCTAGTAAAAAGAAGTTTGGGACACTTTTGGCTAAATTGACTAAATTGTAACTGATAACAAATCAGCAGCCACTTTTATAATGTCCATTATTGTGGAGCATTATCTAAATTAAAGGTCACCACTGCATTCAAAACTTCAAGGAATTCTGCTTCAAGTTTACCGAACTTGTCCAAAATAAGGATTTAAATATTAACAAACCTGCTTCACGTATACGAGTTCCTTCTGCCCCTGTCCTGCCAGTTCGCTCGCTTCCTGCCAAGTCCACCAGGCACAGCTGACTAACACTTATCTGGTTCTTATCCTGACAGTCAAATTAAGAAGAAAAATATTTGTCAATTTGGTTTATCCAAGCATGTTACCAACATGGCTCTGGTGTGGGGAAATTTGGTTCAACTTTTAGCTGACCTGGAGAACGTTGTCGCCATCTGCATCAAGCGGCGCCTGAGCCAGTTTAATAATGAACACACTGTGGGAGCGACTGGACTCTCTATTCAGCCGAGTGTTCGCAACCTTCCTCTTTTTTTGACCTGGAAAAAAAACACAGTACAGGCCATTTCTAAAACCACATTTCTTTCCAGACATTTTCATGCACAATTTAAAAGCCAAACTATTTCAGACACAAAACTCATACTGAGCATTGACATTCCTCAACAACCTGCTCAGAGAGAAGATTAACTGAGGTCATTTACTGGCCAGAGCCGACCCCAGAGGGCAGCAATTCCAGGTCAGTCACATCTATGATCATCACTGCAGAGTACTTTATTTTTTTTCTTTACATTTATATGAGAACAACTCACCTCTCCAGAACACTTGAAAAGCCTCCTCGGCAGATTTGACTTCAACCTCCAGACAACCAGCCACATACATGATGTGATTCTGATCCTCTCTGAGGATTTTAGACTGAGGTGGTCTGCATTTAGAAAATAATCATATTAGGGAACTGCTTTTCCTTCAATCTGCAAAATGTTGCATACCAAGCATTGCAGGGAGTCGAAGACATTAATGCTGGTTGTTTCCAGCCACAGAAAGTAACCAGTTACAGTCATAAAGCGTCACAAACAGATGTAAGAACATTCAGCGTTGCCAGAACAAACACCAAAAGCAGCAGGGGGAATATAAGGATTTTCAAGGCTAAAGTAACACTCATCAACACTGGAGACATTACCTCCCATCTGCAGCTCTGTTACACATAGTTGTGCGTGGTTCAGAATGAATGTGTCCAAAATACATATTTTTTACCACTGAATGTGCTCCCAGATTTATACTTTTTGCATGACTCATTGTTTCATCATGACGTAACTCAACAGCTGATTATTTTAATGATCAATTCAATTATTTTGTGGACAAAATAACTGATACATTGAGCTCAAAAACAAGAGACGTTCCAAATTTTGCACACCAATCATCCCAAAAATATAGTCAGTGTACTATTATTTTAAAAAAAAAGTAATCAGTCAAATCATCAAAACTCATTTTTATGACAGCAAAAACATCTGCGAAACTTAGGAAATGTCTCCAACACTGACAGGTTACTTTTTTTGCACATTTGTATGCAACAGCGGAAGTTCAGCTAAAAATCAGGCTGCTACAAATGTTCACTGGTCACATACATCAACTCAGTGTTCTGGCGCACTGGTGTGCCTCCACCATTCCACCTAGTAAAAAGAAAAGACAACAGTTTTGTGTCCTGGCTAATCTGCCATAGAAAATAAACTGAACTACACCTAATATTTTACTCTATTACTCTAATGAGATACAACATGATCCACATACATACTGTACACATGAATTGTGTTCCTTTTGTTTTATATTTTCTTAACTCACTTTGGCTTGATTGCATCTTCCTGAGTTTCCTCCAGGAGATCATAGATGTAGTTGTTGTAGATTTCTACGTAGGAGACGAAGACGCTGTAGCTGCTGTCGTCATCCACGCCATCTGATTTAGAGGCCTCCTCTGGCTTAATCATGTCAGCAATTTCAGGATCAGCCTTTAGCCTAAAAATCAAAGTAGAAAGTTGCACATTAAAACCAACATCCCACTATACTCAGAACCGAGGCAACACTGCAAGCTTAACAAACCCAAAATATCTTTCTGTTAACTAGATTCACTTATCCTAACATCACCAGTCAGGTGAAACAGTGACACAGAAATAAAGTCTTATCAATTTTACAGTGCTGATTCTTCCTAAATGGTAAGAAAGACTCTTGAATTGATTGGCCACTAGGTGACAATTTGATTTTGATCTCTAATTTTGAACATGATCTTCTCCACAGCAGTAGCAGCACAAGTTACTCTGCAATAGTTAATAAACCTAGGACTGACTTATTCAGCTAACCGGAAGTTACCTGAATAAGTCAAAGTCCTACTTCAAAGACAGTGATGATTTTTACAATGTATGTTTCATTTCTTGCCATTCCACTGGATGGATAAAATGGGTATAATAAAATCCAAATCTGTGTCAGGCTATAGAACTTCAGTTTAAAAGACAGATTATTTAGTTGTACAAAGTAAATGAAGTATAAGAGCAAAAATGTGTTGATAATTCTTGTCATCCATGACTTTTACACTGTTGAAATGCAGGACTGTACGGCATGTCTTCATTGTCAAATTTGAACACCCTAACACATCACACCAGCTAGGCTGTGATGCATAATTTCATGTGATATTGGGATTTGGAGTTTTTCTGAATTTTGCTGTAGTCTTTCTTTAGCAACAAAGCTCCAGGTCAGTTCAATAGGCACATCTCACCATGGGATGTAGATTTTTGGATTGCTAACCACAGATTCCACCACATCTTTCTCAGTAATGTAAACTTACTTTTCACACCCATAATTAAAAAAATGTAAAATGGGCCTTTACCTGGTGGAGGGCGTTTTAGGAACAGACAAGTTGTTGTCCCGCCTTTGGCGTTCCAACAAAGCATCTACTTCAGTCTGAATCTCAATACTGTTTTTCTCATCAGTCTTAAATACCTGAACAAAGAGGAAAAAGGAAATTAAATTAATAAATAAGCAAATTACTCAGTTATTCTGGTGCCAAACATAATTAACCATTTTTATGTGCCATTTTCTTACATATCTCTTGGCCTGGTAAGGACCTATACTGTTGAAAATCATGTCAAGGGAGCGAGGCAGAAGTCCACCCTGGCCTGGAGAGCCTGTCATGGTGAAAGTCTTTCCACTTCCTGTCACCCCGTACGTGAAAAGCAGACCTGACACAAACAGAGAAGAAATCAGCTGCCAATAATTAACTCAAGGCTAAAGTGCCTTTTGCTCCCAAGTAGGTTAAAATGCAGCTGTTAAGAGGGGAAACAGGTCACTGTACTTTAAAATAATCATTGCATATTACTGATGTGGCCTTTGCTTTTACCATTTTTTCCACGGATGAGGTCATCAACAAGAGGTTTCGCCACATGCTCAAAGAGATCCATCTGTGACACTGAAACTCCAAAGACTTTTTTGAAGGAGTACTGTGTCTGTGAACCAAAAGGGATTACAAAAAATAAATACATAAATAAAAAAATAAAAATAAACAAACATACGTATGCATGCTTTGCTTGTTCTGGAAGACCAAAATCAACCATGTGTTATTTTTTCTCTTGTACTTTCTAAATTCTTCAGCATTTCTAGGGATACGCCTGAAATGAAGCTTTCTACAAGGCTAGACAAACCACTTCAGCTATGCTCATTTGCTACAGAGGATGAGTAGTTCTATTCATAGTGCCTTCTCAATGCCTAATCTCCACTCTTCAAGGATGTCATCTAATCTGGTCTTAGAACACCTTGTTCCCCACATCTACAAAAGTTCAGTAACTCCATAAACAATGCATTGTACAATTTAACAGATATTGATACATCAAATTATAAAAGACTATATTTGGGATATGGAGATGCAGCAAAATGATGTGGACTGAATAAGAAGGGATTGATTTTTATACATGATGGTAAATAAGTCAATCTAGGTAGCTAGCTAGCTAGCATGGTTAAGACTGTTTAATATCCAATCTGACCGCTTCATACTTTTGCATTCTCACAGCTCTTTCAGGTAACTGCACATGATGGTGGGAAACAGATATATAGACACACCTAGTGGTGTGGAACAAAAAAATTTAAAAAAATAAATGGTGGTCTTCAAGGCATTTGTAGCTATGAGAGGTGATAGCAAAAGTCACAACAAACTGGGAAGTGTGCCCCCACCTGTCCAACATCACTACATCTTAGGGCTGTTCATATAACGATATATATCGGATGACGATATAAAAACGTCTATCGTTTCATTTTACGCTATCGTTTGTTTCGTGGTGTCGCAAAATAAACTGTTTATGGCAATATTTTTTCATTGTTTTGATGGTCACTGTAGTGGCTATATTAATTTCTTAAAGTTTTCTCTTTCTCTTATGTTTTATTTAACCACACTACGGACGGACAAGCGCCTGTTTTTATGCGTTGTGGTTAGCAACAACGACGGTAACAGCACCGCGTGTCTGCTTGTTTATGTTCCACATAAACCTTTCACAATAAAGCTCAAGATCCTGTTGAGACTTTTCAAAATAAACTGAATCACGTGAAAGAGCAGATTATTTACGGATGAGAAGTGAAAAAGAGCCGCCAGGTGCTAAAAAATAAACCTTAGACTAAAACGTTAGAACAGGCTTTTCCCCGCAGCACGCCGTGTAATAAATACTCAAAGAAAACGGCGGCCGTTACAACTTATGTCTAAAAATGTATAGTTTCATGCATCGGTTAAAACACTCGACTCCAGCTACATGACGCGCAGCTGGAAACACTTCCCGCAAGACTAGCTTCCCGAGATTCACAGAATTTACAGAAAATGTTACATTTTTGTGATTTATATCGTTATCGGGACCATAGAATTCTTATATCGGGATATGAGATTTTGGTCATATCACACAGCCCTACTACATCTCATGTAAAATTACACAGAGAAAGGCATCAGGGCAAAACATGCCCAGTCCTGGCACTCTATCAGTGGAGGGAAAAAACAAACTGTTTAAAGTCTGTTAAAAATTTGTTTTTAACAGTCGTAGAGTTTTATGACACAGGAGTAAGCTACGAAATTTCCAAAGATGCAAACAATATTTATGACTGGATTTAGTTATTGTTGGTTTCAGTCTTTTATGCAGCTTTTCCTGACAATATCAGAAACACATAATCTCTCTACCTTTAATCAATAACTACTCCTAACTTATCTGATTTCTTACCTCTTTGTATTCTCCATTGCGGTTTGTTTTGAAGCCCTCCGGGGTGTGCATCTGGATGGTGGTACTGCTGATAACCTCAATGCAGCATTCCTCATCCTGAGCACCCAGGGGTCGCACACGGCAATATACCTGAAGAACAAAACGACACACATTAAAACAAGCTCTAACGGTACAGTAACGGTTTGAGCTTGTTACTACTGCAAAGATATTTAATTTGCCCAAGAATATCTGATGAACGATTTAAAAAAAAAAAAAACAAAACAAAAAAACCCCACACCAAACAGACTTTGACATTCTTGGATGCAGTAGGATTATTGCTACCATTTGTTTCAGCTTGTTGCCACTTGGTGAAATTTTTAAAGATACTTTTATTAAGAAACTGAGGAGTCTTGTTATTCACAGCCAGGGTCTTTATACTGTTGCTCATTTCTTTTTTTTTTAAAAAAGGGGGGGGGGGGGGGATTTTGGTTGGCCCAAAAAAACTGAGGAGAGATAGCAATCGAAACTTTTATTGCAAAAACTTCTTCTTTCTGCTGCTCACTTTAGGGATCACCACAGCAGATCATCTACCTCCAGCTCACCCCATCATCACCCAGCATCAACTATATCGCACCTCACATCTTCTGCATGTCTTCATTCATTTCATCCATGGATCTTCTCCTTGCCTCCAAACAGCTCAACCTGAGCTGTCAGTCTGATGTACTCATTTCTATTCTTGGCCATTCTGGTCACTCTCAATGAAAATCTTAACATCTATAACTCTGCCAAGTGCCAACTCCAGCACTGCCTCCCATCTTTTTTGTCAGTGCCAATGTCTCCAAACCATACATCATAGCAGGTTTTACTACTATCTTCAAGTTGTAAACCTCAGTTAGATGGCAGTCAGGTGGCACTCCTCTCAATAAAACTCTTCCAGATCAAAAAGTCTACATCTGTTGCCTTTGAGGAAGAAAACTGATGGCTGTAGAGCGAAACTGTGGGCTCACAGTCAGGTTGACGAGAAAGTGTCCAGAAGAATTTTCACTCTGTCAGTAAATTACTCCACTCTAGGTTTAAACATTCCCTTACTGGATTTTTTTTTCCCACCCAGTGAAATGTATGAGATTCACATTTGTACTGTCTGCCAAGTTGACCTTCTTTAAGAATTCAGAGACACTCACCCCAACTGGGTCCGTCTGGTTGCTGGAGGGTTTTTTTGGAGGAGGCCTGCGGGGGGTTTTACCCTTCCTGTAAAAGTAAATAAATACAAAGTCATTCACAATTCAAACACACTGTAAGCGTTAGCCATTAATGACTATGTGATGGCTTAACAAAGCCACTTGCTAGACGGCTAATTAGCCCCCTGCTAACGGTAAAGCAGAGAGTCAACGTTCGTTGATAACTCCTTAAACTTAAATTCGCCATTTCGTGACATGGTAAAACACATAAACAATACAGCCTACCAGCGACATATAGAACATAAACTTGTACTTACAGTTGCCTCGTCATCGTAGCGTGGTGTCTGTGCTGGTTTCACCGTTTCTGTTTGTCTAGTTTTGAATCTTCCCTCCGCCTCAAAGCCTCAAATCAGCGACTTTTTCAAAACGGACCGGAAGCAACCAATGGGATCTGGCAACGGCAAGCACGTGTTTCCGCCTTTACTTCCGAGCCTCTTACGCCTCAAAAAAAAAAAAAAAAAAAAAAAGTTGGTAAGTTGGCAAATGCAGTAAAATATAAAATATAATATACAAACTTGTTTCAGCCACTTTCATTCTTCATCTTCATAAATAGTCCTTGATGTCTGCTACCAGCGAAATTTAAATCCTTTCTTTGTTTTACACAATTCTTAAATATTTTATGAAAATTATTTAGTTTAATAATTTAACATGACATTGACATAACGTGACATTTTTTATTTATTTGAGCAATGAATTACTTCGCAATCTTCTGTGAGCATTTCGTTGCCGTTACCTTACTTTGTAGTTTGAGTTGTTTGAACTCCAAACATGGTGCACACTGAGATTTCATGGTGGCTCTACAGTGCCACCCACCGTTCACCAGCTTTAACAGACACAAGTTACAAAACAGACATTTTTCAGCACATAGTCACGTGTACTGTCATGTTATGCAAACAGAGAAGTTCTTGCTGTTAAACTGCCGGGTTAAAGCACTGAACATCACAGGTAAGCAGCAATATGAACATTAGAAGTGCAGACAGGTGCACAATCGTCCGCGTTGTGACGAGTAACTGTTGCTTTGTGTGCGTGTTTACAAGGTAGAAATGAAAAGCAAGCCCACGAAGTCAGCTGCAGCTGGATCAAAGAATAAAGTGAAGAAAACACCTGAGGGGGTCTCCGGTCCAACTCTCTCCAGAAAACTACGAGACAAAAAAAATGGCGAAACGTCAAAATCAGGTATGAGGCTCTGAAAACACCGTCAGTCCAGTGACAGCACTGTCTTTGTGACACTTGAATGGGTTCGTGTGTCTTCTAGGGACTGCTCTCAAGTCTGCAGGAGTTCAGAAGAGAGGTTGGGACGGGAGCATACTGCACTATATCTACAAGAGCACTCTGGGCCAGAGTTTGCACTCACAGATGAGACAGGTAAGAGAGACTGATGTGGTGCTGGCCCCAATGCTGAACAAAATACTCACACGCTGTTCCAATAGTAATTAAAAAAAAAAAAATCTAATCCAGGGACATGTGCAAGTTCATAAGTCATAGTCCATCTGTTACCTCTCGTTTCCTCTGACTGGATTTATTCAGTGCAGGTGTGAATCTAGCTCTTTTGTCTCTCCAGTGTCTCCAGGAGCCTTTCGTTCGCTCTCTGTCATCCTATCACTTCCACGGTGGCAGCAGCCCCTTCAACCGCAGGATCACCTGTCTTGAGTGGCATCCAACACATCCTACTACTCTGGCTGTGGGGTCCAAGGGTGGAGACATTTATCTGTGGGACTTTGAGGCGCCTGCCAAGAAGACCTTTATTCAAGGGGTGAGTTCCTGTTTAATGGTTTTGATATGTTCTTTCGATTGATCAAAAAGACATTCGGCAAACTGATTTTAACAGAGGTCAGATGCATCTTCAGGCTGTGGTGCATTTCAGAGCGGTGCGATGTAGCTGTACTTAATGAAACACTGTTGTTGGCTCTCTGGTTAGATGGGCGCTGGAGACTCAGTGACAGACATGAAGTTTAACCACTTAAATCCCACTCAGCTGTTCACCTCATCAATGGGGGGTACGACAGCACTTCGGGATTTCAGTGGGACAACGCTAACAGTGTTTGCCAGCACAGAAACACTGAAGTAAGACTGGAGTGTCCCCTTTTTTTCTTCTGTGCACTAAAATCAAAAAGCATTAGGGGTTAGTCTAGCATCAGTCTTCTTACAGAGAGTTCAGAGATCTCTTAAGGGAACTTGTTATCAGGCGGCTGGTGTGAACATTTGTGTGGTAGTTGTAGTCATAACTGCTGCCTGGTGACAGGCCTACATTTGTATTTGTGTGTGTAGAACGGAGCAGGAGACTTTATCGGAGGGATGAAGTTTTGCCCCACGGACCTTTCTAGAGTCTATGTGGCCTCTGGCGAGGGCACACTGACCGCACAGAGTTTTGAGGGCCGCGCACCCACCGTTTTGTCCAGAACTCAAGACTGCGGCCACGCTCACCACAATGTTTGGTGAGAAACTCCCAAAGAAGACTGATGCTCGGCATTATGAAAAATGGAAAGTTTTTTCATTTCCCTCTACTGTGTCTGTAGGACTCCTGCTGCCACATTTTTTAATAGCATTAAAAAGGTTTCATATTTCTTTTCCTATTTTATGAAATAAAATTTGTCAGAGCTATAATACAAAAAAGTAATGCTATTTGAAATCTAGTAGGACACTTGGAGGGCACATCCTCGACCAAGGCCCATAACAGGCCATCTAATTGAAGGTGATCCAGATCTTCACCAGTATTTCAGTGTGTTCTTCCTTTGCCCATGTTCCTGTCTTAGAGAGCACACCTCCACCTTTCTTCTTCCCTTTAAAAGACTAGGACCAAAGAGAAGAGACACCATGCTCCAAATTTAACTACTGTCATGATTTTGGAAAAATGGTCCTACATTACTTCAGTAAAACTAGTTCTACAATCTGTAGATTTAGGTGAAGAGTAACTGGGTCATGTCCTGCAAAACCATTCTCTTTAATTCATAAAAAAAAAAAAAGAAGTTTAATTCATCTCCATAGTTTTCAGTGTCAGAGTCAGTCTCTTTGTAGGAAGCATGCCTATCTGCATGGGTACACATCAGTAGAGGTAAATGAGAAAACATAGATAGCTGAGAACATTGTGCATATATAATGTTATCTCTTGTTGAAGTGTCACGTAGTATATTACATCCTATTTTCAATTAAAGCTATGATTTATGGAATACATTATTTTGTAAATTCTTATATGTAGCTCTTTTCTTTCGTAGTTTTTGGTACTGCTGCGTTGACGTGTCTGTAAGCCGACAGATGCTCGTGACAGGAGACAATGCGGGGCAGCTTTTACTTCTGGGTTTGGATGGCCAAAAGGTGTGTGCCTCTTTCTTAATGAGGGCTTTCACTGTTTTTGATAAATTAAATGATCAGTTATAGTTCTTATTTAACACAGAGCACTTTTTCTTTCGGCCCTTCCCTTTAGGGGTCGCCCAAGCCAATCATCTGCTTACATATCACTCCTATCGATTGCATTCTCCTGTGCAAGTCTTCCCTTGCTACATCCATGAACCTCCTCTGTGGCAATTTAATGTTAATGTCGATTTGCTCTGTTTTAATGTTTCAGATTTTCAGTGACAAATTGCACAAAGCCAAAGTGACCCACGCAGAGTTCAACTCCCGATGCGACTGGTTGCTGGTGACGGCCTCAGTTGACCACACGGTAAAGCTCTGGGACTTGAGGAACATCAAGGACAAGAAAAGCTTCCTGTACGAAATGCCTCACGAGAAAGCCGTCAACTCAGGTAACACTTCCTCATGGAAAAACCTCTCATGCTTACTACTTAAAAAAAAAAAAATTAAAAAAGAAAGAAAACGTTTTCTAATTGTCTTTAATTCATTTCTTTGATAGATTTTTAAGTTCTAAACCTAAAAGATCTGCAAAACCTCTTAACAAAGATTTTCATATCTCCTCACAGCGTATTTCAACCCTTTGGACTGCTCCAAGCTGCTCACCACAGATCAGCACGATGAGATCCGCGTCTACTCATCTTCTGATTGGTCGAAGCCTCAGCACATCATCCAGCACCCGCACAGGCAGTTTCAGCACCTCACACCCATCAAGGTTTGGTTCCTGTCTTTGGGCTTAAGCTGTTCTTTTTGCACGTTGGAATTATTGTACAACATGCATCTTTAATGTCTTTAACAAACAAGAATTGCGTGCACAAGTAGTTTATTATAGATTTTCTACACAGGGTCAAAAGTATACACACACCTGCACTAGTATTCTGGCTGGATATTTGACCACTCTTCTTGCAAGAGTTCATTTAAATCAGTTGGTTTCCTGCAACAGACCCGGCTTTTAAGCACACTGCACAGATTTTCAATAGGGTTGAGGTCAGAGCTTTGGGAAGGCTCTTCCAGAAGCTTAAGTAATTTATTGTTATTGGAATTTATTATATTAATATAGTTCTAAACAGAAGAACGATAGGTGGATGGATGGGTTGAAGTACAAAGAGCATGAAAACCAAATACAGCTTTGATCATGGGTTGCTGATCTTTTTGATAAATATTTTTGATCTTTTAGATGAATACAGATTGTATTTTGTATAGTCGGGGCTGTTGTCGACCACAACATGACATCATTGTGATAGACTGCAGCATTTTTTTTTTAACGTGCATAAACTGAGCCGGTTCTGAGACCAATATATCTCCTGCAGACATGCATTTTCTACCATTAAAATATAAATAACATTTAAAAAAATGCTCCAGTTTGCAAATATTCCTATAGGCGTTTGCATCGATATACGGTATAAGAATTTGTTGGAGAGATGTTAACATTTTCATATAATTTGTGACAACAGATTTTTCTGCTTTAATTGTGCTGTAGGCCACATGGCACCCTATGTATGATCTAATTGTGGCCGGCCGTTACCCCGACGATCGCTTCTGCGGGGCCGACCTGAGGACCATTGACATCTTTGACTCCAACACAGCAGAGCTCGTGTGTCAGCTGTACGATCCCACTGCTTCAGGGATCAAATCTGTGAGTATCATTTCATTGTAAACATCAAGAACTAGAACTTTCATTATTTTAAGATCATGGCTTCTGTTTTTACAGATCAACAAATTCAACCCAATGGGCGACGCAATTGGATCTGGCATGGGTGAGCACTTGGACAAGTACTGCACATTATTAACAGCCATGGTTTTTATTTACTTCCCACTAAAGCGCTGTCCTACTCACCCCCCAGGTATAACTGTGCTGGTCTGGGACCAGAACGAGTCACTGATGGGCGATCACCACGTTCAGCAGGAAGGACCATTGAACTCAGTTTTAAGAGGGCAGCGGAGGAGTCAGCCACGCTCCAGTGGGAACCGGAGGGGTCCTGCTGTGGATGCAAAGCTTAAGAAAAAGCTAGCTTCACTGGAAGAAACTGAGACTAAAACCAAGAAGGGCTGCACTAAACAAAAACAAACACAGATGAGGAAGAAGTGAACTATAAAACAGCCGGGGTCTTAAAAAGCTGTTTCACATGCTGTTTATTCATTGTTACTGAGTCTCCATGTTCAGAGATTGTCTGCATGTTTAAAAAGTCTTTTTTATATATATAAATGTGTTCAAAAGCAGTGGTTTTTTTTGTTTTTTTACTGTATGACAATAAAGATGCTCATTTCATATATGGCTGAGTCTTTCTTTGATTACATATTTCTTATTAATACAAAATCCAGGAACATTTAAGGCAAGTGGTTAATTGCATGCAACTTTATTTTAAGAATATCTGAAGAGATGATTCCCTCGCAGTTCATGTACTGTGATGTTTGCCAGCTTGAGGAGAACTCCACCCCAAGCTTCTTGTCTCTCTTTCCTCTCCTCATGCCAAGCCTGATGCGCAGCGTACACCATGCTCAGCACGATATTTTCAAACTGCCGCTCCATCATCGG